>NC_137462.1:65935049-66282168 GCF_964235325.1 Thermobia domestica
CTGGGGAGTTAATGTACACTCATGTCCAAAATGATTGTCGCATATCTATAACGTCTTCTTGTACGAATATAATTTAATACTGATTTTGCAGCGTACTTTTATTACTGATACTAAGGGTGGCGAGCACCAAACTAGTATAAATTACTCTTTTAGTAACTCTTACTTCTTTAGTCTGGACTACTTTAGTAAGTTACTTCCATAGTAATATACTCTTTTAGTAACTGTTGGAGAGCTCAATTTATATTTACTTCTTTAGTTGTAACTAAAGTAGTAACGCCTTTTTACTAAAGAAGTAAGCCATTTCTACACACTACTGGTACGTGTATTTCGTTTGCTATCGGGAGCTGAAGCTTATTAAAAGATGCGCCCATGAAAAAAAGAGAGAGAACATGCTCTTGTAGTGAAGAACAGGAAGTTGTTGGGAAAAGTAGACGAGATCCTTTCGTTGAAAATGCGTTTAATACGAGAGGAATATAATGCAAAAATGTTGTTAGTTAAAAAGACAGAGAAATCATAGAAAACAACCTTAAAATGGAAGTTATGAATAAGTTCAACAACGAAATGCAGCAAATTTTAGGTTCCGGCTCTTCAGGCAATGTGCTCGAGAAATTTATGTTTTTGTAAATGAATATGAATATGTTTTATATGTACGAAATTTATGTTATTTGATTGATATTTTTTCCAGTATGGTCTTGTTTTTCACATGACGTAATGTTTGTGTTTATTTCAGCATCAGTACATTTAATTTTTCTAATTACCACGTACTAATATTTATTTGTATTAATAAAATTATAAGAGTAGACATCTTGTTTTTCTTAGAAATAATCAAAACATCTTTATTGTATAACTTTGCGTGCTGAAGTAAGAAATAAAATGAAAATGTTAATCCCCTATTTGCAAGAAAAAGAAAGAAAGAAAGAAAAGAAAAGAAAAAAGAAAAGAAAGAAAGAAAAAACAAAAGAAAAGAAAAGAAACAAGAAAAAGAGCACAGAGAACCATAACTATAAAATTATACATAAATAAAATGGGTCACATTTTACTGCAGTAGTGACGATCCAGTGTCTTATATTCATTTAAGAGGGAAAAGTCTTTACAATAACTTCTTATTCTACTAGCAAATTAAGTACCACATTAATTAAAATAATTAAGTATAATAGACCTGACAGCTTGCCCTGCAGCATCTGCTTCTGGCTGAAATGCATATTGGTCGATGTCATTCACATGCACAGCATCAGGGTGAAACACATCTCCAACTTCTATTCCAGAGTTGTGCAGATCTGGAGCAACCACAATAACATTTCCACATTAGTTTTTTTTTCATATCACATTGTTTCAGTGAAAAATTTGGAAATGTTTCTTGCAAACACCGAATGAACGTTCTATTATACATCTTGTAGCAATATGGACTCTATTGTAATGTTCTTCGGCTCCTGTCTGAGGTCGAAACTCAGGAGACATAAGATGTTTGTAGAGAGCATATCTGCTATCTCCAACAAGCCACCCATCATACTGTCCATTTTCAAATTCTACAGAACTATAAGATTACCAATGTCCCAAATGCATGCATCATACGTGAAACCCAGCCACGGCTTACCAAGTTCAAAATCTTCATATTGGCATCAGAAATGAGTTGTGTACTACTAGAAAGAAATTCTTGATTTTCTGTATAGCTCTGCTTGCTCCAGAAGGACAAAGTATGGGTATATGTACTGTACACTCATGTCCAAAATTATTGTGGCATATCTATAACTGTATTCTTGTAAGAATATAATTTGATAATGATTTTGCAGGGTACTTTTAATACTGATAGTACGTGTATAATCGGGAAATGTATATTTGTGGTAATTTCGTAGGAAAAAAATTATAAATACGAAAATTATAATGAGTAAAATAAAATGTTGGTAAGTGGACAAGAAAATTTTATTTTCGTTTTGTTGTTCTTATTTACGATTATACACATACGAACATCATAAGAAATTCCGAGTGAATTCGTTATCAAATTATATTTTAGAATAACATATTTATAGACATGCCACAATAATTTGGACATGAGTGTACATAATCTATGGCCCTATGACATTCTGGAATCGACAAATTCCTTAAATTTCCTTTTGTTCCTTGATATATATTTTCTTTGTTCTGTGGCATGGACACATACAGTGGCTTTAAGGCAATTAAAATTTTTATCACACCGTTAAAAGCTTTTCCAGCAGTAGTACGATGGATGTTAATGAGATCCCTTGCTACGATTTGATAAGTACCAGTGCGAAAGATTCGCAATCTACAAAGAAGTTGCAGCCTAGGAGACAAAGCACGGTTCCTATCAGAATTATGATGCAGCAATGGCTGCAGCATACAAAGCAGCGACTCAAAAGATTGCTTACGAAACCAAACCGCTCTTTGAAATCATGGTCGCTATACATCGCAAATGGGTTTCTTCTATCCATTAAAATCCTCATTCTTGGGTTGGCTACTTCTTCCTACATCTTCATATATTTTTCCTAGTCCAGATAATCCATAGAATTCGATATTTAATACACAGAAATCAAAGAACACATGTTACTCTCTAACTTTACTCCTACTACAGCTTAGGAGTAAATTTTTGCCTTATTTCCTCCTTAAGTTACTAATGTAGTAGCGTACTCTTTGATGGTGCTCTCCAGCAGTTATGGAGTAAATAAATTTACTACAGGAGTAAATGAAGAATTTACTCCTGTAGTAGTTTACTCCTTTAGTTCAGTTCTCTCGACTGGAAGTCGCCGATTTCCTTCTCTCTTAGTAACTTACTACTTTAGTTTCACTTACTCTTGGTTGGTGCTCGCCACCCTAAGTGTATAATCGGAAAATGTATATTTGTGGTAAATTTCATAGGAAAAGAATTATAAATACGAAAATTAGAATGACTAAAACAAAATGTTGCTAAATAGACAAGAAAGTTTTAATTTCGCTCAATTGTTCTTATTTACTGCTCTTTTGACATAGTATTTACCACACACATGTCTTTGCCGATTATACACATACTAACAGTAGTACTGGCGTGACCTGATCGAAGTTTGGACTTTGAACCCGACATTTGTGACGTCATAGGTCAAAGGTCAATGACCTTGGCTCGCGGTCAATGACCTAGGTGCACTTAGGACCACCCCCTCTAAAATTTGGCAGAGGTACCTTGGCCCAACACCTAAATTTTGGCAGGGTTACTTAGGACCACCCCCCTAATTTTGAAAATTGCCAAATCTAAAAATTGGGTATGGTAGCCTAGGATAATAGTATGTACCTCTATCAGTATTGAGGGTCTATGTCGTTCCCTTTCATGGGTAAAAAATTGCAAAAATTCAAATTTCGGAGCTTTTTATCTAATTTATCACCTTCGATGAGGTGTTATTACCTATATGGTTGTATGGGCGTATACAGGGATCTATTACCTTTCATAAGACATGGGTATGTTAATACACCTCTTGAAAATTTTGGGTGGGGTACCTTGGCCCACCCCTTCAATTTTGGAAATTGCCCAATTTAAACATTTGGTATCATAGTACTGGACCCTAATATATATTACTATAAATTTGAGTGGTCCACCTCGTTCCCTTTTAGGGGTACAAAATTGCCAAAATATAAACGTAAGCAATACGCAGTACCACATGTTTGGTTTTGACCTAAGTTATCCCCTTTGATGAGGTCCTATTACCTTATATGGTTATATGGACGAATACAGGGGTCCATTTCCTATCATAAGACATGGGTATATTGATGCACTCTTCTTAAAATTTGACAGGGTACACTGACCCACCCCTTCAATTTTGGAAATTGTCCAATTTAAGCATAGTACAGGACTTTCATATGTATCATGATATATTGCGGTGGTCCTTTCATGCATACAAACTTGCCAAATTTTTAGTACAACCACGTGTTCGGTTATTGACTCAATTTATCCTCTTTGAAAAGGTTATAAAGAATGGACGGGTATCCCCTTTCAATTTGGTAGGACCCTTAGGGTGTCAAATGCTAGTAATGTCACGTGATCGATGATTTGGTTTTGATGCGCGACGAGTCCCTGGTCAATGTTCTCTAGGAATTAGGTGGAAATTTTGAACAAGATTTATGATCAGGATTGTCGTCTTATATCGCGCAGTTCTTTAGGAGAATCTGATAACGTTGTAGGTATCATATTGATGGAATAAACAATAAAAACACATAGATAAGCATAAATTGTATTTTATTCATTTTTGTTTTCTTCCTTTTCTTTCTTGTTACACTAAGGTATTGACAATGTTTGTATATTGAGCTTGGTTTCTTCATTAGACCTCCTCCTCTTCTTGATTGTGATGATTTGTTTCTGTTTCGCAGCATAGAACCGGTTTGCAAAGTTTCGTATTGTGAATTCTGTAAAAAGAAAGAGGAAAAAATGATTAGTATAGAAATAGATGATGATAAAACAAATACACTCACAATGATAAATATGATAAAATTACCTTGAAGGTATGTTGTAATAGTCTACGATCATTAACCATGGGTAATGTTGTGAACAGGTATTGAATTTCACGCAGAGATTTTCCTTGGGCTTTACAGCACAAATATAAATAAGCATAATAGCCATATACGGATGATCCAAGACTTTGTATTTGGCTATTATTATATTTATAGTACATACAATGAAGTTTTAAGAATGCAACACGTTGTGGTACATAAGAAGGAAGGCCATAGCTGTCAAAATATTCTCCAACACCGCGATTATCAATATAAATTCCAATCCAATCCCTAATTTTCGCAAGGGCAACTCATCGTTTGCAAATACCCCGATAAAATGACTTCTGAATAATGGACTCCCGTTTAAAGCACTAGCTAATTGTAATGTATTCAACATCGTGAATGGAAATGATATATAACGTATACGTACCTTGTAATTTAAAAGTCCAGGATAATGTTACGCTGGTGGTCGATCTCTAGGAGTGAGGAAAACTCCCCATGCACAATACAGTTTGCAGGTGCTGCTAATTTCTCTTGGAAATGAACTTCCATTTCGGATGGCTCCATGTCGTTGTAAATTCCAATAGTGATAATCTCCAGCAGAAGAATCTGGAGTTTGGTCAAATACAAACAGTGTATATCCATTCTTGTAGTCAGCTCTTGAAATTGTATTTCCAGTATTGGGAAAATGTATGCCAGAGCCCGAGAACAATGTGTGGTACGATGAAATGTGGAGATTCTCTTCAAAGCTTGGTTGCAATGGTTTTGTAGGTACAGCTTTTCCATCCACGTACAATGTAAAGAAATTAATGTTTAGATGTTAAAATTCAAATGGATTGCTGGTAATAGTTCCACTGGATGCTTCTTTCGATGTAAATCCTACAATAATACGATTTGGCAATGTTCCCATAAACAGGTTATTAATAGTGACAACCTCCCTGGTTCGTTTCTAAATTTGGGGATGTTTTAGTGAACGCAGAGAAGTTACCTTCCACTCACTGTCTGAAATGAGTGGGAATATGATGCACAACTAAGCGAGAGGTATAATTTCTGTTCATGTTATTAAGGGGATTTCTGTATTTAAATAACAACTCCAGATTTCGATAATTAAATTAATGTTGTATTTTCATAACTTTGTGTAAGTACGTGTAAGGTGTTGTGTATGAATTCGGGTAATTAGAAATTGCCAGTTCCAACACTGCATACCAAACATTGAGCCTTCGACTAATGTTTAGAAAGTAGTACATACCTCTTGGTGTTCTGTTCTGCTGCTCCTGCAAATGCTCCTTCCGATTGCCAAGCCACAGGCTGGATGGTAACTCGCTGGCGGTCACTCCAAAGGATGGAACGGAGATTCGAACCGAGGACAGTCTGCAATATGATTTGGTTACGCCGAAGTACTGCGAACGGTCAACATAATAATATGTCCTTCGTACTACACGATAAACTTTCAGAGTTCGTTTTAGCGAAACATTGACTCGCTCAAATTAAAGAAAGCTGTTTCTAGACATTCTACTAGTTAAGACTGTAACGTTGATCTCCGATTCGTAGTCGTTGTTCCGTTTCTCTAACTCTCCGTCTCCGACTGATCTCGACTGATCGAGACTGATCCTGTGACCTCTGGTCCTCTTGTTTTTGTTGAATTTCCTGTGACCCGGAATCTGCCGCTTCTGCATGACGTCAGAGGCGTGTGCTCTTTCTCGTCTAGGAAACGAAGTGGTTTCCTCATTGTGGTCGACGACTGGCAATCCTTGGAATGTTTCGACTCACGATTCCTGGCTATTCTAACATACCCGAGAAGTGTGTCTTGTGTTCACAAACGGGGCCGCGGTGGCTCAGTGGTATAGCGTTCACCTCTGGTTCTTGGGGTCCCGGGTTCGATCCCAGCCCCTGCCAAGTGAACTTTGTGATGGACAAACACAGTGTGCCGTTTCCTCCCACTTTTTTCATTCCACCATTTCATTCATCACTCATCACCACCGTCTCCTTTAGCCTAACCGGCATAATCGTGGGACGTAAAACTGAAAGATTTCATTTCATTTTTGTGTTCACAAACATCTTACAAATTTACTTACAACGAATTCTGCCAATTCTTTCCAATCAGACATTAATTGAATTCTGATTTTAATTTCCTGTAATTAAATAATTTGCTAGTGAAAGCGTACCACATACCATCGTTACATAAGTATTTCTACATTAAAGAGCAATGACTACAATGTTTATGTAATTTGTTTTTCGTGGATTATTATTTCCTGACTACTGTTTTTATGAATCTAATACTCAAAATCTAAATCTTTAATAAAATATGATTAACTAAAAATAAACCTAAAATAAATAAAATATACGGGCTTTGTCACATGCCCCCTGCTGAAACCCTGTTAGCTCCGCTAACAGACTACATCTCACAGGAGATCGTTTAATTTGGAACACTCTGTATATAAAAGAAAATAATGAAATATATGAAAATTTTCATAAACTATCTAACATCATCAAATATTATACATATATATATTACAACATGAATAAATATTTATTATTAAATCCAACACACCAAAACCAAATAATTATTAATATCCTTAATTTTCATTCATTTTATTAATTGAAATATTTATTATATGCATTTTAGTCATGAGTCTGTATTCTCACACCATCTAGCGGCTAAACTGAGAACTATCTCAACTCAACACATTAGCTGTGTTAATTGCACATGAAGTTCTTTTTAATGTTTGCAATTAAGATTATCTAGATTGCCGTTGGTAACAACGTTTGTAATGAAACTTTTCCACTGTCACATATCACCGGATGCTGTTTGCAGTCTTGCCAATGTGAGACAAGTTGTCTGTCCAACCATAATTCATTGCAACATTTATGACAAAATTTCACACACTTTTCCACTAACATTTCATATTCTCAACACAATTTAAATTATTAGTTTTATGTATATTGCACTTATCACTACACTTTAGCATCACTAATTTAATCAATATTTAATTTAAAATAAGTTTCACAAGACCCACATGTTTATGAACCATGAAAATCCACTTTGAGGTAGTTAGCAACGCTGAAATTGACTTTGAGAAAAGCAAAATCAGCACTTTTCGAATCAAGGTTGGCTCAAAAAACTTCCACGTCTCTCGTTCATTTGCGCGTCGGCACCTGGGTAGTTATGAACGGTGTCCCAAAACACAAAAATTGTGCTGGATTTTATTAATTTTTGAAGCTTAAATTAGCACTATATCATAAGGGAAAAACGTTTCCTTTTCGCCGTCTTTCGTGACACCAATTTTACCGTTTATTTCGGTTTGATTGGAAATCAGTGACGTGTCCTATTTGCATTGCCGGGTCTTCTGGATGCAAATTATGATTTTTGGTGCTTATGGAATATGCTACCTCTTTTCCATTATCAGTGCTAGTGTTTAAATATGCATTGCTTGAATCTGGCATTGTTTGAAGTGCAGTGTAATTAGTGATTTGTATAATATGTGTGTCAGTGTCGTGTCTATGTGCTTTATTCTTCTCTACTCTCACCTACGATGGGAATTTTGACTCGGTGAGTACATGAACCTATGTTATTTGTATTCATGATTTAATTAATAATATTATGATTACGCATATATTTATTTACAAAATTGTTTATATCCTTAACCTACATGAGTATATATATATATATATATATATATATATATATATATATATATATATATATATATATATATATATATATCGAACATTTATTTACTCCTATCTATCGATAACTGAAACCAAAACCCGTTTAGAGATTCAGGGGTTGGTGAAAACGATGGAAATCTGCATTTTCCTCAGATTTCGGGTTGAGCATTGGTCGTTCGACGGCTGCTCGACTAGCCGTGCATCTTAAACGTGATTTGTTCCCAGTTATCTTGTTTTCTATCTAACAATATATTTATAAACTATAATGTATATACAACTGTAATAAAATCTCACTTTTATCCTCATTTAAAAAAAAAAAAAACACTTTTCTCCATACTCGTAAACGTTTCTTTTCAACTATCGTTTTAAATCTATGTCTAGTCAAAATAATTATAGCTAAGCTGACATTTAGCTATCGAGTCGTCTATTTAATTATAAACTACAAATTACCTAATGTATAGATAATTATTATATCATTTTGTCAAATTGTATATTCATTTGAAAAATCTATGTCAAATCCGTATATTCATTATCCTTAATCGGTATAGTAGCTAAGTATTTTACGTCGGGGGCCAACCAACAACAAAATAACTTACGCCATCGTCTTAATCATATGTCTATTATCTCATGTCCAAGTAGAGTAAACAAAATATCCCGGGGTCATCATTTCATAATTACTTCTTTAATCTTAAATTTTCTTATCTTATTGCCACATGGCCTAGCTTGTGAAACGGTGACTTTTAAATCTGTCATAATGAACTAGATATTCTTTACCGTCTCGAAACGTACTCTACCGTCTCGAACTTCTTACTTGTTTAGGGCTATCTTTAGACTAGTAAAACACTTATGTCTTTTAATTCCCTAAAACTATTTTTCTTTCTTTTCTTTCTCTACTATAACTTTATTTATAACATCTTACTATTTATTCTATAGCATGCTAGCTTCACTTATTTCTATCTTTATTAATTTCTATTTATTTCTATCTATCTCTATTTTTACTTTTATCTATATCTCTATTTTCTCTATTCTTCTCTATAACTATTTTTATTTTAGCAATTATACTCTTATCTTATTTGTCTAAATCTGGTTATATTAATGTCAAAATCGTGACCCGAATTGACTGACTCGACCCGATGACCTGACCCGACCCTACTGACCCGAACCGTGATCCGATCTGATTGACCCGACCCGACAAGCCGACCCGAGCTAACCCGGTTGACCCGACCCGAATAACCCGACCCGACACCCCTACCCGAGCTGACCCAATTGACCCGACCCGATAACCCGACCAGAGGTGACCCGTCTGACTCGACCCGACAACCCGACCCGAGTAGCCTGACCCAACAACCCAACCCGAGCTGACCCGACTGACCCGACCCGTTTTAGAGCACTATGGTCACGACACTGGGTGAACGCCAAAATGCACTAACATTGGGAATTAAACCCGGACCACGTGTACGGAAGTCTTACACGTTAACCACTAGCTAGATCAAGCGGGGGATTTGTATATGCATCTTAATGAATATTTGGCACTTTTGAGGTTTAGTTATTTCTTTTTATAACTGATACCAATGTCCGACGTGAGATAATTTTTTTCTTGCTTTAGTTCTATGTGACGAAATTTTTCTTCAAGGTCAGTGTTCTCACCTGCTCGGACAGCAGGGGGTCTTCTAGGAAGGCAGTAGCAAGTGTATACTGGCGGAGACAAAAGGAAATCGTTTAACCACAATGATAAGGGTTGAGGCAACAGGAGAACACCTGTGATTTTTCCAACCCTTCAACTTTCATTCCAAAATAGGTTCCTATGATTCCGGGACCCGTGCCACTTTGATTTTTCTTTCTCGGTAATTAAAACGTATTTTACAGTATATAAGTTGCACGTAAGAAGATACATAATATGAATTTTGTAATTTAAAATTTAAAAATACAGTATGATAATTAATTATAAAGTACTAATTTTATTTCATCACTTTCAGCCCAACAAATGAAATTCAAACCCTGGGCCTTGGTCATCAATACGGCTTCTTATCCTTTGTCTTGCAGTCAAGTCTTGATCCTGCATTTCGTAATCTTGGTAACTTTTCATGCTATGCACTTCGTCTTGCATATCCAATCTTTATCTTGTTCTTGTATCGGTGTCCTTGGGCTTGGTGAAATAAAATGAAATATTAAGTTTAAGGTCTCTCTATTCTGCAACGAGGCTAAGGGATATGGTGACCATGAGAAATGAATGAAAAAGTGGAATGAAGAAAGTGGGAGGAAACAGGAGAACCCATTACACGGCGTTTTTCCACCACAAAGCCCACTTAGCACAAGCTGGGATCGAACCATGGACATCATCAGTGACGGAGCCAAGGGAGAGCCATGCCCCCTTGGTCAAATTCTTGGCCCTCCTAGTGCCCCCCCCCCACACAGATGATGCTATTATAGGTCGACAAACGGTGAGTTGCCAGTGGCTACAAGTGAAACTACTTCCAAAACATCTCTCGACAACAAAGTTAAAAACTGCAGAATACCGTTGCATTCCGAATAAAATAGCTCCATTCGTTTTGTTTGTAGTATGGGAAGATCTAGTTCACGGAAATCTGTTGGATGCTTGCATTGACCTCACCAAATGGACATTCATTTTGCTACAGAAACATAAACTTTGCTACAGAAAAGAACCAATCTAGCTGTTAACCTATATGGGGGGGACTTGTGTTCTAGAACCTTCCCGACGCGTGGCATATTAAGTACAGTGCATAAAACACGAAACAACTTTTGCTAGGTGCCCACTAAAAAGCACAAATGCATTCTATTGGAGTCGGAGCAAGAGGGCCCGAGCGGCAACAAGGGGGTGCGTTCGTAGGGAACAGGCATGTCAGCGACGGGGGCTATGGGCGTAAAAGTAGTATGCATACCAAACTACGAGCCCACTTTTACCCTTCCACCCCTAACTGCTAAAAAATTATGAAGCCGCCACGTATCATTACACTTTAACACAGAAGGATAGCACAAAGGGAGATTGAGTTTTGTCTCTGGGCATAGGCTTTTATGACATTTAAAATCATAAAAACTTACATCTTAAACTTATAACTTATAGTGCTGTCTTTGATTGAAAAAAAAGTTTTTGTTTGGTGCAAATTGCTTTAGAAATAACTGAATTATAAAAGCTTAAAATTTAGTATATTACATACAGCTGTTACAGGTATATATGTATATACACTCTAGCTCTCATTGCGCACACGCACATACATGCATTCAAGTTTACAAGCCAGTTTCAGTTGAGAGAAAAGCAATAGCATACATATACATGAGATTTATAGTCTCTCTCTTTTTCTTTCTTAGAACGTGACTTGCAATACGATTCTCTTTCTCTCTCTCCTTCTCAGCTGTGAACGGTAGAGAGGTTTGTGTAATAGAAACAGACAGAGAATGATAACGGCGAAGTAACGGCGTTGTATTCTTCGCCTCCCATATAGATAACATTAGATTTAACAGCTAAGCATAGCTCGCGCGATATATTCATCGCTCAACTTTCCTCTTGTAACGGCCTATCTTTAAGGATAGTATTTTGAAACCGCTATATTTCCGTTATTTATTAAACGATTTTCAAAATTCAAACGACATTCGGTAGAGAAATAAATTTACTATCTTTTGAATGTGTTGTAGGTTGCATAACTCTAAGGATATTATTACAAAAACTCAAATAAATCCCTTATTTATACATGTATCTTTTAAATTCAAATATTATTGTGTCTTGTATGTCTAAAGGTCTTAGTTTTATGACTATGTAGCCATAAAACAGTTAAAATAAATTAACTATAATTTAAAACACTTAAAATTACAAGTTTGGATACTGATAATGGAATCTTCTGCTAACCTCGTTCTCTATGGGAAACAATGACTTCTTAAAGTCAGTCCATTGGTCATAGTTTAAGCTGAATAAACAGCCGTTAATATCAAAAGCAACTTGGACTTCGGTTTATCATTTTTTTACAATTACATTTAAATTATTTGTAAGTATAAACTTCTTTTGGGTATCCATACTAATCACTCCATTTTTTACTTTAGAAAATTTTTTTAGTCATTTTGGTTATTTTCTGGATTCATTTCTAAAGTAAAACTGATGTATTTTATAACCATTATCTAAATCTTCATACTTAAAAACAGCTTATTTTTTCATGTCTTTCAACACTTGCTCAGTATCATCATTATATCTTTGTGGTAATAACGTCTTATATTTCTCATGTAAATGTACTAAAACTCTTTGACCATAACGTGTTTGAATCAATTTCCATAACGTTATCTCGTACAGTTTACCTTTTTCTAACTCATCTATGCGAAGGAATCTCAATGCTTTTACGTCATTTTTCTTATTCAAATAATTAGCCATAGCATATTTGTTATAAGGAAAATGTTCGTTTTATGAAAATTTCATAAAACCACCTCCCATTTAAAATTTACATACAGAACTCAACAGTTGGATAATTATCTTTTAGACCAGTGTATTTGATTTTTAATCCATCTTTAATTATCTCATCAATCATTTTATCTGTTAATTGTTTTGTAAATCTAGGTGGAAGAAAGATCTTAAACTCTTCGCATTCAACTAAAATGCTCTTTCCAAACTTAGTTTTAATCTTTTCCATTTTCACAATCTTATATTCTGTATCTAATTCTAATTCTCTTAATCCAATAACTTCTTTTTGCTCAAGACTACCAAGTTTATTAAAAGCTCAATCTGACTTGCCATCGCATTTATTATATAGAAAATCAATAATCACTCTTCAATTTTTATCTTTAACAAAAAACTTTTTAATAATTTTTGCTAATTTTAAAATAACGTTTATGGAAAACCTCACAAACATTACAAAAAATACATTTTACTATCTAAAACTCTTCTATTACTTTCTCATTCTTAGGGTCATATGTAAAATTCTTTGTCCAATTAAAATCGCATAGCATATACTATTATCAGCCACAGCTTCTGCAAAGTGTACTACAATCTTTATGTTTGTTCTCTCATTTACCAATACATTCTTTCCTTTACTAGAATTAATCACATACATTGGTCTGTTATCTATAAACTCTTTAGGATCATAGTACATTTCGGTATTACCACATGTTATTCTCTTAAATGCAGTATAATCTTCATACATCTTAAAATAATCCCTGTTAGCAATATCTAAGTTTCTTGATTCTTTAGGAAATACCTCATTCCTTCCATTCTTAAGATATAGATTCTTTATCTTACAATAATCGAACTTACTTGCATCTGCTAATTGTTTACCACTTCTATTAGTTTGGAACATTACAACTACGAAATCAGGCAAATCAAATTGTCTAGAATTAAATTGAGTAGTAACATCGAACTGCAAGAAAGAACCTACAACAGTCTTCTGAACACACTGATAAGTATGAAATGAAAACATGATTTTAGGTTCCTTAACCCCTAAAAGGAAACATGGGTGAAAATTCACCCAGATGAAAGTTATTTCTTTTGCTGCAGACTGGCAACACTGCGTTGACCTTTGTTCTCCATGCTATGTTTCTGTCTTGGTAGTATTTTTCTGATCGTGATGTAAAGTTGTTTTTACTGCTTTCTGTTTACGCTGTATAGGTAATTATTGGGTGAATTTTCACCCATGTTTCCTTTCACGTGACTTTTTCCAATGAGTTATTTGTTGACAACATCTTAGTGTATTTTGCGAAAAAAAAGCACCCTTAATCAAGACTTCTAGATGTTTCCTCACCAGTTTCAAGGTGAACAGTAAATAAAATTCTCTATTGATAAGCATAAGCATTTTTCTACAAACTAGTTTTTTCAGCTTTTATAGAGCCGTAAAAGTTAATACCTCAGAAATATAAGTATTGTGCAAAAACTCTCTACATGTTTGTATTTAATCTTTCATCATTTTTCTTGATTCTATTAAGTGAAAGTATATTCTTAAATACTTTATAATTTCTCAAGCAAATACTTCAAAATATGCTGTAATAATGTAACATTTATGAGTCATGGGTGAAAATTCACCCATGTTTCCTTTGTCGTATGTAAAAAAATGTTTCCTTCTAAGGGTTAAGAATATTCAACTTTAACTGGCTTTCGTAATTAGATTTATATTCAATAATAGGCATTCTTATTTCCATATTCTTTATTGTCATTTTTCCATCATGAGGAGCTGTTGCACTTGCTCCTGTTCCAGCCCATTTGTACAAGACATCGTTATTGTTGTT
Organism: Thermobia domestica; assembly: GCF_964235325.1. Taxonomy (NCBI): domain Eukaryota; kingdom Metazoa; phylum Arthropoda; class Insecta; order Zygentoma; family Lepismatidae; genus Thermobia; species Thermobia domestica. The sequence continues at coordinate 65,949,402 of NC_137462.1, forward strand.
AGCTTTTGTAAATGTTATTCTCGATCCACCTTTCCACATAACCTCTTTATAATCACTTAAAAATCCTGGAATTAATCTTAATGGGTCAAAACGCTGAAGTCCTTTCGTAGACCAAGTTTATCATCTGTTTCAAATCCTTCTTGTTTTAGATTTTCAACTTCTGGTTTGGAAATCTTTAATGTTCCAATAGCTGTAGATGTTATTCCAGGTAGTTCAATCTTATCTATAACAACTCCATGCTTTCTAACCTCAATTTGAGAAAAGAAGAATGGTAAGAAGTTATCTACAAGTTTTATAGTATCATTTGCACCAAATGTTCCTCCAGCTGATGCACCAACAACTTAAAAAGCCATATGACAATCTGCTTTGTGTGGATGTATAATCCCATCCCCCACATCGAAATCAAACTCAATATCTTTGTTAGCCTCATTCAAATTATTAAATGTTCTTGTGTTAGGTTTAAAACTGTAACTCGTAACTCTCAATACTATCCATTTATTATAAAGAAAATCTTGAAGCAACGCTTTTATGGAATGTACCCATAAATGAATTATACATAATAACATTTAAAAAGTTATAATCTCCGCCTTAACTTAACCTTAGCATTCATAGCAGTACCAACTCCAAAAGCAGCTAATCGTTCACCAATTGATGCATCACTACTAAATGCTCTATTCCATGCTTTAGTTTCTAGCTCCTTATCTGCAATATGTCTTGACTCTGTATCTTTATTGTTTCTGTAGTATATATCATGTTCTTTACAAGCCTCATCTATGGGTTAATACCTTTTTTGAAGCTTAGTGCCCGGACCACAGTACGAAAATCCTGGAATATAATTCAAATGGGAGTTTATTAATCAAATCATTTACTAATCCTTTTCCAAGCTTCTCATCATTCCAGAATCTTGGTGGTAATGTATTTAAGATCTTAATCAAATAACCTATACCTTTTGGATCATTAGGAATAAATTGCGAAAGCTTATTATTAATCATACTCACTATACCTACTTTCTCATTATAAAAGTTATTATTACTAGCCTTTTCTTCTCCATCTATAACTATTAACCGATCAATTAACTTTCTCACATCATCCATCCATATATATTCTTTAGGTAATTCGTTGTATATTTTTATTCCTTCTCCAGTCTTTCTAGGTGTCGTGTTCTTTTTAGAAGTTGGAGGTAAATATGGTTTAATATAATCATCCCAAATAGGTTTGATAATATTAATGTACTTAGAACCTCTATTAGTTGCTACTTTTTTATCTCGACTATATTTTTGGAAGACAGCATCTGATTCTATTATTATTTCCTTGTATTGTTCAAAATCGTCATCATCATAACCTTCAATGGTTTTATTAGTATTCATCGTTAACAATTCCCATAGACCTTCTGTGCCTTTATAAGTTTTATCATTAATTATCAAATCATCACCACTCACTTTAACTTCAGAATTTCCTATCTTATTTATTATTCTTCCATCTTCTTCAACAGTTTTTATTCCAAATATACTATAATTTCTTCTACTATAATATTTCGTTGCAAACTTACCAAATGATTGTGCTGTTGTTAAAGGCTCTACTCCTTCGACTTTGTCTTTAATTTGTTTTCTCATTTGTTTTATTCCTCCTGTTATAGGTGTATCACTACTACGTGGAGTACTATCATAAGTTATCTTTTTAGGTGTTTGTAGTAGACTAGGATCTATTGAAACCGTCTTATGTACAGCTGGAACAAGTTCAGTTATTAGATTTTTATTTTGTTCTGCTAATTCTTTGATTTCACTTCCTAAATTTTGGATAGCATCAATTACAGATTGTTCTTGCGTCTTAAATTTATTGTATATACCTGCTCTTTCTTTCTTCCAAGATTTGAAACCCTTTATCAAGAACTCTTTTAACTTAATATTCTTATTAATTTCTTTCTCATCCATTTATTATACAGAAAACGAACAAACGTCAAAAAACGTTAAAAAACGTAAAAAACGTCAAACGTTTATAAAGTGTTTTATCTTGTTCCTATACTTACCATCGTTTACCTTCCTTGTCATATCAATTACTATAAAACCATAATCTTCGTGCCAACATTTTGCACATATCTCTTTAAATATATCATAAGGCATATCTCCTCCAACAAACTCGTTATACACATGTTTAAGATTAGTATCATCTTGTCTAAATACGCATAGGAAGTTAACGTTATCTCTTATAAGCTGTTTAGGTACTTTTCAATATGTCTGTGCAAGATAGAAACAGTCTAAATGTCTATGTCTACCTCTCGTAAAGTAATTTCTAACAGTATCTTGGTTCTCCAAAATCTAATAATCAAACACAACGACAGAGTATTTCTCACATTCATCAATAGGTACAATACAATCTTTACTGCTTAAGAACGTTGCTATTTGCTTCTTGAACTTTAGTTCTGCTTTTTCAAATCGCTCTTTTAATTGCTCATACTTCGGCTGATTCATGCTTTTAGAATATATGTAGAAGTAATTATTGTTTAACCAACCTGGCTGTAATAAGAAGTTAAATAACAGAAAAGTCTTACGACAACCAGATGGACCCACAATAAGACATCGAATATCATCAGGTATAAGTTCTCCATTTCTTTTCTTAGCTGTTGTTTCTTTTATCACCTCTTACATCCCAACTAATAGTTTTCTTACTCATTTATTATAGAGAAAATTTTGATTCAGACCCGATTAATCGCCTGGTCCATGGGTGCCAGCACCTTTTATGATCTTATATTTTTAATTTGTTCTCTGATCTTATGTAACGTATTTTTTATATATTCTTCATTTTATATAAAGTTTCACCCATACGATACAATTAATGTTCACTGTAATAAAGCAGATGGTATGTTTGTTAAAGATACGGAGCACACACATAGAAAAATGGGAATGATAGCATCATTTAAAACGGATGCTGAGTTTAAACATAGTATTATTTATCCATTATTTTTCCCTATGTCTCAAGACAAGGTTGATAATTTTGAGAAAAGGATAACAGATGAGAATGATTCCTTAATTGATTTTGGTGTAGCTACAACAACTGTACTTTTACAAACCAAGATTTTCTCTTAAATACATAGGAAGATGTGTTCTATTAAAGGTTGTATGTTTAGTGTTCCTTACAGTGAACTAAAGGATTTAAATGTCGATCATGTATTAACAAAGAAACAACTTAATGATAAATCCAAGAAAATTAAAGAAGGTAAAAAAATGGATTTAACTCTAACTACTGCACAAGTGAAAAAGATTAAGAAAGAGCATACGGGTGGTTTTATCTTTACAATTCCAGCCATTCTAGCAGCTTTAGGAGCAGTTGGTTCATTAGCAGGTAATGCAGCAGCGATTACTAAAACTGTACTTGAAGCTAAGAAAAATAAACAAGAACTTTAAGAACAAAAAGGCACAATATGGCTATAGAAGAAAGACAAGGAGCAGGTAAACCAAGGAAGTCAAAAAACTAAAATCATTGACAAACTTCGATATAGAGAGGTTGGTTAAAGAATTAAAGATAAAGCGATTTAGAGGTGTATTTATGAGTGATGAACTTCCAGAAAAACCCTACGTAAATGAGTGTGGTATAGTTAACTTCGATAAATCAGAAAACATTGGAACTGCTTGGATATGCTATTGGAAAGATAACTACGTAAAGTACGTGTTCGATTCTTATGGTGGTGTTCCTCCTAAACAACTAAAACAATATCTTGGTACCGAAAACTTATTTTACAATGACGAACGAATACAAGACTTTAATTCAGTTATATGTGGTCATCTTTGTGTTAAGGTTTTAAATCTTCTAAATCAAGGGTATTCTTTTAGTGACGTTATGTATATGATTAAAAATGATTAAACATTATTAAGTTTAAGTGCTTCTATGGTTTGTATCCATAAAAGTTTTGTTTAAGATAAATATAGAAGCTATACACAATAGATTTTTAGGTTATTGTGAGAAGCATCAGGATGAACTAGATGCACTAGATATATATAATTTTTATCAGTATTTTCAGGATGTTACCGAGATAAACTTAAAAGATAGAAACAACGTATATAATGTTATTGATTTATGGTGAACGTTAATACCCAAATTTTTGTACACGGATGAAGAGTTGGAAAAGTTACGTCCAATAATTACCTTAAAGCAGTTGTTGTCAAATTATAGCTCTAGACCATTAGAATGCAGTAATTGTGGTAGTAAGTCATTAACAAAAGATATGAATAGCTACATTTGTAATGATTGTTCTGTAGAGAGTGGTTGGGTTTACAGTACTAAGGAAGAAATGAAAGCTGATTGTGCAAGAAAACCATGGTATGATACTATAAAAAGATTTAAGTTACAACTATCTCGTTTACAAGCTTTATAGAATAGAATTATTTCCAAAGATGTATTCAAGGTGTTAAATGATGAATTTAGAGCTATACCAAAACTTTTAATATCAATAAAAGATGTTCTAGAAGCACTAAAGAAAAACAAATACACAAAATTATATGATGATGTCCATTTAATACACTATCACGTTACCGATCAAAAACCATTAAAATTACGACATATGGAAGAAACACTTATAAACGAGTTCGAAACCTTACACGAGGCCTTTAAAGAACTGTATCCGAAAAGAGCATTGTTTATTAACTTAAAATGTGTATTGTACTATCTATTGAAAAAGCATGTTCATGTTGATATTGATTTTAAACACTCACCTAAACAAATAGAGATGTTAAAGAAATGTTTTGAAAAATTAGGATGAACATTTTGTTTATAATAAAATGAGTATGGATATATTTGGTAATGTTGCAGATAGAAAAGGTGATGTTGATATTAGTGAAGAAAAATTAAAATTGTTGGAGAATTTAAATGATGTTGTTAGCGTGAGTCAACTTAGGTTAAAAGAAGCTCAATTAGAGAACGATAGAAAACGATTTGAGGATGTATTAGAAACGTTACAAGACACATACATAAAGAAAGAAGATTTTCAAAATATTAGGACGGATACTACTAAATTGATTATGTAGAAAGAAACTTAACCCCTATTATGCCGATTAAGAGCTAAAAATGTTAAGGAGCCAATCTTTAGAATATTTAATCTCTCTAATGGCTACAAATTTCTCTATAATGGTACAATAATGCACATGGAATTAAGTTTGGAAAAATACTTTTTAGAAATATATTTAGGTGATACTTTAATTGAACAGTTACCTTTTAGCTTTAAGAAGAACGATATAATTACGATTAAACCAAATAAAAATTCTGCTATGGAAGAAGGACAATTATTGTTTGTTGTAATGTACATAGAAAGAGAACTTTCGTAAAACATTTGCTATAGAATAAATATGGATATTTTTGGTAATATTAAAAGTAGGGACATGCTATTACAAACATTTGCTAAGAAAGAAGAACTTAAATTTAAAATAGATGAAGTTTTACATCAAATAACACATCCTGGATTGATTTTAAAAATAAAAGATTGGTTAATGTATCTAATGCTATTGATAAACAAGATGTTGTAACATTAGAACAGCTTAAATCAGTAAAAGAAGAATTTACACGAAAGGAAATTGTTGAATTACCATGTCGATTGGCAGAACATGAGGTTGGGAAAACAGTCTTTTTTGTATATAATTTAGCTGCTGCCTACAAATTTCATTATAGAGGTAGATTAATGCATATAGCATCAAGTCTCAATTTATATCTTATAGACATATTTTTAAATGACACTCTAGTTGAAATTTTCCACATTTTAATATAAATGATCAGTTAAAAATTAGGCCATCCAAAGATTCTAATTTGGAACAAGACAAATTGTTAATGCTTATTATGTATATAGAAAGAGAAGATGATGAACATTGATTTTTTATTTTCTATACAATAAATAATGATAATTTATTGTGTTAAATGTAAGAAATCAACAGATACGAAGAAAGATACCATTAGAATTGAACAAAGAATGGAAGATATCTAAAGAAAGGTATATGTAGTTTATGTGGAATTAATAGAACTCAATTCGTTAAAAAGCCTGATTGACTATATGATGGTAAAGGTGTTAGAGAAGACATTATAGAAATTCACAAACCATATAGAAAAAACTTTGACAGACTAAGTGTGGTTATAAAAGGTATCGATGATCTTTAGCAAGCTGATCTTGTATAAATGGATAGCGGAGTATTAAAAGGTGTTTCCAAATTAAACAAAGGCTATAAGTATCTGCTAACTATTATACATATGTTTTCGAAATATGCGTTTGCTGTTCTTGTTAAAGATAAGAGTGGTAGGAATGTTACAGAAGCATTTGAATCCATATTAAGAGCGAGAAAACCTAGCAACTTACAAACTGATCAAGGTAAAGAGTTTTACAATAAAGAATTTAAAAAGTTAATGGAGGAAAATAAGATTAGTCATTACTCAATCTATAGTGGTAAGAAAGCTTCTGTTGTTGAAAGATTTAATAGAACACTTAAACAAAACATGTGGAAAAGGTTCACAACACAATGGAATTACAAATGGATAGAGATATTACCAAGATTGGTTAGTGAGTATAATAATCGTATGCATAGAACAATTGGTTTAAAGCCTATAGAAGTTAACAAGAAAAATGAGCGAACAATATTGGAGAAAGTGTATAAGAAAGAATATAAGCGTGTTAAACCCAAATACAAATTAGGCGATCATGTTCGTATAAGTAAATCGAAAGGATTATTTGAGAAAGGATATACACCTAATTGGTCAACAGAGATATTTGTTATTAGCGAAGTTATTCCATCTAATCCACCTACGTATAGAATTAAAGATTTAAAAGAAGAGGATGTACAAGGTAGATTTTACGAACTAGAACCATTAAAGACGAAACATAAAGGTGAATACTTGGTGGAAAAGGTTTTGAGAAAGAAAGGTGGCAAAGTATATGTTAAATGGCTAGAATTTGATGATTCACATAATAGCTTGATAGATAAAAGTAATGTTGTAATGTAAATATAAATGTTGTCTTTTATGGAATAATAACCATAAAAGGTTAGTTTGAATGAGATAAGGGTAACGAAACGTTCCACTTGTGTTTAAGCTAAGATGAATTGTGTTTAATAGGACCGAAATGTTCCACATGTGTTTTAAGCTAAGATGAATTGTGTTTAATAGGACCGAAACGTTCCATTTGTCTGTTGTATTTATTTAAGAGAATGACGTTTATCTAAAGAAACAGATTGTGATCCAGACAAAATGCTGAAGATTGAATCGTCGAAGTTATGTCAAGATGGTGGAAAAGAATTTAAACATTGGCTAAGATTAGTAAGAAGTAAGAAACTACTTGAATATTATGATAAAAATTAGCTGGAGCAGATATGCTCCGGCAAAAATCATCATATTACATAGAACCAAAAGGTATGAATAAAAGTAACGAAATAAAGTTAAAAATAATGATTTTCTATATAATAAATATGAGTACTATGGATAACTCGTATAGTTTAAATGATATTTCCTACAAACAGATTAAAGATAACTATTGGTATGGTTTATTTAGTGATTTATTGATAAGACAACAGGATACTTCAATGCAACTAAGTTGTGTCATGATGGAGGAAAGAAATTTTATAAATCGTTAGAAAATAAACAATCTAAGGAGTTAATTTCTTATATAAAGTCATTGCACCGAATTCGTGGCGGTGACTTTAAGATTGTCAAAGGCGGTCAATTATATATTATACGAGGAACATATGTTCCGAAAGAGTTAATACTTGATGTAGCAAGATGGGTTTCACCAGATTTTTATATTAAATGTAATGAAATTATTATTAATTACTTCACTCAAGAATTTAGACAGTATCAACAAGACAATGAAGAGCTACAGACGAGAATAGAAGAGGTTGAACAGTCAATGGAGAGATTAAGGATTCAAAACGAGAGCTTAAAGGAAATAGCAGCACCATATACAGATGATGTTTCAAAAGATAATTGCCTAATCATATATAAGAAGAATAAACCTAATGATCCTTTCCCTTATGCTATCAGATGCCAAAAGAGAAGCCTATATAAACCTCTTAATGAAACAGAAAAAAATATCCCAATCATGTAATATAATACGAATCATGTAATTATATACGAAAAATTTAGAGATCCTAACAGTATTAAGCTATTCAACCTAATGCAGCAAGAACTAGATATTCGTAAAGGTAAGGGTAATGAGTTTTGGATATCACTATCAGAAGAAGAATTTGTTAACAGTATAGATTGCTTGTATGATACGTTATTGTCTGATAATTAAGGTTACGACTTTTATGGTATAAGAGCCATAAAAGGTCATTAGTTAAGCATCAAACAAAACATCTGTTGTAACATCGAATGCTAAATTCAATATACTACCTAAATCCTAATTATCATGATATCTTATTATAACTCTCCACTCCACGAAATGTCTAAATAAATATATAAACTCTACAGAGAGGTCTTGATAACTTGAAATGTTATACCAATGAACGCTGTCTTTGAACTCTGCAATAAATTCTTCTGTTAAATTTTGAAACATTGAAATCATTCTCCAATCTACTTTGTCAGCGTAATCTCTTATAAGGTTTTCTGATAATTGTTGTTTCCCACATAAGCGCCACCAAGAAAGTTTATCTGCATGTTCTCGTATAAAAGCTTCAGAGAGTTTGTTTCCATAAGATATACCATCAAATTCAACTGTGTCTATAAACTCATTAATAAATTCTTCAGATAGGTTTTGATTTAACGATACTTCTCTTATCTAGCTCCTGTGTTTAGTTTTAGTTTAGAGCAATGAACTCTATCTGCAAATTCTCTTATAAAGTCTTCTGGTAAGTCTTGGCTTACCGAAATAATCTCGCAATCAACTTTATCAGCCAGTTCTCTTATAAACTCTTCTGATAACTTTTTCCATGAACATATTTCCCTCAAATTGACTTTCTGCTTATATTTGCGTATGAAATCTTCTGTAATGTGATCATAGTTATATTCCTCCTCATAATCATCATAACCTATAGGTAACCATTGTTCATCAGTAAGTGAATCTAACATCTCATCGGACAAGTTCATAACGTTTGCATAGAGAATGTTTTGTATAAGATACGAGTTCTTTTCATTAGTAGCTTTCTTGAACAAATGATCTAACATACCTATGGACACGCTAAAATTTATTTTGTTTTCATCATTATAGCCACCAATATCTAAATGTTTACATACACAATCAAATATAGGTTTGTAAGATAATATTTCCTTAGCATTAGTCATATTCACCTGTTCGTTTTTATTCTTAGGATTTTTAAAAAAATTATTTCATTTTTGGTTTTCTATATAATAAATATGGAGAATAATTGTGATTTAATATATGTTCAGCTTAAACTTATTCACGAGGACCTTAAAGTAATAGAAGCATTACTAGAGAAGCAAGCTCTGTTAATAGAGAAGCAAATAATGTTAAAGGAAAAAGAATAATTAACAACACAACAAAAAACTTCTGATTTGGGTAGTGATAAATACGAATATGATAGTGATGATTATGACGATGAGTAAGTTTACAAAAATGATTCAGTTTTAAAATGTGTATATGTAACTTCGATGGGTTATTCCCATGAAAGCTATGTTCTAATACAACGCGTAATATGTAGACAATGGCAGAAGTGTACAATGTTAAGTGTTGTATTAGAACAAATGGAAATAAAATAAAGTACGAAAATGATTTTAAAAAATTTTGGTGAAGATAAAAATTGAAGAGTGATAAAGATTTTCTATATAATAAATAAGATGAGTAATTATAATAAATATACTGTAGTAGAGTTAAGACGGCAATGTAAAGAGAAGGGAATCAAAAGATATTCCCGATTAGGAAAAAACATGAACTAATAATCCTTCTTAAACAATATGATGATGAACAAAGTAGAAGACAGATTAGAAATATATTCCCATTCCAACAAGAAGTAATTGAAGAATCAAGAATCAAAGTTGAATCAATACCAATCGATGTAAAACGTCAAAATATTGTATCAAAATCAAGATTAGAAAAATGTAGATTTAAAACAGATTATAAGCCACAATATCCACTCGAACAATATATTACTGCAACATCTAAAGCTATATTAAACAGATTACAAATTAGCTTAAGAAAACATAGTTCATTGAAAGCTAATCTTTATATAAGTTGTGCATATAAGAAAGGTGAAGAACATCAAAACTTCTATTTTAACACTGAAAACCAAGAAATATATCAATCAAGTAATTTAAAAGAAGAAATAACTAAGATGAAACAAAGATTAAGAACAAGAATGGATGAGTTCCAAGCTAGAGGTTCTGGTTGGGCTCTTATAAACATTAACTTTTTACAACTAACAATCGTCAAATATACACCATATAGAGGATAGACATACATAGATCTACCTGATAAAATTAAAAATAAACAAGCAGTCATAAATGTAAAGAACAAAGATGAAAAGTGTTTCTTATATTCAATTGCTTCTGCATTACAACCTGTTGAAAAACATCCACAACGACCACCGAAGTACAAGCATGTTGTTACAGACTTAAAAAAATTAAAAGGTATCAATTATCCTCTAAAACTAAGTGACATCCCAAAAGCTGAAAAATTACTTAATATTTCTATAAATGTCTATGCGTATGATAAAGACTATTCAAACTATATACTACATCACACACAAAACAAGAAAGAAAATCATGTCAATTAATTATATATAAAAGAATATAATGAAGACCAAGTTAAAACACATTATTGTTGGATTAAAGACCTAAGTAGATTAGTAAGTAGTCAAATAACTAAATGGAGAACGCGAAAATATTTATGATAGATGTTTGTTATACTTTTACACCCAAGACTCTTTAAATAAACATCAGCAAGATTGTTCGTCAGATGAGCCAGTAAAAATAATAATACCTGAAGAAGGTAAATACGTTGAATTTAAAAACTACCAATACACAATGAAAATGCCATTTGTGATTTATGCTGATTTTGAATGCTTGATACATAAAGTTATGAGTTGTCAAGAATGTTATCCAGATAACGAATCATATACGAAGAAATATGAACAACATAAGCCATCTGGATTTTGTTATTATGCAGTAAAGAGCGATGGAAGTAAAACCAATCATGTTTTGTATAGAGGTAAGAACGCTGCTAAGAAATTTATCAGACTGTTAACAAAAGAAGCCAAACAAATATCAAACATATAGAAACAAAATAACGAATTACCATTAACAAAAATTCAGAGAAAAGAGTTCAATAAATCTAAATGTTGTTATTACTGTAAACAGAAGTATACTAAAGAAAATCATAAAGTTAAGCATCATGATCATATAACAGGAAAATTTGTAGCACCTCTATGTAATAACTGCAATTTGAAAGTTAAAGTACCGATGTTTGTACCAGTGATCATACATAACTTGACAGGATATGACTCTCACTTGTTTATAAAAGAGTTTGGATGTAATATTGAAGAAATAGATCTAATACCCAATAACGAAGAAAGAAACATATCATTCAGTAAAAAGGTTGGAACTATTAAATTGAAATTTGTAGATTCATTTAGATTTATGGCTTTTAGTTTAGAAAAATCGTCATCGAACTTAAAACCTGAACAAATGATACATACCCAACACTTTTATCCTAATCAAGAACAGTTTCAACTTGTAATAAGAAAAGGTGTTTACCCATATGATTATGTTAACAATTGGAATAGGTTTAGAGAAAGATTACCGCTAAAGAAAGCATTCAACAAGCTTATGAACAAACATATAAGTGATGAAGATTATGAACATGCAAAGAAAGTATGAGAAACATTCGACATTAAGAATCTCGGACAATACCATAATTTATATTTAGAAACGGATGTATTATTGTTAGCAGATATATTCGAAAATTTTAGGGAAACATGTCTTAAAGCTTATGACCTTGATCCTGCTTGGTATATGACAGCACCAGGTTTAGCTTGGGATGCAATGTTAAAGATAACAAATATAGAAATAGAATTATTAACAGATTATGATATGGTATTAATGGTAGAGAAAGGTATAAGAAGTGGAATTAGTCAATGCTCAAAAAGATATGTAAAAGCAAACAATAAGCATATGGAAGGTTACGATAAGAATAAAGAAGATTCTTACTTAATGTATCTAGATGCCAATAACTTGTATGGGTGGGCGATGAGTCAATATCTACCGTATAAGGGATTTAGATGGTTAAGCGAAGATGAGATAAGAGAAATAGACTTCACAACAATATCTGATAATTCTGATACTGGTTACATATTAGAAGTTGATCTTGAATATTCAAAAGAATTACATAACTATCACAAAGACTATCCACTAGCTCCTCAAAACATATGTCCGCCTGGTTCAAAACAATCAAAGCTATTAACAACCCTATATAACAAAGAAAAATATGTAATTCACTATCGAAATCTAAAACAATGTCTTTCACTTGGATTGAAACTTAAGAAGATACATCGAGTAATAGAGTTCGAACAATCAGATTGGTTAAAGAAATATATTGATTTAAACACACAGATGAGAACGAAAGCAACAAATGATTTTGAAAAAGACTTCTATAAGCTCATGAATAATTCAGTATTTGGAAAGACTATGGAGAATATTAGAAAGAGAGTTAATATTAAACTTGTAAGTGATGAGAAAAAATACGAGAAGCTTGTAGCAAAATCAAATTATAGGAGTACTCGAAAAATTTAGTAGCTGTTCACATGAACAAGGTTAAAGTACAATTTAACAAACCGATTTATGTAGGTATGTCAATTTTAGATTTATCAAAGTATTTAATGTACGACTTCCATTATAATGTGATGAAGCCGAAATACCAAGACAAAATAGAAGTGTTATGCAGATACCGATAGTTATATATACCATATTCAAACAGAAGATATATATGAGGACATGAAAAATTATATTGATTACTTCGACACGAATGATTACTCTAAAGATAACAAATATAAGATAACACAGGTTAATAAGAAAATACTTGGTAATATGAAAGATTAACTTAAAGGAACAATCATAGAAGAATTTGTTGGTTTAACATCTAAAGTGTATTCAATCAGGTTCGAAAAAGATAAATGTTGTAAAAAAGCAAAAGGAGTTAAGAAAAATGTCATAAGTAAAGAACTTTCATTTAACGATTATAAAGACTGTTTGTTCAACCGAAAAGAATATTATAAAATGATGAATTTGATTAGAAGTTTTAAGCACGATTTGTACAGTATAGAAGTAAATAAGTTAGCTTTAAGTTGCGTAGACGATAAAAGATGTGTTTTAAAGAATGGAATAAATACTCTACCATATTATAAGATAGAAAAGATGTAGTTTAAAATGTAAGCTTTTAGATTGTAAGTATTTAGATTGAAAGTTTTTAGATGTAAGTTTTTATGATTTTAAATGTCATAAAAGCCAATGCGCAGAGACAATACTCAATATCACTTTGTGCTACCCTTCTGTGTTAAAGTACAATGGTCAGTGGTGGATTCATAATTTTTTAGCAGTTAGGGGCGGAGGGGAAAAGTGGGCTCGTAGTTTGGTATGCATACTACTCGTAAAGAAGGATACTGGAAAAGTACACTTACACTTACAATGCTTTCACTATCACTCAAAATTCGGCTTCACTCGAGCAGACGGTTTTACCAAATAGAAAATTTATAGGTAAAATATTATGAGAAACATTTTTCGTGAAGGAATGAGAGTGTGAATATAAGCAATTACTGTCAGTGTACAGCATATTGAAATGAATTTTAAGTGATCAGTGAAAGTATTGTATATGTAAGTGTGCTCTTCCACTATTCTCGTTTAGACGTATATTCCCCGTCGCTGACGCGCCTGTTCCGTACGGATGCATCCCGTCGCTGCCGCTCGGACCCTGTTGCTGTGCTCCTACCCTGACTCGGTTATATAGTATCACGGCTTTTTAGTGGGGAGCTGATATAAATTGGTTCGTGTTTTATTCGCTGAAATTGTTACGCTTTACGTCCACGCTGTATTTGTACTGGGGCCTGAAGTCAATCTGCAAGCACTAATGGAGCTTCTGATTTAGTTCATGCTCTGCTAAAAGAAATGCATTGTTCTAATCCAGCGTTTCCCAACCTTTTTCAACTTGCGGCACACTACGGTTGTAACTTGAATTCTCGCGGCACACTCATAGATATTACTATTAGTAGTTGTAGTAGTAGTAAATAGAAAATACCCTAGTAATTTTTTTCTGTGCTTACTGACCACCTTCTCACAGAGGAAAAAGCTCGATCACTGGTTTTTCCCCATCGTAAATCATTATATTTATTTTTCATTTTAATTCAAAAATAGAAAACAATTCCAATGAAATATAGGACTCAGGCTTTTAAAAATACAGTTTCTTTTTGAAGACTGTATCCAACTTTTCACTAAGGAAGATCACTAAATAACAAACGAACAAACAAATCTCTTGTGCTTTTAAAACAGATGGAAGTAATTTGTATGAGTGTTTGCTTTGTCAAAAGGGTAGAATGAGATTTTAAAATTTCAAGTTACGAAAAAACCTGTAACAATAAAGAAGCAATAATGGTCATAACAATGATAATAAATACTTTTTTGAACATTAAAAATGTACAGATAAGTAACACAGTGTGAAACTTATAATTTATTAACATTGTTAATATACGTCACAATTTTTAAATATTAATAAAATTCTGTTTTCGAAATACAATCTGTGTAGTAGTAATGTATGTATATACAATAATATATTACAATTACAGTATTTTTTTCCATTGTAGAGGTTCATAGTAATGTGAAATACAAATACACATTTTCCTGTATTGTAATTTGGTTGCTATATAATTAATAATTTTGTTTTCAATTCCTCGCGGCACATCAGCAGCCCATTCACGGCACACCGGTTGGGAAACGCGTTTCTAACCTGATATGAAACTGTAAGAAATATCTCAAAATTTGGTAGAACAGTCTGCTCGAGTAATGCCCAAAATTCATTTCAATTTGCTGTGTACTGACATTAATTACTTACATTCACACTTTCATTCCTTAACAAAAATATGTTTCACATCGTATGTTACCTATAAATGTTCTGTTAGGTAGAACCGTCTGCTCGAGTGAACCCCTTTGAGAAATGACCCTCGGCAATTGTTGCAATGCCAATCGTATATGACTTCAAAGTTAGAAACAACGAGCCCTATGGAAGTTCTAACCCCTTCGCTCACTCAGTTATGTTTTGTTTAGCCTTTTGTAGCACTACTGTCTTAAATCTAGTGAAAAAATCCACAAAATCGATGAATATTTAGTAGACCCGTTTGCTAAAGTAGTGCCCCCATTGTATATGTGCATAATCAGTGGGAGGATATTACCCCAGTTGAGAGCACTCTCAAACTGCAACCGTCGCCCTACTGCACCTACACACCCTCACAAGACACTTGGCTGCCGTAACTATGCTACAGAATTCGGTGTGGAAATCATAATAATGTAACGGGTTTTTGACTGTTCGAATATTTTGTTCATTAATTGAGTAGACAGCTCCCTCGCATTTTAGATTACAGTACTTATTCCAGTGCCAGCATGTGATGATGGATACTTATCAATGTTGCCACTGAAGTTCAAGAAAATATATTCCAGCTCAATTAAGTATCCTCTACATGACTACACTATTATGATTTCCACTGCTAATCGTGAAACGATTCAAAGGAAACCAAATGTCTTATTAAGGGACCGTGGTTGAGGGCTGGTGGTGGTTCCAGTCAGATGTGTTTAAGAGAGCTCTTAACATAAGGAATATGCTCCTAATGTTTATACGCGCATTAACAATGGAAGTCTCTTTGGGTCAAAAACCTGCTTTCAGGTAGAACACCAATTTCTCATCATTAAAAAGAAATGAAATTAAATATTTAGTTTCACGCCCCAGGATAAGGCACAAAACCTAAGGAAGATGGTGATAATGAAATGTGAAAAATGGTGGTATGAAGAAAGTGGGTGGAAACGGGAGAATGTCGAGAAAACTCAGGCACATGGTGTTTGTCCACCACAAAGCCCACTTGGCACGAGCTGGGATCGAACCAGGGACCCCACGCACTAGAAGTGAACGCTCTACCACTGAGGCACTGCAGCCCCATCAGTAAAAAAAAACATACCTCATTGCTTCGGGGCTTACATATCTGCTGCCACCAAAAGGAAGGTGTGTACACAACAGGGGCGGATCCAGAGGTGACGACTGCCCCTCCCAGAGTAGGATATTTTTTATTTATTTTTTTTAAATAGAACCTACCCCAGAATTGGAGCTCTTGATTTTTTCAAGCTTGTATTATAAATGTAAGATAAAAACTTTTTTTTTTACACGTTGCAGAATTTAAATAAAGCAATACATAGCAAGAAATTACTTGCCTTGGTGTTTTTGGTCAGAAAATGTCCACGTTCCAAAACGCAGGTAGTCATTTGTGTTCTTTGTGTTCAAGATGCGATATTTTACGCTCTCACTCCGTTCTCAAATCCGATCCCTGCTTCTTACGGGGCCGCGGTGGCTCAGTGGTAGAGCGTTCACCTCTGGTGCTTGGGGTCCCGGGTTCGATCCCAGTCCCCGCCAAGTGAACTTTGTGGTGGACAAACACTGTGTGCGTGGGTTTTCTCGGGGTTCTCTCGTTTCCTCCCACTTTCTTCATTCCACCATTTCATCCATTACTCATCATCACCGTCTCCTTTAGCCTAACAGGCATAATCGTGGGACTTAAAACTCAAAGATTTCATTTCCTTAGTACTGTAAGTACAATATTCCTTTATTTTTCCATTTCATTCTTTGTTTTTACCATGTTTATTCGTCTTTTCTCATTCTTAAAAGTTATGTAGGGCTTTTTTTTTTCGCCAAGGGTGAGTCTTACATTCGAGGGCTTTTTAAAAATGTTTTTCAAGTCGATCCAACGCGTCTCGGTTTTCTTTTTAATGTATAGCTTTAAATTTATCCTTTCGTGGAGCAAGCGCTGCCGTTTCTTTCCTGTTGCATTAGGTATATAATTATTTCTCGACAGCTATTGTATATTCGTTTCTTAATGTGTAGGCAGTGGCGTAGCAGCTGCCCCCGCAACCCCCGCAGTGCGGGGGGGCCCCGAGGTATAGGGGCCCCGAAATCTTGCGATGAATAAAGATTTAAAGAAGTAGAACTTCAACCTTACTTCTATCGGCTTTACAACTAGGGCCCCTTCTCTATACTTTGCGGGGGGGCCCGCAAAAGTGTGCTACGCCACTAGTGTAGGTAAATATACCACACATTAAGAGGCGAATATATACTTTTCAATAGGATAGTATCCAAATACTTAAAAAAAAAAAAAGAATAGAAATCAACAACACTAGAGGTGGTCAATTGGATATGGAAATCCCCAATCCATAGATAATACGAACCTTCGGAGAAGCGAAATTTCCAAAATCTTGATACAGACCAATCAAATGGACCACAATACTTTGACGTTCCCCAATGTGTGCTTCCGAGAGAGGGTGGTGATGCATTTTGCTGTGGCAAGATCTAGGGTTCTTAGGGTCTATCCTCATCTGTTATTTATTACAATAACCCAGTGGTCTTACTTATCTGGTATAGGAACTTGTAAATTATTATGCAAATTACAACACAATAGTGAAAAATCAAGCAGCAGCCACAAGGATAAATTTATTTTCATTATTGTTTTTACTCATAATAATCGTTGTCCAGTTGTTATTCGTAGATTTTGTTTTACCCAAGAAAAGTGTTTCGGTCAGAGATCAGTTCAAAACTGTCAAAAAAAAAAAAAAAAAAAAAAAAAAAACGCAGTTAAGAAGAAAGAAAAGTCTGATTTTTTCTTTTTTATCATTTTTTAAAAAAATGTGCTGTAAGCTGTGTGTTTTAGAGTAGATATTATTATTATTATTATTATTATTATTATTATTATTATTATTATTATTATTATTATTATTATTATTATTATTCAGTTCCATATGTCCAAATAATCATAAATTGATGTGTATACAGTGTTGACATTAGGAATCTCAATCTATGTATAGTAGGATCTCCATTATCCGACACAGTTTCAGGGTTATTTGTTTCAACCACTATTCAACCGATCTATTTCAAAATTTACGGGGCCAAAACTAGGTAGCCCTAGTAGCCTAACCCCTAACTTTGGTGCAAAACGGTTGAATAGGACTGATAAATAGCCTCAAAAGTGTGGCGAATAATCGAGGTAGTACATGGATTGAAATTCCTAATGTCAAAACTGCGGATGCACATCAATTTCTAATGGTTTTAACATTTGGAACTGAACAATCCTGTCAGACTTCCATGACATTTGAGGCAGCAAGAAGCAAAGGGGTATAAATGACATTTTCAATAGAGTATGTATATCTCTAAAATGGATTCTGCACAGCAAAATGTACAAACTGCATAATGAAGTTCGGCGTAGAGCATTCATGGGTAGACTTTCTATTGAACTGCGACGAGCTTCACCATCCAGTTTGTATATTTAGCTGTGCAGAATCCATTTTTGAGACATACATACTGTATTGCAAATGTCACTTACACCCCTTTGGTTCTCGCTGCCTCATTTCGAGAACCCCCTTCCCCCCAACTCACATGAAGGGTGTGAAAAAGACATGATTTACACGTGTAAATCACACTGAGAAAAATCCATTATCCGGACAGCGGTATATTGTACAAATACAAGGATTCGTTATGTTTACTAAGGAAATCTGTACGGAGCGTACTTTATCCATATACTACACAGGTACTGCCTTTTACCCGCTTAGATATTACATCATTTCGCTGCAGGATGTCTGACATCTAACAATCTTCTGTATTTTACATACATATACGTATGTTAAGTACTTCAGTTATACGTTATATACGTCCATCTATACGTGAGATCCAGACCGCCTATAGACACTCTTTCTTTCGCCATGGCTGACGTCATTGAACTAGCGTCTTTTGCTTGCGAAACGAGGTTGTTACAATCGGAAAAGAAGAGAGGAAGGAAACAAAACCTGGGTAAGTGCACTAGTTAACTATTACTTTAGTTAAATATTCCATTAATTATATATTCTTTTAGTGTAACTTGCTTTAGTATAGTACTAAGTAAGTAATATAGTTTATGACTACAACTCGTTAATGATTGAGGAGAATGGAATGGGTGAATCTCAATTTTGAGAAATCTTTGAATATTAATGTTTTGAAACATTTTACGTTACAAGGGAGCAAAATGAATGTTATGTGTTTATTCATTCCGTTTTATATGTGACGATTTATTACGTGGTGCAGAGTTACTACAGGACTGCTTAACATAATTGCTAAGAAACCGTTTTCAGCGCGAAAATTCCCTTGTGTAGTGAAGATTTAGGCTTTAGGTCTCTGGGCTTTCGGCATCAATGGCCTTGTTAGCCCGTCACATATGAGGGATGACGTCCCTCGATGAGCACACTATCCGGGTAAAGGAAGGGAAGAAAGGATTGGGGAAGGAAGAAAACGGCCTGGGACCTATATGTTAGGTACCACTCCGGCATTTTCCTGCTGTGAATGAGGAAAACCCAAGGAAATCTCATTCAGGATGGCTGGACTTAAAATCTTTTGATACTTTTTCGACTGAGGAAATCGATCCCCAACGGGATCGAACCCGGGACCGTTCGCACCGAAGGCGAGAGCGTTAGCAACTACGCTACGCGGGGCCACTTGTGTAGTCTAGAAAACTCATTTTTATTAGGATATTTGCATTTTTTTTTTTTTTTTTTTTTACTTTTAGTTTAACGCCCCATGATTGTACATAAACGTAAGTGAGAAGGTGACGATGAGATACATGATAATGGTGGAATCAAGAAAATGTAAGGAAACTGGAAAGTCTTAAGAATAACCACACCTACAGTGTTCACCAAAAGGCTATTTGTCGGGAGCAGGAATCGAACCAGGGACCTAACAGGTCAGAGGTAAGCGCTCTACTACAGAGCTTTCTTTTGTTTAAAGAACTTGTTTACATTGAAATATATATATTTGACGAAGATATTGATATATTTTACAGCCTCACTGAAATTTTAAAAAAAAGTAGTCAGGGAGAGCTTACTTGTCAGGTTTTTATTTTTTAAATTTAATTTGATTTGATTTCTATTTATTTATTTTTGCTTGTTATGTTCCCTAGTTAATTAATGTTTGGGTTACTGAGAATTAAAACCTTTTTAGTATTATTGTTATGGCATCACTTTGGAACCAAAAAGTTTGAATTTTTTTTTCTTGTGTTTTCATATAGGAAGTTGGTAAGTTTGTGCCTTAGCATTGGTTTGGTTTCTACTGTAGAACGTAATTGAAGGTCATGTTGAGTTGAGTCTTGGCGGGTTTGAGTTCGTGAAGTGTCAGGCACTGATTGTGCCCCTGTCTTCTGTCTGTGATGTTTCCTGGTTTTGGGCAGTGACGTATTTATGTTGAGGAGTACCAACGCAGGCCGCGTAACTACAACACAGCTTCAACAACTACGAGTGCCAGGCGTTTGAATTTCACCCTTCGTTCCGGCGTGACTAATGCAGTATAGTACTAGGTTCAAATTCTATGGCTGGTAAAAACGGTATGGTAAGAAACACAACGTAATAGTTATTAGTTTAATTAGTGTTTCTTCATAGTATTGTTTCACTATTTCTAGAAGGAATTAACTATTAACGAAGTAATGAATAAGCAAAAACACACTTTGATTGACGTTTACGATTTCTCATACTCCATTGAGGATGTTTTGATCCTCAGTTGCGCAAACATCCAGTGTGCGTTTTTTTTTTTTAATTTTTTGTTGCTTACACTGCCTTACAGATGAGGGTTATAGTTAAGGAGCCGTACTTCCCATTTAGGGAAGGACGAGAAACGCCATACTTTCAGGAATTATTCATTGACTATCTAGGACAGCGTTTCCCAACCGGTGCGCCGCGGCACACTGGTGTGCCGTGAATGGGCCGCTAGTGTGCCGCGAGGAAGTCGAAGCAAATTATTAATTCTATAGCAATCAAATTGCAAGACGAAGGAAAAATGTATATTTTTATTTCACATTACTATGAACCTCTACTATGAATCTACAACTTTAAGTTTCATACCGTGTTACTTTTCTGTACATTTTTAATGTTGAAAATATATATTGGTTATCATTGTTGTGACTATTATTGCTTCTTTATTGTTGCAGACTATTTTGTAACTTGAAAATTTAAAATAACATTCAATCCTTTCGACAAATTAAATACATTTGTATTTTAAAAGTAAAAAAGATTTGTTTGTTCGTTCGTTATTTAGTGATCTTACTTCTTAGTGAAAGGTTGGATACAGTTTTCGAACAAGAAAGCTTAGTTTTAAAAACCTGAGTCCAATATTTCATTGCAATTGTTTTATATTTTTAAATTAGAATGAAAAATAAGCATAATAATTTACCAAGGGGAAAAAAACAGTGATTGAGCTATCTTCTCTGTGAGAAGGAGATCAATAATCGCAGAAAAAATACTAGTTTTATATTTACAAATAATAATATCTATGAGTGCGCCGCGAGAATTCAAGTTACATCCGTAGTGTGCCGCAAGTTGAAAAAGGTTAGGAAACGCTGATCTAGGATGTTAAAAAGCAGGTAATAGACTGAGTTCTTGCCCTTGTACTTAGGGTGTTTAGGTAGTGCAACAATAAGATGTATCCTCGTGCACGGGAGATGAGAAGTAGCTGTTCTTAACTATTACCCAGATGGGTTCCCTCGTGGCTAAGTGGTTAGTGTACACGCCTTTGGCGTGGGACACCCGGGTTCGATTCCCGGCCGGAGCTTATGTGGTTCGGATTTCACGTTAATCTGTAAGTCCATGTCTCATACAGCCTTGCTGCTGAAAGGAACGTTAAAATGAACTCACAGTACAGATGCAATTGTTCGATTCCGAGTTCGAATGAAGCTTTTTACGGGCAGGGGGTGACTTTTATATATACAATCCAAGCATTTTAGTTATCAGTCAGTGATGTAATATATATATACAGTATATATATATATTACAAAATTGAAAGTGACTAAGTTTATGACTCTCAATCTCTTAGGGCCGCGGTGGCTCAATGGTAGAGCGTTCACCTCTGG
Source organism: Thermobia domestica (assembly GCF_964235325.1). Taxonomy (NCBI): domain Eukaryota; kingdom Metazoa; phylum Arthropoda; class Insecta; order Zygentoma; family Lepismatidae; genus Thermobia; species Thermobia domestica. The sequence continues at coordinate 65,971,475 of NC_137462.1, forward strand.
TGCTTGGGGTCCCGGGTTCGATCCCAGCTCCCGCCAAATGAACTTTGTGGTGAACAAACACCGCGTGCGTGGGTTTCCTCGGGATTTTCCCGTTTCCTCCCACTTTCTTCATTCCACCATTTCATTCATTGCTCATCATCACCGTCTCCTTTAGCCTAACCGGCATAACCGTGAGACATAAAACTCAAAGATTTCATTTCATTTTCATTTCCATTGTAGCTCTCCCCGCAACCAGTGTTGCCAAAATGTTGACAATAAGTTTGCGAAACGAGAGGTGGCGACTCGAATTTTGGGTGAAAAGTCGCTATAAAAAATAATCGAGAAATTCATTGTCTATAAGCATTGTTTTAAAGTTGTAGATGTAAACTAAACAATATGTTCTACTCACTGCCGCAAATCCCGGGGGGGGGGGGGATGACGGATACATGTCCCCTCCAATCTTGGAACTGAGGGGGAGTTTTCCCCAATAATCCGATTTGAAATGTGTTTTTTGGGAGAAATTTGATGATTTTTGTCCAATTGCTACAAAGGAACGTGAGATAAAATAGACGTCTCCCAGAATAAGCCTCAAATCTGTAGCTTCCCAATGCTGAAGACAACTCTGATACTCCACAACATTGTTTTTCAACTTCATAACTATTTTGGACATCGCAAAATAAAAAGTATGGTAACGGTCTTACCCTTCCCCCCCAATGTTGAAGACAGATTTGCGCCGCTGGTTCTACTCACATCTTTGTAAACAGGGCGCAACCAATCCTTGAATTCAGGGATCATTTCAGATTGTTTCGGGTACTTTTGTTCATATTGTGGAGTCAAAATAGTTCCGAAATAATTAACACTACAGTACTTACGTTAAGCAATTTTTTGTAAAAGAAAAACTGCAGAATAATTAAAAGACCCCAAAGAACAAATATAACAAACATCCACATCGCCTTTATTCACGCATCTATAGCTAATCTTTTTGCTATCGGTAAAGATGTATTACGTGTGTCTCTCAACGGAAACTGCGAACTAAAGGACATCAAGTTTGTAGTTCTTCTTCGTTAGAGGACAAGGGCAACATAACAATGCAGGATTGTGGGCCAGTGGGTACGCTGTATTTCCAAACTCTTCATCACTTGCGCTGATTAAAACAAACAAACAGAAAAAAGAACAAACAGAAGCATTATTAGTTCAAAAACTGTTTTGAACTAATAATGCTTCTCTACAGATGAAAATTTTGTTTGCAGCAAAAAGTCGCTAAATGTATAAGTAGCTGAATCGTCATTTAAAAATCACCCATAAAAGTCTCCAATCGGAAAAATTATTCGTAGGGCGACCATACGTCCCGTTTTGACCGGGATAGTCCCGTTTTAGGGGCGTTTCCCGGCCTTCCCGTCAGTAGATGGAAAAAAGTAGTATTCGTCCCATTTTATGTAAATGAAAGAAGTAAATAACAAACCCAGTACCTTTACTCCTTTTAAAAGTATTAATAACAACAAAGAGGCAAAAATTGAACTGAAATTCCCTATATTAAACATACTCTATAGTTCGTAGTACTGCTCGAAAGACAGCAGAGATTTAGCAGTTGGTTGTGTGTTGAACAAACTTCAACGTGTCTTTCCTTTTTCATAAGTACCCGCTCAGTAACTAAGAGAGAGAGAGGGGGAACTCTGATATCAAGGCACTGATAAATGAAATGAAATGAAATTTTTGAGTTTTACGTCTCACGGTTATGCCGATTAGGCTAAAGGAGACGGTGATGATGAGAGATGAATGAAATGGTGGAATGAAGAAAGTGGGAGGAAACGGGAGAACCCCGAGAAAACCCACGCACACGGTGTTTGTACACCACAAAGTTCACTTGGCGGGAGCAGGGTTTGAACCCGGAACCCCAAGCACCAGAGGTGAACGCTCTACCACTGAGCCACCGCGGCCCCAAGGCACTGGTAAGAACAAAGGTAGATCTAAAAGCCAGAACCTATCCCGTTTTTAACTGAAAATTTTATGGTCACCCTACGCTATCGTTGAGGTCGAATTCCCCTGATTTAGTGACTTTTCCCAAAATTGGCAACATTGACCCCCACCGAACAACACCAAGTCATCTGTAGCCTAGCAAGCATAATAGTGGGACGTAAAACTTTTATTTCATTTCGAACAACACCCCCAGAAACCTACTGTTATACCATTCCCAAAACACCCTTTTGTACAATTCTCCCTATTCGAAAAAAATTGTAAATAGCAGGGTTCATACATAAATATGGAACTCAATTTCCCTGAATTTTCCAGGTTTTCCAGGTATTAATTTTGCAATTTCCAGGTCTAGTGGAAGAAACTAATAATACGAGAAGACATAAATTTTAAGAATACTATATTTATATATTTGAGAATGGCCACCCTTCTCCCCAATGAACGATTGCAATTAAATATTGAGTCACAAGAAAATAAATAATCAAAACAAATAAAATTTAAGTTGAAAAATATTAAGTTGAGAAGCCTACTAAGGGAATTAATTAAACACTTTTGTTCCATACTTGAATACATTCAAAATATATAAAAATATTGGGTTGGGAAAGAAAAAAGGGCCCGCGAGATTTTAACAGATTCTTGTAGTACTCGACGACAGAAATCGATTACTGAAAGAATTTTCAAAATCGGCGCAGGCAAATATGGAGAAAATCATATTTTCATGTACCTGTTCAAAATGGGGAAGGAAAAAGGGCCCGCGAGATTTTAACTGATTCTTGTAGTACTCAACGAGAGAAATCGACTAGTGAGGGAATTTTCAAAATCGGCGCAGGCAAGCATGAAGAAAAACCCATTTTCATGTACCGGATCAAAATGGGGAAGAAAAAAGGGCCGCGAAATTTTAACTGATTCTTGTAGTACTCAACGAGAGAAATCGACTAGTGAAGAAATTTTCAAAATCGGCGCAGGCAAGCATGAAGAAAAACGCATTTTCATGTACCGGTTCAAAATGGGGAAGAAAAAAGGGCCCGTGCGATTTTAACTGATTCTTGTAGTACTCGTCGAGAGAAATCGATTAGTGAAGGAATTTTCAAAATCGGCGCAGGCAAACATAGAGAAAATGGCATTTTCATGTACCGGTTCAAAATGGGGAAGGAAAAAGGGCCCGCGAGTTTGAACCGTTACGATGTATGTTCACGAATGTGCTCGTCTTCTCATATTTAGTTAATTACTGTAGCACTGAAACATGTGACACAGAGTCACGTTGTGGATGACTCTGCAATCGGCAACCACTGCACATATACTCCTCCAGTCCCACAGTTTTATTATTTCGATCCATTCCTCACGTGCTAACGGCATGGTTTAACATCTGCAAGAAAGAGGTAAATATAACGTTCAATTGGCAATAGCTTTTCACCAAATTAAGCTGCATGAAATCTGATTGCATTTTTGACATACTGAGAAAATTCTAGCCCGTGGCCATATGTATCACATATCCCACCAGTTCATAATAAAAATTTTGAACACAAAATTACGGTCGTCCGTGTGATGTACTCCCAAAAGGCCTAATGTGTATCACCCACCTCACATTCAATGAAACCACATCCGTGTAGAATTTAGAAAGGAACTTCTTATGATGTATACAGTATGTCTCAAAAGTTCCCTGACATAGGGTAACTCTGTTATTATCAGAGTTACAGCAAAATGTAAGAGGAAAAATCATATCGAAATATGACGTTTTCAATCTAAAGTGAACACTTTTTTTTTTCAAAAAAAAATCGGACGAGATATTTGTGCTGTATACTCTTTATGCACCCAAATTTAAATGAAAATGCAACGTTGTCATTTACCTGGACCCACAACATAAGTGAATGAAGTTCCTGTTTGAAACGGGGGCTGGCCATCGAAATGTTAGCGCAGAAGAAAGTAACTTCATTCACTTATGTTGTAGGTCCAGGTAAATGGCAACGTTGCATTTTCATTTCACATTAGGCGCATAAAGAGTGTACAGCGCAAACGAGTCATCCGATTTTAAAAATTCCTTCACTTTAGATTGAAAACATCATATTTGGAGATGCTTTCCTCTCCTACATTTTGTTGTAACTCTGATAATAACAGAGTTACCCTATGTCAGGGGACTTTTGAGACACCCTGTATACCTTATTTAATGTATGTTTTATGTCACTATAACTGTAGTATAATTTAGTTTGTTTAAATTTACAATTTAATATAAGTAGATTCGGATTTACATGCGTAGGATTTTGTATGCATCTAACTAATGAATTCTTTTATATTCATGCTTCACTTAGTGACTTGGCTTTGGACTGCAACTGATTATTGTAACCCATTATTGCTTGAGAAGAAACAAGATATCCGAATCTTCATTTGAAGAAATCAAAGGTCTATTGGAAAGCTGGGGATTACAATCATTAATTTCTACATTTCAAGGTGCGTAAATTATATATTCTGTGTTTCTTGTTAAATTACTATTACTATTATTGGGTTTAGAATCAATCAAGCACTTCATGATATTTTATGGGGATCAAGATGGGTGCCGGATAGATAAGTATTTAAGCGTCAGGTTCTTAATTCTTTTCAATTTAATATTTAATCAATGATTATTTTCTCCCTCGTTATTCGGCCAAATCGTATTCCAAGATCATCAATTTTCATAACTCAATTCTGACCGTCAACCTACATAGCATATTCGTAGGACGTAAAACAAAGATTTCCTGTTATTTTTTTTGTTTCTATCTCTTTCCTCCATAGCTGTGAAAAATAACGCCTTCAGCATCATAAATTTGTATGCTACTTGCGCCTTCAGTCGTCTACTCTTCGGTGGCTCAGTGGTAGAGCGTTCACCTCCGGTGCAGGGGGTTCCTGGTTCGATCCCAGCTGCGCCGTGTGGACTTTGTGGTGGACAAACACCGTGCTCGTGGGTTTTCTCGGGGTTCTCCCATTTCCTGCCACTTTCTTTATTCCACCATTTCAGTCATTTCTCATTATCACCGTCTCCTTTAGCCTAACCAGCATAACCGTGGGACGTTAAAGATTTCATTTTTTATTAATCTCAGTATTTTATAGTGTATTCTTAAGCTTAAGGTGATGTATAATTAAATTTTGAATTCAGTTAACTTATTTTATTTCTCAGATTGTTTTTAAAATGAATGTACAAACGCTTATTTTCATTCTTGAGTGTTTAAAGTGATGTATAGTTATTAAACATAGTATTTAATATTGTACTCTTAACGTGAAAGTGATATACAGTTAACTTTTGAATTCAGTTAACATTTTTCTTTCTGAAATTGCTTTAAAAAGTATGTAAAAACGTTTCTATTTTCTTTCTTGAGTGCTAAAAGTGATGCAAAGTTATTAAGCTTACTACTTTATATTGTATTCTTAACCCTAAACTGATACACAGTGCGTTTTTGAATAAATTATATCAAGTTATTTGAGTGACGAATACTGGTAGAAAATCCTGACTACTACTGGAACATTTTGATTTTAAGGTGACGACTACTGGTGCAAGGATTTTAAAATATTGTTTTTCCTTCAACGGCTACTCCTTTTTGAATTCTGACTATATGGTCATTATAGGAAGGATCAGTGAGTCCTTCCAACTATGGTACAGCTCCGACAGATTCACGATGCTCAGAGAAGAGACAAAATAGTATGTTTTCAACCTTAAAGTGAGAACCATTGGCGTTTTTACCCTGCTATACAAAAGTAAGTGAGTACTCCAATGGGGTTCCAATGCGGTACCTAATTTCTGCATTTTAGATATTTGGAAATACATGTCTCTAAAATGTAAACAACTGATTTTTTTTTTTTTAACTGAAAACTGCAACTCGGTAAGCCTTATGGATACCGAGATATGGGAAAATAAAGAGCGATACTATAGGTAAGTGGGACTTGCATACTTGACGCTAGAATTCGGAAATTGAATTAAAATATGACTAACGGCTATCAAGATGTTGTCAAATAAAGGGAGGACCTACACAGTTAAGGGGTTTTAGTGTTAGATGCTAAAATTTCCGAAATCGGTCATAGAAAGTTAATAAACACCAGTAGCAATTTCATCTTAAAGTAATTAGATATCTTCAGGGGGTGTTAGAACATCATGGAGTCTACCAAAATTAAATTTTAAAAGCTTTTGAAAATATAATCTGACATTTGTAAACAATATTTGAAATATGTGTTTACCCAAAACTTCCAGCTAGTACATCTAACATCTGGAGAAACACTGAAATAAAAGCGTATGAGATCTTGAAATTTCGGAAACAATTATTGGTCGCAACAAAATTAAATCAGATGGGTACTTCTATGGGTTAAATGAGTACCTTAGTACAATTTCGATCGAAAATTTAGTTGTCCTAGGTTTTCTTCAGGCAATTCCAAGGGTTCATCGAGCTGTGCAAAAGAATGAAAAGTCGCTGTCAATATCTAAGATAGTCGAGAAGATATAAGGAATTATATATTTTATGACGTAAAAATAGATCTTTATGGATTTGTACTTTTGGGTCTTTCCCATAAGAAAAAAATTCAGGAAACTACTGTATATACCTTAATAGACAATTCAATGGACGGGGATACAGTAGCTTAGTGGTAGGGTTTTTAACTAGTCTTCTTTTGCAGAAACTATTGGAGTTTTCACTTATCCCATAGAGATACGATCATACTTAACTCCCTATTTCATTTTAAAATTAAATAAAAGGAAATATTTCAGAGTAGCGACCCACGATTATGCATTTTAGTCTCAGGGAGATTACGATTAAAGCAAGTGAATGTTGTTGACAGAATTGATGGAATGCAAAGGTGGGAGGAGAGGTAGTACCCCTAGAAAACCCACGAATACGATGTCCACTACAAACTGACGGCCGCGGATCGAACCACGAACCCAATACACCAGAGGTAAGCACTCCTCACTAAGCCACCGTGCTCCCGCCCATTTAATTTTCTATTAAGGTATATACCGTTGTTTTCTGAAATTTCTTCTTACAGCAAAGACTCAAAAGTACAAATCCATGTGGGTCTCTATTTTTACGACGTCATAAAATAATTTCTTATATCTCGCTTGCTATATTAGATATTGACAAAAAATGTTCACTTTATTTCAGAGCCCGATGAACGCTTGGAATTGTCCAAAGAAAATTTAGAGCTGAATTAATCTTTCGATCGAAATTGTACTGACAAGTCTGAGGTAGTCACTTAACCCATAGAAGTACCATCTTATTTAACGTTTGTTAGGATCAATAATTGTTTTCTGAAATTTCAAGATCTAATACGCTTTTATTGTATGGTGTCTCTCTAGCTGCTAGATGTACTAGCTGGAAATTTTAGGTAAATACATATTTCTAATACTCTTTACAAATGTCAAAATATATTTTCCAAAGCTTTTAAAATTTAACCTTGGTAGACCCCATGATGTTCTTAAACTCCATGGAAGTACCTAATTACTTTAAGATGAAATTGCTACTGATGCTTATTAACTTTCCATGACCGGTTTCGGAAACTTTACCACCTAACACGAAAATCCCATAACTGTATGGATCCTCCCTTTATTTGACAATATCTTGATAGTCATATTTTAATTAATTTTCTAAATTGTACTGTCTAATATGCAAGCTCCACGTACCTATGGTGTCGCTTTTCATTTCACCATATTTCGGTAACTGTTAGGCGTACCGACTTGCAGTTTCGGCAAACACACACCTCTAACGTTCTTTAAAACGTTATTAAGACATATTTTAGAATATTTAGAAATGAGAGTTCTGCGAATATCATGGTACCCGAAAAGCCCCATCAGGGCGTGTGTGTAGTGTATTTAATTGAAATTACTTTTGAGGTTGTTGTAAGCCCTCGTAATTACATTTCCGAAACTGCACCATCTAGTACTCAAACCCCACACTTCTATGGTGTCGCTCTTTATTTTCCCATATCTCAATATCCATAAGGCTTACCGAGTTGAGGTTTTCGGTAAACAGATGTCAGTTCCTTACATTTTAGAGACATACATTTCCATATATCTAAAAAAATACAGACATTAGATACCCCATGGTACCCCGAACACCATTGGGGGTACCCACTTACTTTTGAATGGTAATACATTTTGAGTTGTTATTCAGCATCAATAAACACTTCGTAATTTTTCTATGTGCAACCTAAAAGTCCATACCTGACCGAACAGATTTTGTCCATTTAATCTCAAAAATGTTAAGATACTTTGTATTGTTAAGTACAACCAAGTTGAGCACACCGAATGTAACATTTTAAATGTTTTCTGATTTTTGTTTCAGGTATTTCGTGCATCAAACCAGGATTCTGCTTGAAAGACAGTGAAAAGAAGCAGTGTAGGTTGTGGCTAAAAGTACGTCCTTTCTGAAGACAGACCCAATTGTACTTACATTCTTTTGTACGAACATATAACCCTAATAAAGATACTGTACTACAAATTATTTCTTTCTTCCATAAATTAGAATAAAATATTGTCTCTGTTTAAAGAAAATGTTTGTTACTGTTAAGTCATTTCAACTCTTTTTCTCTGTAATAAGAACATTATCTTTCGCAATATTTTTTTATCTTCGTGCTATTACGTTTGAATGAAGTAAAATTCTATACGAAGCACTATTATTTCAGACATGCATTAATAACTAATGTATTGTTCTGTATGTAAGACAATGTGTATACTGAACATGTCTAGCAAAGGTGTTGTTTTAATACAGAATCTGTAACTCAGCTTTTCAGTAGTCAACTTTATTGGGAATCCGAAGAAAGAAGTAAAAAAAAAAAAAAAAAAAGTTCGACTTACCAACGTATATGTGTTCGAATTCTGGACTAATCCAAATTATCCAGAGAAATCATATATTTTTTGTTGCAATTTCAGATGTATCCTTTATCCAAGTCGTATGAAACGGAGACTTCATACATCGCTATACTTTGTATGAACTATGTTCCGTATTTACTTAATCACTTTGTAACTTTCTCTAGTGTTGACAAGGCCGCAGGTGTCAATCGAATAGTTTAGTGTTTCACTCATGTCACCTTGTGACTAAGGTACGTCCTGTCGGTATATATATATGGTACTGGGTTCAAGTAGCGATAAAATACATTTTTAGCATTAAACAAATGCAAAAGTCTACACGAAATGAGATACCATGATCTCTGACTTACGGATAACAACATGAACTAATGGTACTGAGTGTGATTGAGTTTACTAGTTACTATCTGGCTAAAATCAGTGTTCCTTTAGCTATAGTTCTTTTCGTGCTCTGAATTGCAAAGTTTGAAATAACAGTTTTAAATTATTGTATATATATATATAATATCTTCCGAGTAATTCTGAGAATCATTGCTCTTTCTTTAAGCAATGTATGAGACTGTTAATCCGCTCGTTGCTTAAAATGTTGCACTAAGAAGGATGCACCCACGAAAATCCAAATTTGCAGAATGTCTAGAGCAGGGAAGGATAAATATGTTTAGTCGATGGCTGCACAACGCCTCCGCTGTCACCACGTTGTCGCACAGCGAATACGGCGGACGTTTAAGAGTATTCTGCACTTACTATTAGGTATCAGCCTGGGAACTTTGGCGCAGCTACCCAGCCTCCTTCTTGGTGTTGCATTTTTATGGCGAGTACTGAGTAGAAATCATCTTGTGAGCGAACACGTTTTCAGCTGACACCATACTTTTAATTGTTGCGACATTAAAAAAAAAAACATACCTGTTAATTAAAATGTACAGAGAAGTTGTTTGAGTTTGAATATAGGATTGTATATGGCTGTGCATTTTGCATTATTATTAAAGTGCTGGAACTAACTAACAACAAAGCATATGATATAATTCTTACAGTAATATATCACATATTGATTTACTCTGTATGAAAACGAAAATAGTTTAACATATGGTTAACCTCCTTTGTGCCCATAATTTTAAAATTAACGCTTGTGTCACTTTTCAACACTTGGCTTTGCAGTAGCTTCCCAACGAATTAGCAGGAAATCCAAACTTATAGGACACCCTGCAGGTAAATACATTTCTTTGGACACTTTCACTGCTCCAAACTAAGATTGTTAATTTTATTATTATTGGCACAAAGGAGATCAAACATATTTTAAGCTATTTAGTTTTCATACAGAGTAAAACAATATTTGACAACATTACAGTAAGAATGTATCATGCATTTTGCAGTATGTTGCAGCACTTTAATAATGGTGCACTATACGTACAATCTAGATCCTAAATATGTCCAATCCATATATTACAAGAAGGCAATACGTATGCGATACAGGTAAAATCCGTATATTTCATATGGACAACCTATTAGCTATATACATCCAATCCATACATTACATATGGCCAACCTGTACGCGACATACGTATAATCTATATGCTGCATGCATACAGTCTGTAAGCTACATATGTGCACTCTGTATTGTGCATATGGATATTCTGTATGCTGTATCTGGACAAGCTGTGTGCGACATAAGGAAAATCTGTATAATACATACGTACAATACGTATACTGTATCTAGTCGTACGTACGGGGCACAAGTACAATATAGATGCTGTCTTGGGGTTGAACGAAAGAAACATACGTAAAGAACGTATATTGCATACTTCTTGAAATTATGCTCCGTCCTGATAGTCAGTGTGTGTCGTCATTATTAACCCACATGCTACATACGATCCTGACGTCACAAAGCTAGATATCACCTCCGTATATATTTGTTACTGCAGATGACGTCACACGAATGACGTCATTGCACTTATGCAGACAGTGCGTATAATACATACTTTTTCAGCTATACGTTTGCTGCAGGATGTTATATACGGTTGTACGTTAAGTCCAGAAACTACAGGAATTACGAATGTAACCTACGTTTTTAAGTATGCCACCTACATTTTTTTTCTCAGTGCACGTAAAAAAGACGTATGACGTGTAAAAGACGTCATAAAAATCACGTCATATTCCCGGACATTTCCACGTGGGAAAAGACGTGTAAATCACGTCATGTTCGGTGTATTTTACGGTGTTTTACACCAAAAAAACCACGTCTTTTCGACGTCGGTGTGCCGCTTGGGTGGCTACAGCGAGATTAAAAGGAGATACTATATGCATGTTAAATAGTGCGTCTTTCTTCCTATGTAGAATCTCAAAAGTTTCTTGGAATTTGATGACTAGGATTTCGATAGTCTTCATACTTTCATGACTGATATTTGTAGAATTGGGAGTAGAAGTGGTGAGTACAACTGGACATGCTTCTAGATCCAATAATTAACTCCTTTGTGGCTATATGATTCGCGTAATCGGGCGGGAGACTCACGTTCGATTACCGGAGGGAGTCCATGTAGTTCGGATCTCTCGTTAGGCTGTAGGTCCACATCTCATAGAGCCTTGCTGTTGAAGGGGATAATAAACTTTAATCCATCCATCCAACCATAGATCTGCTAGTATTGCCACTAAGTCATCATATTAGTGCCTCTGAATCCTAACGCAGCTAAAAGAAAACATTAGAAGTGGGGATAGTAAGTTTTAGTTGTAATTTGCACTGGAAGAAGAAATTTAACGTCCTGCCCTTCTTCCTCCTGGTGCGTGTCTACGTTTACATAGTAGCTCGAAGATTCAGGAGAGCAGTGCGTACTCAAGGAGGTTCGGGTTTTTAACTATTCGTGAGTAAAGATATTATGCAGAAATAAACAATTGAGATATTGAGATACTTACACACTTGAAATTAAAAGAAATGCAAAGGTTAAACCCCTTTCTCTTCAGAACTTCTGCGTACGCCACTGCAAACAAGAGAAAATGGTTCCTGATTTCCCTATCATAAGCCTATGCCATTCATTTTTAATCTCATTGTTCCCCCTCTTCAGTTTGTTTATTCATTTCTTGGCACAAAATTACATATAACATTTTTTGTTTAATTAGTTGGCAACATTTCTGCACTGCAGTCTGCATTGTTTACAAAGGGTGCAAATCTTCGTGAAAATCAGAATAGTAACATGAAAAACGCAGTATATTATATCCTCTCTTGTATGGATACTCAGAACCGCTGACCCGTCTGCTCCGCAGGCACTTGCTTTTCTCTATCCTTACATGGATTAGATACAACTTGTGTTTTTAGTGGTTACCTGGCACAGATTGCTTTGTGTTTTTTTGTGCTACTGTGATATGGCAAAATCCGTATGCTGTATTTATACCTACTACGGTTAAACCCTCCTAAGGTGAATCTGCACCCATCAGTGCAACTCCTTCCACAATAATTAATTCATAAGGTATTAGGAGTGTATTTCCTGATGAAAAAAACTACACCAAGTATGAATTCATGTATTGTTGTCTAAACTGGGACAGCGCCCTGTGTCTAATGAACACTATTTTGTGCAAGTTAATATTTAATACAAAGTGTTATTTTTTGGCTTAAGGTTCTAACTCATTCTTATAATTCACTATGATAGTAGAGGAAGAAGAAGAAAAATACTTGCGTGAAGTTTTGAATATAGTATAGTTTACGATTTATTATTTCTGATAGTGGGTAGATAAGTTTATGAAGTAACACTTTTAAGATAATAATTTTAATTCTTAATTTTATTATTACTTGTCTTTTGATTTAATTTACATACTTACTATCGGTTTTACTTATAGATTAAGAAAATTCAGCTTATCATATAATGGCTACAAATATAATATATTGTTGCAAAATTAGGCTCTTATGCCCCAAAAGCTTTTATTTTATTAGAGGCTTTACACTATTTTCACTGTTAACCGTTAATAATAATAATAGACATACACGTAGATGCTATAGGTATGCGTACAATTGAAATCACGGCTAACATATATGTTTATAAAAAGTTTGTTCATGAAAGTGGCAACTAGTACATTCAAAACTTTAAGAAACAAAATGTGACTAAAGCAAATACTTATTCTTAATCATTTGTGGTTATATTTTACTTTCTAAACATTAAAAAATTGTTCCAAAGCAGTATGGTCCGAAAGTCTTGTCACTCCTCGTGTTCCAGATGTTCAGTGACCTAGAACATCAGTATGGGCATCATCATTGTCGCGGTACAATATGATACGTCGCCTAATCCTGTGGGAAATTTTCCGCACCATGGACTGAATAATTTCCTTGAATGCTGTCCTTACAGCTTGCTTTAAATCTTCAGTTATATAATATCGCTATTTCAAGACATACTGGGGCAAGTCTTTACTTTGGGCAAGGCAGTGACAATAAGCAATGAATCTGAACCGGTTCCCGCAATTATATTTACAGTTCCCAAGAAGGAAAGACATAAAACAACGTGCCCTGCGGGGCTGTAACCCGCCTTCACTCGCTAACGCTCGCTTGGCAATAATATTTACTGACAGTATATCACTGCCTTGCCCAAAGTAAAGAGTTACCCATACTGGTAAACTATTTCCCAGAAGGAATTGTCACTGATCTGGTTCCTCAGAAAATCCGCCACTGCTACACAGTGTGTAGTGTTGATGATCGACCTCCTCTTCTTATCCAAAATAGATCCAGTTCGGAAGACTCTTTCTTGTCATCCCAGTATCACTCGCTTCAGCATTTTCTTTATTGAATCGTGCTGCAAACTCCCGTCACACATCTTTCTTGATTTTCCCGGTATATGGACGTTCATGATCGCAGGTACTTACCAAAACGCTTTCTTCCAAACTGTAAGTAATTGTGTCAACTATTTGAAAAGTAAATAGAAAATAAATGCACAGGCATACAAAAAAGGGAGGTGTCAGCCATCTGATAAGGGAATGGAGTATAAATATATATCATACAACAAGAACAAGAATTTTAGGAATGATAAAAAATGGATCAAAAAGATTTCGATCTTGGCCAAGGATTAGTTTTTGGATCGAGATCCACAAAATTTTTGAACGTCCCCTGAATGGAGTTTTCATATTTTCTACGGTATAAGCACATCATACTGAGTTAAGTAATAATTAGGGTTTGGCTACACTATATGCATTCTCCAGAATGCATACAAGAAAATTTTTGATTAAAATATATTGGATCTTTTGATCGAAAAAGGATGGCAAGTATTTCGGACCGTACTGTACATATAAGCTAAGTTGCCGTACATACATATAGTTCCAAATACAATATTTCTTTTTTTAAAAGAATTAGATAAAATTTGAAGTGTCGTGTCTTTAGTCCTTATGTAACGCCAAGGTTATGAAAGTCGCGGCCTACTATTAACATGGGCCGGTACACTTACAATCAGGCAAGATCGACTCTTACAGTACATGGTGTTCCCCACCACAACTTCTCGCCTTTAAGAGAATTGGATTACAGGATCATTTTAGAATCCATCTTCTATTGACTTTAAAGCTTCTCTTTTATTAGAGAATATATACTTTTACTACAATAATTTTTTGTGTAAGCGGGATACTTTCTCAACTAACCGGGTAGTGTTGCAGCCAATTAGGGTGATAGCGAACGAAGGCAGGAGTATAATTAAAAGGAATTCAGCAGAGAAAGCACAGGGGAAGGCTCTTGATCGAATTTGGGTTCTCGGGTATTCGGGTGTAGTAGTAATGTAATGTTTCCTTAGTGCTATATTCGAGATATGATCATGTTTTCTTCTTTTCAAAATATCAAAAAACACTGAAATGAACATTTTTACTTTCCACGGTTATGACCTTTAGGCTAAAGCAGAGAGATGAGTAATGAAAGGGAACGTTCTGAAATTGATTTTTTTGAGTCACACCTGGAATCGAACCGGAGACCCATGCATCAAAAGCACACGTACTAGCAACAAGAAAAGTGGAGAGATCTGTAAAAATAATTTTCAGTACAGGCTATAGCCCTTTGAGTCCTTTTGAGTATAGCCTTAATATTAATGGCAGGCAGAATAATGAAATAAATAGCATGTGCGTTTTTCATTTATTTAAAGAAATGATTGAATAAGTATATAGATAACTCTAGTAGTAAAAGTTGGTTGGTTGTTTAGAATTTTAACGCCTCTTTTAGCATCAAGGCAATATTAGATGTGATTCTACAGCTTAACACGGAATAACAAACACATACAATCGACCGGAAATCAAATCCGGCTCTTCACGCTAAAGACAAAGTTCGAACGGTGTTATGGGGGGAAAGACATTCCACTGTCCCTCAAGAAACAAGACATATCATAAATATGACCATAACATCATTTGGAGATGAACTATGGCTAATAGCTAATAATAAAAATATTTCAACATTCCAATAAAATATAATTATCCGGAAAGTGGCCATTGTTTCTGGAGAATTGCAAATCTAGGGAAAAAAAATCTAAAAACTAGTACATAGTAGGAAGTTTTCTGCTTTTTGAAATTGGTCAATTTTCTTTTTCAAGTTAGTTGTTCTTTAGAAGTTAGTCACAAAACTAAATGAAGCTGCCTCTTTGCCCATTAACTTTTCAAGATGGTAACCTTAGCAAATGTCAGATCAGTATATACTTTTAATATGTTAATGAGAGAGACGAAAACAAAAATGACGTGAAGAAAAAATAATTACTAATTAAGTTCACGTTTGATACCTAATTCAATCGATCAATAACCTATTTTTAACATATTGTCTTCCATTTACTCTAAAATAGTGCCACATGAATCTATGAAAATGGAATTGACCTTGTTCGGAATCGAACACGGTAAAAGAGCTGAAGCATTTGGAAATAAAAAATGAAATGACATCTTTCAGTTTTTTCTCCCATGGTTATGCCCGCTAAACTAAAGCAGACAGTGATTATGAGAAATGAGTGAAATGGTGGAATGAAGACACGGGAGAATCCCGAGAAAACCCACGCACACGGCGTTTCTCCACCACAAAGTTCACTTGGTGCGAGCTGAGATCGATCCCGGAACCCCATGCACAAGAGGTGAATTCTCTACCACTGAGCTACCGCGGCCCCTTAATTTGGAATTAAGTTTGGAGTGTAGTTATCACTGGATTTTTATCACCTCTAACTGGATTTTTATCATATCACTGTAATCAAAATGCTTATTCTAAGGAGGTGTGTGTGTGTGTGTTCCAAAAAACGTAAGCGAAAAATTGAATATTTCACAAGCTGGACCAAGATTATTCACCAAGTTAAGAAATTGGTGATGAAACTTGATATACAATATAACTTGATATACATTAAAACTAATCAGAGTCAGAATTTGAGAAAATTTCCGTTTTTAATTAGAGGGGAAGGGAGCAATTTTTACATTTTTTCCCACCCCATTGAAAATGACGTATTGTTTTGTTTGAGATCGCATCAGGGAAATCGACTGAACAGTGTTAAGTTAATTTTGGAATAGATGATAGGTAGAAATACATGAAACTGGATTATTATAATGTCACCTTTAATTAAAGGCGAGTAGAGAATTCAAAATATATGCCAAAAATAAAATATTATATGGAAAAATGAAATGAAATCTTTGAGTTTTACGTCCCACGATTATACCGGTTAGGCTAAAGGAGACGGTGATGATGAGTAATGGATGAAATGGTGGAATGAAGAAAGTGGGAGGAAACGGGAGAATCCCGAGAAAACTCACGCACACGGTGTTTGTCCACCACAAAGTTCACTTGGCGGGGGCTGGGATCGAACCCGGGACCCCAAGCAACAGAGGTGAACGCTCTACCACTGAGCCACCGCGGCCCCAAAATATTATATGGGTTTTTATCGTTAGATTATCTTTTAAATGCATATGAAGAGGGAATAGGTTAAAATATTTTCTATAAAACAATTCAACCCGAGGGAAGATCGGGAATTAAACTACAGAAGCGCAAACGAAACTAACAAGAAAAGGACATAAATATGTCATCCGGACATTCGAATCAAACGTAGTCCATTCCATAAACATAACAAATATATTAGAAATAATATAAGTAAAAGCCTTATAGTCACCGCAAGAAACAAACCACTCACTAGGAAGTACTTTCCAAGAACATCGTTTTCATCTTCAGCATAGGCACAGCTCGAAAAAGATTTAAACCATAGGAAAGAAATTAGGGATAGGTAAAAGTACTTAAAAAGAATTTTAAAAATATGCGAAGTAAAAATCTTCTTGTCACTAGAAATAGGCATATGTTAATTAAGAAATAAAATAATTAACGTATGTCTATTTCTACACAGTAAAAAATGGTTGTGTTAATTCAACTCAATTTTAACACAAGGCAGTGGTTCCAGCGTGACTACCACTATGCGGTGTTAGTTCAACACAGGCCCCTCAAAATAATGAACCACAAAATTACTCCCTCAAAATATGTTAAATCGCCTATATGCGTAATGTGTTTACATTATTCTGAGTCTAAAAAAACACTTGAAACAAGTAAAAAAAACTCCAGTGGCGTGGGGGAGGACACGCGCACGAACCACCAATCTTTCGCTTACTAGCCGCGTGCTCTTCCGACTTGGCCACGGAGGCGAAGAAGAAAACGTCGCTTGTAGAGGGATAAATTGTTGACGTCTTTTGAATTTGGCTAATCAGAGTGCTCCTTTAAGCCGCGTATATTCGACGATAACCGTTCGGGATAAGATTAAATCTGCTCGCCATGTAGACCTAATTTTATAACAAAATGACGACTGTCTATTTACTTTATTTTATAGTTCTTCCATATTCACTTTCAAATGATTGGCGCCAGTTGCCATCTAATAAAGTTGATGCGTTTGTTGCTTCTAATACACAATCGCTTAGAAAAAGAAGCAATAAATGCATCAAATGTGGGAGATAAAATTTTGCGTATACCTGGATTTGTTTAAGTATTTCTTTCTACTGAGTTTTTCTGTAGCTTCAATTCATTAGCCTTTATAATTAGATGCCCAACATATTTGGCAATCACGCAGAAAACCACACCGAAGATTCTACACTTGTGTTAATTTAACACACAGGTTGTGTCATTTCAACTACCGATATTTGACACACAACTCCGAATGGAAAGTGAGTTGTTCTAACTACTTGTTTGTGTTATATTTTAACACAATCACGTTAACACATAGGCATGTCGTTAAAATAACACAACGATTTTTTTACAGTGTAGGGACAAGATTTTTACTTCGCATATTTTTAAAATTCTTTTTCAGCATTTTTACCTATCCATAATTTCTTTCGTATGGTTTAAATCCTTTTCGAAGTGTGCCTAGGCTGAAGATGAAGACGATATTCTTGGAAAGTACTTCCTAGTGAGTGGTTTCTTTCTTGCGGTGACTATTAGCCTTTGTTTTACTTACATTATTTCTAATTATTATCACCGCTCGCAATACAGTGATAATAACGAAGATATGTTCATGCACAAAAAGGTACGTGCCATGGACAACGGAGTAAGTCCCTGAACCCTGTTAGTATAAAGCAAATCGTAGACTCCCTGTGAAATAGCTATTGCTTCAACCTGTTCATCGGAAAGTCATGTAATTCATTCTCTTCAGCATAAAAGAGCTCCTTCGTGGCTAAGCGGTTAACGTACGCGCCTTTGGCGCGGGAGACCCTGTTTCAATTCCCGGCGGGAGCTCAACTGGTTCGGATTCCACGTTAATCAGTAGGTCTACGTCTCATATAGCCTCGCTGCTGAACGGGACGTTAAGCTCAAAATCAAGTCAACTCTTTAGCATAATCCTAGTGGCCTTTTGCTTTTTGCTGACGATTGCAAATTATATAGAGAAATATCATGTTTCCATGACACAATTGCCCTACAGGAAGACATAAATTACTTTGTAGACTGGTGTGAAATGTGGCAATTGAAACTTAGTAAGAAATGTGACAATTTTACAATTACTCTGAAAAAGTCTCTTGTTCCCTCGAAATATCATATTAACGATTCCCCTATAACACATTCTGCCAGTCATAATGATCTTGATGTCATCTTCGATTCGAAACTCTCGTTCTCTGACCACATCTCCTTAATACTTAAGAAATCAATGCGTATGCTGGGCTTCTTTATCGATTCACTGAACTACGTACTGTGGCATCATTAACAACATTCTATAAATCTCTAATAGCACCCAAGATCGAATACTGCTCTCCCATACGGGCCATGGATGCACCTACACATCTCTATAGACTTGAGTCTGTTCTCAATTTCTTCATTGCAATAGTACGTTTTCGTGTTCTCGCACTTCGAATATTACCTAAGGAGGAACTTTTGCGATATCTTAATATCCAGACGCCGGAAGTACGCAGAAATAACTCTGATTTGAGGTTTCTTCATAAGGTTGTTAATGGGAACCTAAGATCAGAAACCCTAATTCAACAACTATTCTTACATGTCCCTTCCCGCAAAACCTGGAATACCCACCTATTCCATCTTGCACGCCCTAGGTTGACAATTATACAGAGGTCTTTTTTCACCGAGTACCGACCTATTATAATAATCTAACTAGTGAGGTGGACATTTTTTCGAGCTACCCGGTGTTTGAAAGAGCAATAAAACGCGTGCTCGCCAAATAATATTACTTGTGGACTCTTTGTTAATACTATTGATGTTACTATTGTTATTTTTTTTATTATTTTTCTTTTTTCTTTTTTTTCCCGCTTGTTGACATTTCCCTGTGTAAAATGGCACAATTATGCTGTATCTGGGAATTTGTTCAATATATAAATAAATAAATAAATAAAACAAGCTTTCCAGAGATGCTATGTATAGAGGCCATAATGTACTTGAACAGGGAAAATTGGGAGAATGTCGGGAAAATTCCCTCCATAAATCCCTCCCATCAACTTTGGACCCATCTGGAGTGGCCCTGATTCGGATGTCCGGATGACGTGTTCATGTCCTTTCAAGTATTTGGTGTACAGACATTACAAACATAAATCTGTTAATGCAGTTCATCTGTTCATTTTTAAAGAGTATGGTTTTCCAATTCTCCATTATACGTGTACATTTACTATGTCTTTCAATGTGTCCGACCAGCAGACATAAAACTTCAAGAATTACTTGATGGATCCACTATCCATTTCGGCAAGGATGTAGAGAGCTTAGGGGAAGGTCGTCTGGTATCGGACACCTTAGCTTTATTTAGTCTGTCAGGCTGAAAAATAGCTATATCAAATTACTTAATGCACAAAATGATACCTTGGTATCTTAAACACGACATGTTAAAGGTGATTTGACAGGTAAAAGCTAATAACATATATTTTTGTAAAGAAATCAAGGGTAACACAAATTAGCGTTCCTATAAAGTGGAGGGTGGTATCGGACAAACATAAAACTGTAGGGAATTGCTCTTTTGAGATACTTTAATAACACAACACATTGCAAATATTAGCTGTTTACTTACAGGAGTTCTTACACACAAAATACAGTTTTATTACGTTTTGAAATACAGTCTAAAATAAAAGTAAAAAATAGATCTTAAAATTCTTAATCTCATCAAGAGTTGTTATTTTTTATTCTGACACAAATCACAATGATAAAACAGTCTGCCTTCAAAATTTGCATTGCTCATGGACCAAGTCTTTACACATATTGCGGTGTATCCAATCATCAAAAGACCCCTCGCAGATTAAAATGTTTAGTTTTTCAGCTAGTTTGTAATATAGTTGTAAAAATCCTGGTATTCTTAGTGGCATTAGACTAGTTAACTATACAAAACCTTTACATGATTGTATAATATTTCTTCTTGGTCACGTTCTACTAAATGTGCCTTTGTTATCCGTGCAGGGAGCCTTAGCTGTTGCCTTTTTCCTTTTCGACAGTTTTTCGACACGATCTCCTAATGTACTCTAAGGAACACCATATCTATCACTGGCCGCACGTGCTTCTTTGGAAATAACTTTGTCCATGGCCAACTTCATATTTTCTTCATCCTAATTGCCATGTATTTTTCCCATGGTTTCCTGAGAAAGCCAGAAACCATTAAAAACGCCAGGTTTACTTACCAGTGTTTTGTCCGATACCATCCGATTCCATTCTGTCCGATACCAGCCGAAAGACTTGCAACTTATGAATGTCTATCTACTGGCATGTAATAACACGAATGCAACTATATGCCCAAATTATAGTATATATACACTCTAATAAATGCTGTGATAGCAATAATATATCAATGCACTTACTTTGTAATAAGTTGGAGCCACACAAATCTATCTCCGTGCACCTGATCACTAGTAAAAATACAAAAACCTTGAAGCACGAGATACACCGTTCATCGGACACATCCACTATGGCGTGAGCTTGGCTAGTTCATTCCGATCAACTCACTGTATGCTTGACAGGCGCCGCCTTAAGCAGGAAATAACGAAAACTGCTTTTGTCCGATACCACCCGCTGTCCGATACCAGCCGACTTTCCCCTAAACTTAGGAAGCAGATCTTTGATAGAGATGATCCATGTGGCAGGAGTTGCGGAGAACAACAACCATTTCTGGTTTTAACGTTGATCCCTGTAGAGCACAAACGTTAAAAGATAGGAAATAAAAGGTACGGATCACCACACTAAACTTTCTCTCTACAATTCCATAAACTAAATTATGTAGTGCTGCAGTTATTAATGAAACATTTTCTTGTAAACTACAAACAAAATTCTAAAGCGTTTTTGGAACACTTCACCAAAAGAAAACTTATTCCCAAAAGTAAACTAACCGTTGTAAATTTTTCCAAAACAAGAAACGTATTCCATTTGTTAGGATTATTAATGAAAATGTTTGATTATTAAATAATATGACATGAGTTGTATTTTACAAAACTTTAAAAGAAAAACGCTCCAAGAGTAAATTGTTTCTTGTGGATAGTCTCATAGAAGTGATTTATGTAATCTTCTAAGAATAATAATGAAATATGACCAAAATCGCCTGTATGGCTGTCACGAGCTGTTTGACGCTAAGCCCGCCCCACGTTTTGAGCTTCCGTACGTCCCTGCAAGTTCCGTGGAGGCCCTGTAGTTCTTGCAGACCGTTACCTCACTTTCTTGCCACTCCTTGTTCACCTTCACTATACAGGAACGGGGGCATCCAACAAGTATTGCAGGTTATTGACGCACCTAATGATCGGGTAGGCCTACCCACAATCATGCCCTATCGGAATGCGGATAAATTCTGCCCGCCTTGCACTATAACAGTTAGCCTCGAATGTGTTCTTTCTCTGCAATATTACTAGTCGCGGTACTCAGGGACGTACGGAAGGGGGGGGACACGGGGGTCCGGACCCCCCCCCGAAATTTCGACTTTTTAAAAATTTTGCCTAATTTTAGGGGCAATTTTAGCAATTTTAATATAAAATAGCTTCATATTTAGTTTGAACCCCCCCCCGAAATAAATTCCTGGGTACGCTACTGGCGGTACTGATGTAATCAGCTCGACTGCTGGCCACACTTTCTTGTGTGGAGGGGTGGTTGCAATTCAGTGAGCACTTAGTGTATATTGTCAGATGAATACTGAAAATTTATTTACGAAATATGAATACGAGAAAACTGAGTCGTTTTCGAGAAAATCGTCCGAAAAAAAACACTCCCAAGAATAAACTATCGTAGTTTTTTTTAATGGCAACTAAATTATACCATATTATGAGATTACTTATTTATGAACTACAAACAAAATTGCCCAAGTTGTTTTTGAGAAAATTATCCGAAAGAAAACTCACCCCAAAAATAAATTTCCCATTCTCGATTGTTCCCAGAGAAATGACTTATAATACCATGATAGTGTTGTTTTCGGAAAATTGATTTATGAAATATAAACAAAATCATTAGAGCCGTTTTTGAGAAAGTCGTACTTTTTAAAATTTACCCTTAACCCCTTCCACTACGATTTATTTTCTGAATTTCCTGTCCCTCCTTCCGTTGCATCAAATTTCTTGAAGTATAAGGTATAAAAGTGTATTATAGTTGGTTTATCATTATATCACTTTCGAAACATCAATATAGTTACCCCATGTGATGCTACAATAGTTTAAATTTTATGACGAGTGTAGCTCGTCATTGTGCGATTTGGCACCGGGAGGCCATGACAAGTTAGACTCGTCATTTTAGTGTAAGGGGTTAAGTTAGCTACCCTTATTTTTAGGGGTAGGAAGAAAATTTGAAACAAAAATGACCCGGATAATCACATAAAAACCTTAAGTTTAAAATTTGGTTTCGATACTCTGAACGGTATCGCCTCTAGATGAGTACACATCAGGACGAACAGACGGAAAGATGTTGAAAAATTAGATTTATAGTTATGTATGGGACATAAAACGTATATATCCGTTGAAAACTCTAATTCGTTCTTTTTTCATGATCACTGACATGTCTTCTCTTCTTACGGCACCCGAAAGTAAAAAAATGTTAATTGCAATCGATTAAGTGCCCCAAGAATATATTTCACCTTCATTCTTAACAATTTACTGAAACCACAAAAGACAGAAATACTGCCAGATTAACGTATACGTTAACCAAGGGTCCTACTCTCTTCGTGGCCCCAAAAATGTACAGAAAAAGTGTATGTATATTTCCAAACTATGGGATAAAGAAATAGTTATAATACTAACATACATCAATATTATCTTGTGTTGTGTAAACTCCTATAATGAAAGTAATGATTCTCCTTCCTAATAGCCTGCTCCCAAAAATAATATCACTAGTTTACTCATTTCTGCACATAGTGTATCTATCCTTATTTATGGACTGGTTACATGACATGTAGCATCCAGCTGCAGACTGCAGTGTATTCATTGACAAAAGATTGCTGGAAGTATCATGGGCACCTTTACTTTCAATAGTTTAGGATTTCATCAAATCTAAATCCATTTCTGGATAGAAACTCACTACAACTTTTAGTTAAAATGGTGATCTACATCGAACAAAACTAATAAGAAATGCGAGAGTCTGAGACTCTTTCGAAAATAGATTTGGTATTCTAAGAGTAAGTGTCATCTTCTGTCTTAAAGCGTTATTGAAACTCGAAATGAAAGAAATAGATCATTTTCAGTTTTAATGTTGATTGCTATAGAGTAAAAACGGTAATAGATTGCGGTTTCCTGCAACTAGCTAAGTGTCCCAAGAATAAATTTGATCCTCATTCTAATCTCTCTACTAAAAACCGGAAGTAGTAGGAATCTACTACTTCAATTGTAATATTAATTCAGAAACTATCACACCCCAAGTAAATTTTAAATATAATAAACATTGCTCATGTAAATGAATGAAACCTGTAGTGTATATATGACCAGTTTCAAGAGCAGGTTCGTAAGAGTTGTTTTAGTACTGCCAAATTTTAAATATGTTATAGTTTTTGTGTTGGGAGTGAGAGGCAGAAAGTTGCAGGAAGATGGCTGCAGACACTCTAACACGACAGGAGAGACTATGCTTTGAGTTCTAATCTGCTTTAATTGTACTCTAATAAATACAGGTATGTTGTCTACTAGATGACTCAGCCTTGTGTATCTGATTGAAAGTGTGAAATCATGTATTTTCTTTGCTAAATGAAAGCAACGTTTGTTCACCGTTATACAATTGATAATAACTTGAACTTCAGTCGTTTCATAAATAATGTTAGCGTTAAACTTGTACTTTTTTCAGGCTTTATGTCTTTAATGTTATTGGAGAACATGCAATAATGCCAATGAAGCCCCGGCTTTATTTTCTGTTAATAATCATAGCACTAATTGGTACCTGCCATTCCACATGTTGTGGCTTCGATGTAAGTACATAATAACTCTTGATTAATTCATTAAAACAAATATCAAATAATTTATAAAAGACTACTGGAAAATTCTGAAACTATAAACAGTGGACATTTTAAATGTCGGTATTGTTTAATATTGTAATTTTATTATAATCGATAGGTATTTTATTACAGTCGTTAAGGTGGAAATTCCATACTTCTACACATCATCAATCCATTTTGTACAATTCATAGTTCATTATCTTAGCTTTTGGGGATAGCTTAAGCTTCTCAAGTAATTTTTAACGGTCTCCACCATTTCCTAGCTTCTCAAGGACGAATGTAAGTTGATTTTCTGCGCTTTCCAAATTACAGTCTAAGCCTTGTTAAACAGAAGCATGAAAACTGGACATCATATCTGCTTTTAGTACACTCACAAGCTTTGAGATATGTGGTGTACTCTTAGATATGCTGCAGTTTAAGTTAGTCAACTCTCCACTGAGTTGTTTGTTTAGTGCCTTTGACCATTGTAGTTCCATATTTCTCTTGGAATGTCTGGATTATCCATCTATTTTTCAATGATATAATCCTTGAACTCTGTGATTTTGTGGTCAGATTGACAGCCTCCATGACGATGAGCCAACCTTCATCGATCCTGCTTGATGGTATTATGCTAATGCACTACGCATACGAACATGGTAGAGTACATCTTCATTATGGAGGTATTTTTCGATGAGACCTATATTCTGAACGTTCCACCAGATGCTCTGGTTGAAATGATAATGGCAGCCGAAAACCTGTGAAATAGGAAGCACCGCACGCAAATAATTAATTGCAGCAAGTTCAGAATTCACTTTCAGCACTCGAGATTCATTCTGGCCCGACAACATTTTAAGGAAAGTAAACAGTTGGTTGTATGTTCGCTTTGTTTTATCTGGCATTGTATATAAGACTGGTAAAACCAACGTTTCATCATATATACTTAATATATATATCTGCATTTATGGTGTACAATTAGGAAAAATACTTAGAGTAACTCTTAGATTATCCGTCTAAAAATATTGCTCCCTGTCCCTTAGTACTGGGTTCAAACCGTTGTATCCAAGACACAGAATTCTTTCCAAGCACCTGCAGAATGAACTAAACAAGAACAGGAAAAGAACAATCACAAATTTAAAGTGTATTTAATTAATCTTCCTATTTTTTAAGCAATAGAAAATTTGATTAACAAAGTGCTTATTTTATTCTTTATTATTGAGAATGACTCAATTGTCGACATACATTAATTTACGAAAATGCAGTTTTTGGTCAAGTTAGAAGCAGAATGCCTTGAAGTCGACCTGTAGAAACGACAGTAATTCCCGAAAACACTGGGGTGGAAACGTAACTCTTCTCGTACGTACGTACACAAATGCATATAACAAAATACGGTTTGAGCTCAGGGGTATCTTTTATAGTCTAAACGGCAAATTTACTGATTGATTAAACTTTGACAATCCTCATAAGAGAAAGAGAGAATAATGTTGGTGAGAATTGTATTAGTAGCCTCACATATACTCCCAATGTGCTATAATGTCGTTCGTTTGCACCGAGTCATGGGTCTGACCGCCTCCGGGTCACGGGTCAAGATGTTATTTAGTAGTAAGAGAACATAGTAAATAAAGTTTAAACAAATTTCTGATGTAATGAATTTTCATTGAACTTAATTACATTACAATGTCGCGTAAAAGCACATTGAACTTATGTTCTTGAAAATTAAGGGAGAAAACAGGTATAAAAGAATCAAGAAACGGGACTGATATAGAAGGCATGTGAAACACCACAAATCTAAAGGTAAAAGAGAGAACTAAAGAATTTGAAGGGATGGCAATGAGGCAAGAATGAGTAATAATATAAGGACAAAAATGTTTATAACAACATCTTCTATAATGTTCTTGCAACTCTCAGAAGTAAGTGGTCATTTTTCTCCCCCCAAGCAAGATCCTAGATACCCCAATGCCAACAAGGTGTCAACGTTTAGGCCTATATTTATATCCCCACTTCGGTCTAGCATCATGCGCTATGGTTTTGCGTTACATGCTCACCCACGTCTAATACAAATTGATAGGTCTTGAAACAGCCAATAGTGCATAGATTGGTGTTCGATTCGGGTTTGTTCTCTTTACTACAAATTCATCACGGAGCCACTTTTCGTGCGATGGGAAGATGCCTTTTTCTTTCAACCGTTAGCTGTACAGTTATTAATTGCGTCATATGGAGGGAAGATCTCTGATATAGGGAATGCAAATACCTAATTCAGTTACATGATTTTGAAAATTCCGTCTTAGTTGGGAGAGGATTTTTTTAACTTGAGGTTTTAACCGTTGGATACAGAGAAAAAATATATGATATATAGGAACATCTATAACTTGTAATTGGTAAAATGTGTGACTTTGTAACACTGAAGATACTTTTACATGGATCTCCTTCTATTTTGAAAGACAAATGATTTCAATCCATTATGGTAGATTTGAAAATATTGACGATAAACCAGAAGTATCGTCAAATATAGTATACATATCGTGACGTACAATGATGAATTCGTAGTGTCCAATACGTCCTTCCTTTCGGAGAAGGTGTTGGCCACTACGAATTCATCATTCGGAGAAAGGTGTCCAGGAAATATCGACTCATCTTGAACATCTACCCCATTTACTATTTGACGTCTAACAAGAGGATTATCAAACGGTGTAGTTTAAACACAATGTGGGTTTCATGTTTTGAATAAAACGCTGTATTGCAGGGAGAGAATGGTAGAAATTTGCGTTGTCTTGATTTTGTTATTATTTCCAACAAACTTCACTAGTTACTCCACTAGTATATCCAGTGCCGTGCCATGGACAATCAGCGCCCGGGACGAGAATATACGACAGCGCTCCTACATAAGAGTGTGGTCGACTGACCAGGCACGAAGCGTCACCGTCGCAATATGATTTTCAAAAATAAACCCTGCTTTTCCTTGATTTTGATCACTTTTATTACGTTTTCCCTTCCATTTTATATATGTGCCCATATACTTTCCCTCCCTAGTGATTCAGGTGTAAATAGACGGGTGGAGCTGGTCAAATTAATTATTAGATTGAAAAATACTGTTGTTCATCTAAAATATTGCAAGTAATTTTTCCTCTCTTTTTTTCCTTCCTTCTTTTCGTTTTTCCTCCCGAATTTTGTGCCCTCTTACTACACCGTCGCTCCGTTCGCCCCTTTCACGACACGGCACTGAGCATATCATTAGTACATTAAGATAGTGGAATTTAATGTGCTTTTTTCTGCTGAAAAGATATCCTATGAGAATCTAGTATCTTGACGATTGTAGAAAAAGCCAGACGAGAGTATAATACATTGATACTTTTAAGAATACTAGTCGAGCAACTGTCGAAACTATCGTACAATGCTTCACAGAGTTTGTGTTGTAGAACATCGTAGTTGTGGATTTCCTCAAGGTTCTTCTATTTCATCCTATATTTAATCCCAATCAAGTATCTAATCATAATTCAGTTTCATTAATCATTCATTTTCGTTATCCTAAAGAGAGTACCTGTGGTACGCAAAACTTATCGTAAAACACCGATATGCTTAAATATGATGTAAATTCTTAGAACAAAGTTCTTGTGTTAAAAAATGAATTGACAGAACTAAGTCATCACGACATTGCGTCGATTCCTATTGATGATAGAAACTTTTATTCTTTTCAGGCATGTCCTAGATGGAAACCAAATGTGCTCAATGTCCATTTAATTGCTGGAACACATCTCGATGCCGGATGGCAAAACACTTTCCTTGGATATTACAATAATGGTAAGAAATATCTACAAATCTATGCCTGTTCCATTGAGATAATATATAGACCTAGAGGTGTCCTTTCCTATGTCGCAGTATTGATTCGAGTGTACTCTCGATTGTAGCGTTCGATTCGAGTTTTCCATACGTAAGATGGCGTATTCCGCAAGTTTCAGTCAGCTGATATATGTAAAGAAACAAAACGCACATACCAGAATTCCATTTGTATACGATGTACAAGCATCAGATAACCAAAATGGTGTTAGTGTATCCAATTCGATTATCGATTTTTTTATCCATTCGTGTGTGAATGGATACAAAAGTAGAATAAAATTAAACTATGTTTGTTATAAAATATGGACATGCACTTTAGCAGACGGTTTTTACCAAATTGAACATAATCATTTGCTACCGGAGCAATGGAAACTAGGTAGAATCACAAAGGTTCATATGGGTATTGATGGATTGGTACGTGTGGCAACTGTACGTAGAGCACAAGGAAAATGTAAGACACCCTATTGTAAAAGTCTTGGTCTTGCCTTTTGAATAAACAATTGAATGAATCGTGAATTGTAATTATAATATGTGAATGTATATATTGAAGTGAAGACTTAAAGGACGGGGGCATGTTGGGTTTTATGTAAATTTTAGCAATGTTTTGTTTAAGTTTGTTATATTAGAACATAATATTTGGTAACACTGAAAAGAAAGTAGTTAGTACCGTAAGACGGGGTTACTTTGCACATCGGGGTTTCTTTGCTCAAAAATATGAAAAGAGTTTCACAGTCCTCTGTCGGTAAAACCATGAACAACAAAGAGGAGGTTTCAGCTGCCACCGTAAGATTTGGCTATAATGTTGGCGGTTAACATCAGTTCTAATTACTGGGAGGGTTCGTTGTTATAGAGGTATGGAAAGCAGTCACTGTAAAAATTTGAAAGATATCACGTACAAGAATATCCGTCAAAGTTAAGTCAGTTTCGTAGAATATTACTGTGTATAATGGGACTTTGATATAATAGTTGAAATTGAAATGTGAAACGTTTTAAAGTCATAAAAAAAGTAAAACTGAGAGAAGGTTTCAGCTTCTACTCACGGTTATTTTGCACCAGTCCAAATACCGCTTAGATAGGAAATTATTATTACTGATACTTCCTTATTCTAAATTTAGGTAAATTTTCAATTTAGGTAGATGCCGGGATGAATTTCTTGTTGGAAAATAAATTATAAACAAAGGCGGATCCAGAAAAGTAGTTTGAGAGCAGCTTAACTCACAAAGGCTTCGTTTGTTTTTTTTTTTTTTTTTTTTTTTTTTTTTTTTTTTTTTTTTTTTTTTTTTTTTTTAGAAATCACTAGACTTTTGGAGGTTCTTGCACCTTATACGCATAGGAATGACGACTAACATTAGATATTTAAAAAAGAAATCATGCAATTTTTATGGGCTTCAGCCTGAAAGTCTCAAACCCCGTAAATCTTACACTGATTATGGCTGGGATGATATTCTTGGACATAAGGAATAACTAAGGCAAATCAGTTCACGGGGATTTTTTTCTGTTCCTGAGTTGGCATTTTTGTGCGACATATACTGAACTATTAGAATGTGGTTCCTGTGCCGGGGGTTACTATGGGGTTACTTTGCACCAAAGTTTATATTGCAATAAGTATGGTCATACTGAATGTTTACTAATGAACTTGCACGAATCTTTTCCACATATATCTAGCTATTATATATTTGAAATACAGTGCTCTAAACCATTACGTTTGTAAGTTAAATGCGATTTTCTTTAAAATTGCTTAAATCTTGTGCAAAGTAACCCCGTATTACGGCAAGTGTTACTGTGAGAGGGTTCGATGGCGGTGTGCAACGCGGACTTCTGGTTGGCACTGAATTGTTTTTGTGTAAAATTGAAGCTAAAGTGTAACATCATTTCAAATATTTACAGTCCACTTTTTATATAATGACCAAAAATCAAAACGAAACACATTCGGAGAAGTATTCAGTTGCACTGCAGAAACCATTTACCAACAACTCTACCAGCTTGAGAAATAATACAATTCGGACGCTTGGTTGCACATGAGTAAACTGTGGCTTAGGAAAGACACGAGAAAACGTTGCGTGCTTCTTGATATCCTATGAAGAAAGGAATCTGTTTCTGGCGCGGTAGAGTTCTGAGATGTTGTTTCTTTACGCTATTCCAAAGAATCATCCTCATAGTTGGTATTATCCACTCCCAAACAACCAAAACAACATGTCCCGATTAGAAAACTATGCTCTTTTTTTCGGTTGTCGGTATCGAGATAATTCGTGGCGAATATAATACAACAAAGTTCTTCGGCTTTGTGGTTACGATGGACTTCCGCAATGAAAAGGGTTCTTGATCTAATACACTGAAGTATGAGAGGAAAAGTTTTCAATCTGAATCTGGAAGTCCAGCTGTTAACACGCAATGCTTACAACTCTGCGTTTCTTTAGTGTGAACCCATGAAAGTAGGTATTCAGGAGGTATAATAGATAAATACTTTATCCTCTATCTACATCCCGCTCAAAATAAGATAATTAAAAATTCAATTAAGAGTGAGAAATTTGAAATACAGGCAATGTTTTAAACAATATATTTGTCCGATCTAAAACTCCTTCAAAATTTATTTTTCCATTAAATTTCCTTTTAATTTTATAGTATTGTCTATAAATTAACTTCTTTAGATGTTATTTATAATATTATAATTCATAAGTATGTACTATTGTTCTTTTAGATTTATATGGAGTTAAAGCAATTTTCTCTTCAGTGCTTCAGGAACTTCAAAAAAATTCATCTCGTAGGTAAGCTATTAAACTTGATATTTCAATTTCGTTAATTTCTAGTATATCAAGGGGGCACGGTGGCTCAGTGGTACCCTCTCCGCTGGTCTAGTGGCTAGCATCTGTGTCTTTGGTGTATGAGTCCCGGGTTCGATTCCCAGTGGAGAGCCATTGTGATTTTAACTGCCCTCGATGTTTCTGTGTTCGCGTCCCTGTCCCTATGGGTTATTGGAAAAAGCAAGTTAACAGAGTAAAGCAAGTAAAATTGGTAATAAGTAGTTCAAGTAAGTTACTGAGACACATTCGGTGAGTCAGTTAACTTGTTCTTTAAAAAAAAAAAGTGGTAGAACACCTACTACAGGTGTGGGGTTCCTTGGATCGATTCCCGACCAGATAAATTTTGTGGTGTACAACATCGTGTCCCTGCATTTTCTTGGGGTATTCCCGCTTCCTCCCTATTCTTTTTCCACATATTCTTTCATCATGATTCAGTTTCCTTAATCATTCGTTTCTTTTAGCATAAAGGACATAAGCGTGGAACGTTAAACTGAAAGATTTATGAATTTAAAAGTCAGTTGCATGATCAAATATTTACAAGATAATTGTGGGTATAAAAGGCGTCTATACGAGGTGCATTCAAATTAAAACACCTCATTTTTTTTTCTTAGGACTGGTAACAGATCAGAAACATGCAGCTTGTTTTAATACACAAGCATACGTTGTCAATGCGTGACAGAGATGGCAGCACCGTACGGCACACAGAACTGTATCGGCAACGGTGAGAGTGATGACTGTTTTTGATACTTACGATACTCGAAAATGGCGACGTTTTCATTACAAGAACAAGGTGTAATCGTTCTCCATTTGCGTGGTGTCACACTGCTTGAAATTAATCGCCAGTAAATTAAGACATGTGTTATGAATGTATGTAATGTGCGTTCGTGGGTGCGAAAGTTCAAAGAAGAGAGAAAGTCTTGTGACAGTAAACCAAAATTATATGGACCTCGCACAAGCCGGTCAACAAGCAGCTGTATAGCGACAAGCAGTTTTCTGCAATCGAGTAAGGGTCTCAACAGACCATATTACCTCAACCGTAACACTCTACAAAAAATTGTAACCGATTGAAATTTGCTGCTACTTTCGATTTCAATACTGATTTCTGGAAAGCGAAAACAGTGAGACATTCAGATTAAGTGTTTTGCAATCGATTCAACTTCTCAAGAGTAGGTTGTATTTCCTCCTTTAACCTTCCATTCTATCCTGAAGTGGTTCTAATTTACCATTTCTTCTTTTAACATTTATAACCGTAGAGCAAAACTTATAATATATAGCGACAAGCAGTCTTTCTGCTATCGATTTAGGATGTCAAAAAACGTACCATCACAACCCACAGCACTCTAACACAACCGGAAATGGATGACATTTGCTACTTCCTTTTTAAATACCGTATAAATTTTCGTAGACTAAAAATGATGAGATATAGAAATGCAGTGGTTTACAATCTGTTAAGCTTCCTAGAAGTGGGTTCTACCTCCTCCCTTAACTCTCTATTCAATTCGGAAGTGATTGAATTTAACGATTTTCTTTTTCAGCCTTTATCGCAATAAAACAAAAATAGTAAGTGATAGCGAGCAATGACTTTTGATATGGATTCAGCATCCGAGGAACAGGTTTTATCTTTGTTCTTATTTCCTCTATTGCAACCAGTAGCCTAGTTATAGATGTACTGCTTCGTTTGAGTATTGAATTCATGTAATGATGAAGCCTACCGTAGTTGCACACTGTGAAACAAACTCACTCGTTTAGTTTAAATTCCCATGAGTATTCTCAGTAGGTTGTTGTATAATTCTGCTCACTCATGAATATTCATGAGTGTATAACTTCTCCACAGTGATTAATAGCTTTGAATTACATATTCCGTGGAGATTTTCACATTTGACAGTTTTTT
This sequence comes from Thermobia domestica, assembly GCF_964235325.1. Taxonomy (NCBI): domain Eukaryota; kingdom Metazoa; phylum Arthropoda; class Insecta; order Zygentoma; family Lepismatidae; genus Thermobia; species Thermobia domestica. The sequence continues at coordinate 66,004,541 of NC_137462.1, forward strand.
TTAAATGATATGTTGTAGCTACATTCACGGGCGGTCTTTTTATAGTATGACAGTTTGAATAATTGATACACCTTCCTCCGCATATTAATGATCTAGTAAATGACACAGAAGAAGTACGATAATATATGCAGCTGCGTACGGATGTTGTATATGGGAAGAAAATGTCACGTATAATAAATGCTTTCCGCCTGAAGAAATGTTGACAAGCAGAATATAAAAAGACTTTTAGAATTGAAATATACAGATCACACACGTATCCAAAGGTAATATATTGTTTGTTTCATTTATATCCATAACATGTAACAGCGCATGACATGTAACGGATGTTAGTCGTTGGAGAATATTCAGGAATTTTGGTCGTTGAAATGGGTGAAAGAATACTCTGGAAGATTCTGGTTTGTTCTCAAGGTTATTAGACTTATATAAATACCGATTCATTTGCATGATTCGTACAACGTATAAGTGATACGAAGCGCAAGTATAGTGTTGGAAGAAGAAAACTGACACGTAGAAGACACTGGAAGAGAAGATTATTGGTAGGTACTAACTTTGTAGTATTTCCATTTTTGTTTTATACTTGTTTATTTTTATATAGGAAGTGACATTGGAAATAAAATACATGTAAAACATATTGTAATTGTCGGGAGTATAAGGGAAAAGAAGTGTTTGTTTTAACCGAAAATTGATTGCAGTTTCCGGCATTGAATACCATATTACTCGGTATACTTTTATGGAACTATAACTTGACTAAGATATAGTATAATATAATATTTAGGGTAGAGGGAATCTAAATTATTCATTACACCGGGAATCGAACTAGGATGGTCCCACGTGGAGAACCGTACGCTAAATGTTTACTTGCAGTGCGAACTTGTGACTTATATATGGGTAAGTATTATTATTATTGTAAACTTTTGTGGTCCGTTTCATAACCGCTAGTGTAACAATGAGGTTATACGGGGACAGAACGTTTAACGTTACCGCAGATCAAAGTTAAGGGATTTTCATGCCGAAAGCTAATGCAATAAAAATAGACCCGAGATTCTTTGAACATATTACCAAGAATGAAATGTAGTAGTGATTAAAACAAAAAGTTGAAAGGGAAACTTTATTCTTATATTTTGTAATTGGAAATCGTAATACAGCAAATAACAAATTCTCAATTCGTTTTATTGTTCTTTCTAGGTGGTGAAGGAAATAAAAAATAGTAGAGACACTGGAGAATAAAGCTTATTTTCGTGAATTGTTTGCTGTTGAAATATAGCAGTGTTTTAGGGTAAAGGAGTTATAGATTGGTTTTAAAGCATGGATTCACTGAAACCTTTGGATTTTAGTTCAAGAGGTGAAAGTGATTTTACAGAGTCGATATTTATGCAGGGGACAGAGTTTTTAACATTGCTGGACGTGACTCCGCAATCACCCGCATTGGAAATAGAAGGTACCCCGGCCAACGCGGATGTAGTAACGTCTTTATCGGGAACATTGCAACCGATGGTGAGCCTGCAATCTCCGCCACTGGAAACAGAAGTTTTCCCGTCACTTGATGTTGATACGAAATAGAAGAATAACCCCCTACACCTTCACCAACAGTGAGTAATTCCTGGGAGTTGGAAGACTTTTTGAAGTTACCATGTGAGTGTACTGCAGAACGTACATCATTGGATTGTATAAAAGAGTGTATAATATATTGGAAACCAGACGATATTTGTATTTGTATTGCATGCGGTTTTTTGGAAGGTGGACAGTTAAAGCAAGATTGTTTGCTGTTGGATATGGAATCGCTTGAACGGAAAGATATATATATTGTAACAAAAATTGAGGTTCGTAAAGAATTATTACCCATTTATAGAAAAAACCATGGACATTTGTTTTTGATTAAATGAAACATTACTGAACGTTTCCGAGATCTTGTGTGTGACTGAATATAGGCCGACTTTAGTTAAAATTTTTCTAGAGAAAGATTTTAGGGAAATATACTGATATGGTGTAAAAATGTACAAGAAGAATATACGAAAGTACGTTAAAAGTAACCTTAGTGTGAGTAAAAGATTTTTTAGCTTGAATTAGAGTTTGCACATTATGTGTAGAAGATATTGCCAATAACAATAATAAGACAAATATATAATTTGATGATTTACTATTATACATTTATGTATTATATTAAAATGGAATATAAGTTCATCGAGTATATTTTTGGAAAATAAAAGAACATACGTGGTGATATCATATTAACGAATTTATTCTTGGATAAGATTTATTTTGTATAGCCTTGAAACATATTATTAAACAGGAAATTCGAATAAAATATTATTTGATTTGTAATATAAGGCGGAGAATGCATAGAATACTATTAAATGTAAGGAAAAATGTGTTTTACACATGCGCAAAAGCTTTTATAGTAGGTATATAAATAGATGTATCACATTTGAAAAATTAATGTATTTGATTTGTTTTTGTTGAAGAGCAGAAAAATGACTAGCTGGGAGATTGCTTATGTTTCACCTAGAGAAAAAGAAATTCAATGCGAGAACGTAAAACCTAATGTGTTAGTTCACCCGTCTGAGCCCGATTTACTAGATGAATTATGTGATAAAGTGAGAATCATATATCCATCACAAGAAATAGAAGAAGTGTATTGTTTCAGACGCTATAATAGATATAATGGTGAAATAATCCCGGAAAGTGATGATGACAGTGTTTCAAATATTAACTGTTTTGAAGTGGAAGCTAATGAGTACGAGTGTACTAGTGAAAGTATTAGTAATACATGTATTATACAATTATTTAATGAGTACATACCAAATTCAGTATTATTATGTGAAAGCATGTTCTGAACATAATGAAAATTAAAACAAAAGCACACGTATTTGCTGCAGTACGATTATGAATTATTACAGAAGGTGTGGATGATTGTAATTAAACGTGAAATGAGGAAGAAAATTTACAAATTTTATTTAAAGAAGCATTTTAAAGCTTGTAATATTAAAAACACTTATACTCTGGAGAAAAAAATTAATCTGGTATATGAGCATATTACAGAGTGTGATTGTTATATTAAAGAATTAGTTGAAATGTTTTTGAAGAAAGATAAACAATTATTTAATCCTGTAAATGAACAGTGAGGCACTGTAGCATATGCATTGAGTTGTGTATGAATAGAAGAACATATTTTGCCCTCATATATTAGGGCTAAATACTTTGATGTAAGTTGTGAAATTACAAAGGATTACAGGCAATTGAACTATCAACTGTAAATATTATTTTATAAACGGATTAATTCGTAGTATTGTAACATTGAGAATTTAATAGGTTACAAACATTGAACAAAGATATGTAAATAATAGTTAGAGCTAAAATACTGGATTACTGGCAAGTGAATTGTCAGTGAGAGTAATGTATTGTTTTCTTTAAAAGAAATAAACAAACTGATATTAGAAAAAATAATCTTAGTTCTTTGTATGCTATATGAAGGAACTAGTGTTTAAGAAGCAGTGCATTAGAAGAAAAATAATCGTTTTCGAAGAATATGGTAGGAAACTGAAAGTATTTAATACTTTATTTTAGATTTCTACAGACATTACCAACGTAAGGGAATGATGAACTGTTGTTCATTGAACGGGAATCACTGAGGTTGATACATTGTGTTTAGTTTATGATATAAAGACTTTAAAACTTTTCTTTAATCAATTACTTTAAATGAAAAACAACATATAACCTTGTATGGAAAATGCACTGATTCAAGGGCGCACCCATGCGAGGGATCCTTTGGACCCGGACCACATTTAAAACTTTATAACCTAACAAACATTACAACACGTTTTTAAGAATATTATGGTTGCAGTAGGAGAGAAATGCGTGATATACTGTAGAAAAGTTGATATTATACTACCCTTGTACTCTTTCTTTTCTTACAAAAAGAAGTTAGTGTAAAATTTTGCTGAGAATATAGGTGACAATATTCTAAAATTACGTATCATTTTACTGAAAGTAGAATAATGCTTAAACACAGTGACTGTTAGTGCTGGATCCACCCTTAAAAATTTCAGGGTAGAACACGCTTCACATAATAATACTAAATAACTGTATAATACACGTATTACTAATACTTTCACTAGTACACTCGTACTCATTAGCTTCCACTTCAAAACAGTTAATATTTGAAACACTGTCATCATCATTTTCCGGGATTATTTCACCATTATATCTATTATAGCGTCTGAAATAATACATTTCTTCTATTTCTTGTGATGGATATATGATTCTCATTTTATCACATAATTCATCTGGTAAATCGGGTTCAGACGGGTGAACTAACACTATAGGTTTTACGTTCTCGTATTGAATTTCTTTTTCGGTCATACACGTGCATGAAGTTACCTTTTTCTTCTTCTTTACCCCACCATCGAAACTATCCTTAACAGCACAAGATGTGTTAGGCATGTGCCATTTAGGTGCCTCAGCTACTTTTTAGGTACCCGACACTTGGCACATATGATGTTCATGTACTGAGTATGTACTTCAGCTACTTACAATTTTAGGAACTTGTTACACCTAATTGATATTTGCAACTATTTACCACAAATATAGCATTTATATACCTGGCTGAGTTTCACACTCTAACAGTTATTTATTTTCATGTCGTCATATGGGACATATATCTGTCATGTTCTAGATACGTCCTTTATATACATACTTGTTCAGATTCCCTAACAGCACAAGATGTGCTAGACATGCGCCATTTAGGTGTTCTAATTTTATCTTCCACATTTGATGCATTTTTTGCATCTTTCTCTAAGCCATTGTGTACTAGAAGCAACAAACGCATCAACTTTATTAGATGACAACTGTCACCGATCATTTGAAAATGAATATGGAAGAACCATGAAATAAAGTAAATAGACACTCGCCATTTTGTTATAAAATTACATGGCGAGCAGATTTTGTCTAATTACAAACTGTTATCGTCAAATATATGCGGTTAAAGGAACACTCTGATTAGCCAAATTCATAAGACATCAACAGTCTGTTCTCTACAAGCGACGTTATCTTCATCGCCTCCATGGCCAAGTGGAAGAGCACATGGATAGTAATCCAAACGTTGGTGGTGCGTCCACCCTAGGGTACATTTTTTACGTATTTAAGTGTTTTTCAGACTCACCTTAATGTAAACACATAACGCATATAGGTGATTTAACATATTTTGGGAGAGTAATTTTGTGGTTTACTGACGCTTACGGTATGGGGAACATACCAAGAACATACTAGGCACGTTCCCGAGGTACATGCCAGGCACGTGACTAGGAGCGGACATGGACTGTGACTATCGCTTACCATCCATGTGATTTCTCTCTCAGAGATACATAAGGCACATACTAGACACATTCTCATGTACCTGAGGGAACATGACAGGCATATACCTGCTATGTAGTTGTACTGTTAGGGACGTATAACGCTCTTTGCACTTCCTACTCAGCACTGAACTGTAGGAAGGAACGATGCTTCAAACGGGCTTCACAACAAGTCTACACATTACACATATGAAGAACAGTAAAACCGCAAACTTAAGATGTCCAGATTCAGCAACTATCCGGAATCACCCAAACTTACTCTATGGCCTATGGAATGCCGCGTTCACAAAAGCTCTCCCATTGACTTTTACACTGAGCCAACTGGATACAGTTTCCACTTTGGATTCCTACTTCTGCGAGATCCGTCTTAATATTTACCTCCCATGTACGCCTTGCTCTTTATAATGGTCGTTTTCCGATTGGTTTTCCAATTAAGACTTTAAAAGCGTTCCTACCTTCTTCCATCCTGGGTACATGGCCTGCCCACCTGAGCCTCCTAGACTTGATAACAATGTTTGGTAAATCGTATAAATTATGTAGTTCCTCGTTATGAAGTTTCCACCATACCTGATTCCCGTTCCTCTTGGATCCGAATATTCGTCTCAATATCTTATTGTCAAATACTTTCAGTCTATGTTCTTCCCTCAGAGTAAGCGACCATAGTTCGCAACCATACAGAACAACAGTTGTGATTATCGTTTTAACTATTTTAAGCTTGAAATTCCTGGCTGAATTCGCGAGGACAAGAGATTTTGTACCGAATAATAACACGACTTCCCTGTTTTAGTCGATATTTAATTTCATCGTGAATATGGTTTTCCCTGAATATTGTTAGCCTGGCTTACTAAAATTCTAACTCTATACAGGGATTGTAGCTATTGAGTAATAATCAGACTAAACAAGAGAAATATCTTAGATTTCTCGCTGAAATACGCACCTAAAATTTGAGCTTAATTGTATAAGATGTAAGCTGAATTCAATTAAAGTAACGATTATTAGAGTTGACATGGGAGATAGTAAAGTCTTTGTGTTCATGTTAATTTAATTTTATTAGGAACAGGTTTTCGTTCACAAGTAAGGTTCCAAGAACGTTAGATTGGTTATGTTTAGTTATCTGGAATCTGTGGGAAAGTAATAAAGAATTAGACCAATAAATAATAATAAGTAATAAATAATAAGTAATAAAGAATTAGAATAGATGTCATACCTGTTGTGTTGCTGTTTCCTTGCTGTCAAGAAGTTCTAAATCCACACCTCTGTCTTCGCTCATATAAAATGTCCTTCAGAAATTACAATGTTTGATGACTAATACACATAATGATAAAAGTCCTTCTTAAATCCTTTAAACACTGCTCGTTCTCGACGAATATCTCATGTTAATTCACAAGTCGTATATTGCGATTACGTAAAGCTTCTCATTTCTGACTGGTCGATCAGTCTATCTATACTCTGAAGTTATTCCGAGGTTTTTACTTCCGCGTCTCTCCTTCTTCTTCTTCTAGATTTTGAAGCAATCCTTTTATATGACCGAAAAAACGTGAGATTGCATATTTCAAAGAAGTTTCCAGACAACAATGGTGTCAGCAGACACATGGGACCTCAGTTGAGGAAAACATTCTGCTGACCGAAAAAGCTTAAAATTCTAGGGCACAAAATTCCAGATATTTTAAATTCTGCCAATCTATGAAATTACTAGAAAGAATGAGTACAAAGATTTTACAACATTTCAAACATTTGTTGCGATACACTTTTAAAATTAAAATGTTGATTAAGTGACAGTTATTTAACAGAGTCTTATTATGTAAGCTCTTCTGATGTAATGTATTAGCTTGCAGCAGTTTGTTTCATAACAAAAAACAGATATCATAATTAATGTGAATAAACTTTGACACAATTTCTTTTTAAACCTTTTGCAAGATAAAATTTAACAAACACAAAAGATGAGGTAAATAAAATTAAATTGAATTACTTTTATAATATTATATATCGTAGTATTTCTTCGTTTCGAACCTAAATACCTTAACCATGGGCGGCGATTAGGGGGGGCAAAGGGGGGCAGTTGACCCCCCACTTTTTTGAAGTAACAAATTAGTGTATATAGTTTCATTTGGAAATGTAAAGTTTTTGTATGTATTACTGGTTCATAGAAAAAATGGTGTCAGGAAACTAACTCAGAGAACTTTCGCAAAAAAAAAAAAAAGGTCTTTCACAAGTAATTCTTTAATTGCATAAAAATTGCAAGTTCAATCTGGTCAAACGCCCCTACAGAGGTTGGAAGATATACCAGGTCTTTGGTGAGGGTGTCTTGACTACGCGGACCTGCAGCGGTGATTTAACACGTTTAATGACGGACTCGAAACACTCGAAGATACACCATGTGCCAGAATACCAACACATGTACAAAATGAAGATCTTCAGGGAGCAATTGAGACGAACAGTGACCAGACATGTGATGAACTGGGACTAGAATACAGTGAGAGTAGAGAAACCGTTCGGTAGCTCCTCCATGAACTTGGGGAGCACTACAAGTTGGGTCGAGGGGTCCCACATGATTCCGGGCCAGAAGGCAACGCGAGCAGACACCTGTGTTTTTTCGCTGTCTCGTCTGAGGAAGGAGCCATTTCTGGACAGTGTTGACATATAATGAGAAGAGGGTCCTGAATGAATCTCCGCGGTACCGTCATCATTGGTAAGCATCGAATGGGCCAGTTCCAAAACAGGCGAAATAAGCATTGTACCTGAAGAAGGTCCTCCTGTATGTTTGGTGGTCTGCTCGCGGCATCGTACATCGGGAATTGCTACCAGCTGGTCAGAGCATCAATACAACAGTGTACTGTCAACAGTTGAGCCGTGTTCAAGAAAAACTCAAAACTCTGAAGCCAGCACTTCTTAATCGCAAAGTTGTCCTGTTACAGGTCAACGCTAAGCCCCGGATGAGCCAGGACACTATTCTACACCTTGGATGGGAATCACTATTGCTTTCACCATACTCTCCGGACATTGCACCGTCCGATTATCAGCTGTTCCATTCCTTGGACAATCACCGTAGAGGACGCCAGTTCAAATCCCTATTAGAGGTGTAAAATGCACCTTTTTCGCTTCACGGCCCACCAAATTCTACCGCGACGGAATGCATGGCCTTCCAGAACTTTGGCAGAATGTCGTCGATGCTGATGAGGACTATTTTTTATTTTCCAGGTACGTCTTAGGTTACATATCAATGTTTGAAGATGTGGGGTGAAAAAGTGACAGAACTTTCTTTGTTACTTTTATAACATTAAGGAATATCAATAAAAAGAGAGTAATAAGGAACAACTTTTGCTTTTCCATTGTGTTGCAATGTAATATACGAGTGATATGGTGTGTTTAATCGTGTACGAGTGTATATACAATTAAATTTAGCGAATCCAACATAATTGTAGGCTTTACGATTATTTTGTATAACTGGAGTGTCTAGTGAGTGTAGGTGTTGTGTTTTGATGTGTTCCAAGAAAGTGAAAACCACCTAATGGCAACGAACATGTTGCTGAAAGCTGCAAAAGCAAGTATTTCTTTAAATGTCGTAGCATATGTTTGTATTTACTGTCTTTTATTTTCTAAGAGAAATAATATATATTTAATAGTATGTGTAGGATTAAAAATTAAGTTCTTCATCAATACCCAGTTTCAATATAACTTCTATAACACAAACCTCATTATTCATTGCTATAATTAATATTACTCTTTCTATTTATTTGTTTTTCAAATTTGTTATTAAATAGTCTGATTACACAGTTTTCTGAGACAGGTTTTTAAAATGTTCATGTGCAATGAATCAAATCTCATCTTACAGCTTAGTTGTTTAAGAGTACAAAAGGCTATTGCATCTACATCTAATACAAAGGACTAGAGATTACTTCCTTTGTTCTTGTCCATTTACTTAGTAAAATATGAGGTACGATACGGTATTTTAACCGAAAAAGATAGTATCCTATTAGTTATACAACATTTTGTCAAACAAAGTGTTAGAAATAACCAGGGAAACTAAGATTGATATACAAATATTCAGGTCATGTCTTGCCCCCCCCCCCCCAGTTTCAACGTCCAATCGCCGCCACTGACCTTAACAATATATCTGGGACTGGGTTGCCAGAGTTTGAAAACTCTTTCAAAATCCTTGTCTTTTCATTGTAATATACACCTTTTTAAAGTCAAATTAATATATACCAATATCACTAATATATACCAATATCAATAGATAAATATCACTGAGCTGAACAAAATGATATAGCTGAGAATAAATGCTCATGCGTAGTTCACGAGAAAATCGAGGAAAACAATATATTCTGTAAACATTACTATTTCATCTCTACGATTATCACGCCACCTATTAATATCAAACTAATTCTTTTGTATACTCTCGTAAAGCTTTTCATTTTTAACGAACTTGGAACGTTCGTCAGTGAATTCTCTATGTCTTCCTGTGTGTGTATGTGTATTATTTGCGATCTTTTAATTTGAGCCCTCCCCCCCCCCCATTCGATAGAGTATCAAAACTATCTGAGAAAATGATGGAATTTTTCGCACCACTTCTACTGTTACCGAGATATTGGCCTAGAAATTTCCGCTTTCGGAAGATTTAAGAAGCCATATCTCGGGAACCGTAAGTCACAGAGAGATGATATTAGTGTCGATCAATACCTAAGAGGATGGTAAACATTTTGGTTTCAAATAGTAACCGGTGAAAACTGACCAACTGGCCACCGTTCCCTAGATATTGGCCAAAAATTTTCGGATTTCGGAAGAATTAAGGAACCATATCTCGGGAACCGTAAGTCATAGAGAGATGGTATTTTACGAATGTTTTAATTTTGAGCCCTCCATTTTGAGCATGAGTCTTCGGAAAGTAATGTATTGTAGAATGTTTTAAAAGAACTCTTAAACAAAACATGTTGAGAAATTTAGCACTCAAGGAAATTATAAATGGATAGATATATTAGAAGAGTTCTTTAATGAGTATAATAATAAAGTACCAGTACATACAGGGTTTTCATAAAGTATGAACGGATTTAATTCGCTTATAATTTACATAAAAATGCTCATATTGAAATCAAATAAAGTGCAAACGGTAGCGGAAGGATTAACTTTTTACCTGTAATCTGTACCAGCTCAGTTCATTCACCGCCACACCTCCAACTGGGCGCCATTTACGCCCACACATTCGCGTAGGCGGCGCTGGAATCCACCCACAGCGTTCCGTCGTGTTTGATCCGAAATGCCAGCCACAGACGCCCGGATTTTGTCCTTTAAGTTCTCCAAACCACTTGGCTTCTTTGCTATCGTTGATCGTCTTCTTGGCTATCTTAAACACGGTTGTCTGTGGAATTCTGAGTTCTATGGACCGTCTAGGAATCGACTTCTGTGGGCTGTTGATGATGCTTTCCCTTACCCTGCTCACTGTTGCAGGCGATGTTGGCGGCCTCCCACTTCGAGGACGGCCCAGGACGCTTCCTGTCTCCAAGAACTTAGCATGCCACTTTCGGATTGCACTCTCAGTCGGTGCCGGCTTTTTGAACTCTTTGGTGAACTTTCGACACACCAGAATTGGTGATTTTAGCTCTGCGTACCACAGAACACATTGCGCTTTCTCTTTCACCGACGCCATCTTTGATACGGTAAAAAAAATAGTCTTCTCAGAGGAGGTTTTCATTTATTTATTTCTTTAAAAGACACACACACCAATACAGCTTACAACTTACTTTTAACAGTCAACATTGAAACAACAATGAAAACAACAATGGATGGAATTTGGTAAGAAACTGACCCTTGCCCTCCCTCTCCCTCTCTCAACGTGTTCAGAGTTGTCGCTTATCTAACAGTGTTGCCAACTAAACATTTAATCCTTCCGCTACCGTTTGCACTTTATTTGATTTCATTATGAGCATTTTTATGAAAATTATAACCAAATTAAATCCGTCCAGACTTTATGAAAACCCTGTATAACAATTAGTATAAAGTTAGTAGAAGTTAATTTAAAAAATTAATTCTTTTTAACGTCGTTCTGTCAATGTTCTTGGAGAATTCTCAACTTGGTTTTATGATACTAGCGAGATAACAGTATACAGTATGACTAACGAAATATAGTCCAAGACCTTTCCAACATTAATTTGTTGGCAAAGATGTGATTGACAGTTCAGAAAGACACATTAAATGATTCACTATGTCTTTGGGACAGCATTCTTTTATATGGCCATTATGCGAAATTTCGCCGGCATTCTGCTGGTGGCTTGTGTGCTCTATATGTTTTCATCCAATTTGTTGAAGAACCGGATGCGGTGGACACAGAATCCCTACGCTTGCCGATTATTTTCTTGATTAATGTCAAACAAATATTACAACATTTGCTCTTATACAGCGTCCTGATCATTGAAACACTAAACTTTGCGTCGTAAAGTGCTTAAACATAAGCGACTCTTTTATGATGGCGTTTTAGTCGTAGCGAAAATTAAAACACTTCTAAAACTGATATAACCTACTTCTCTGAAAAGCAACTGATGTGATGATTTGTGTCAGATTGCCACAAAGGAAAATGAGATGAAATTTATATTTTTCCAGAACAAGCCTTAAATCTGCCCGCCTCCCAATGTTGAAGACAACTCTGTTCCCTTCATCCTCCACAGTACTGTTTTACAACTTCATAAACATTTTGAATATCGCTTTAAAAATATATGGAAACGCTCTTACCCGTCCTCCCCCCAATGTTGGAGGCAGATTTTCGCCGCTTATAAAAGGGGAATAAAGGGAAATCTCCTTTGGTTCTAGTAACATCCGGTATTACCAAAGGGGATTTCCTTCTCATCCTCCTTGTAATTCTCACACTGTCAACAGATGTAGACACGAAGCGTCAAGACCATTTTACACAACGACTGTGGTAACCATAATATAACTTGTGATATCAACATATTTACGAAATAGTTTACATTTCGTTGCTAGTTAACATGGAAGATTCAAAGATTTTACAACTGATTTGAATATTTCTATTGTTTTAATTCATTATAAACATATGATGAATTAACATTTACTGGTAGCTACAAGTGGCTAGTTTATTGGTTGAAATACAAAATGTTGGCTCTGACGGGACTTGAACCCGAGACCCTTCGCACATGAGTGACAGATGCTACTGATTCTGCCAAGCCCCATTTGTTAAATTTGCGCAACGTACGATATATGCGTTGAGTCGAAAACTTTAAGACGCTTTTTCTCTGCTATATTAGGACATTGCGCTCTCCCAGTTTGTGATATGAACACTTTAAATGTACACTATCACCTTGCAAAAATGGCGTCGAAGTTCATTTACCAAGCTCTGCTTTCTCCTTGTCAGCGAGGAAACACAAACAGTCTCTCACTGCTCACACGCTCCTGATCAGGATCAAGCGTGTTTTCTCTGTGCAGAAAAATTCGAGTTCGATCAATGATACGCCAAACAGCATTGAGCGAAAGGTATTGAAAGAGTGAGAAATTAAATAATATTTTGTTCATCTAAGTATTAGGACTGTAAAACTTTAACTATGAAAGATAGCTTTCAGTTACTATGTAAAAGGCAATTTAGCAAGATTTCAACTTTCGGAACAGGGACTTTGTGCCTGTCTTTCGTGGAGGAGTTTCACCAGCTTCAAGCCAGATGATTATATATGTTGCTAATAATTTCAATAATCTTATGTGTTATTTCTCTAGTAACTATTACAACGTGTTCTCAAAAAAGTGAACAAATAAATAATTTTTACATTTTTATAATCTTTCAGATTCAATATTGCCGAAATGTCATATTTTTCTATGTGGTTCGAATCTCAACCAGACCATGTAAAGAATTTGGTGAAACAATTAGTAGATGAGAAAAGACTGGAATTTATTGGAGGAGGTTGGGTTCAAAGTGATGAAGCTACTACACATTACTCAATGTTAATAGATCAAATGACTCTTGGATTAAAGTAAGTCTCAATCAATTGTCTCCAATGAGCATAATCTCTGCCATTAAATTTAAAACTACAAATAAAATTAAGTGGTGAGTATATAAAATGATTTTCTTAAAGAGACCAATGGACAGCCGATTATGTTTTATCGAAGATATACAGAAGCTTATCAAATTATAGAAAACAGCTTAAGAAAGTGCAACAGATTCATGTGGGGTTAGACCACCTTTGGCCCTCAGAACATCTTTGATACGAACTGAACTGAAATCATTCAGCTCGTGAATGGTAGCAAGTGAAATATTACTGCGATCTCCGTGTAATTTTATCATCTAGGTCCGTGAGAAGCAAAGGAGAATGTAGGCTGAAATCGGCGACGGGTTTATTCTTCAAATCTGACGACAAGTTCAACTAGGTTTAGATCCGTGGATTATTCCGGCCAGGGAAGGTGTTCTACTTACGCTGCAACACTTTCAGTTGTATTAGTGTGCGCATTATCGTCATCATGCATCATTGCTCCTAAACATCCGGAACATAGGATTATATGGTCTCTTAAAATAGAGGTATTACGACGGACAGTGACGCGACCGATAACGTAACTACAGAACGCTCTAAAAACAAAGATATTGCGTCCCATAGCATCACAAAGCTGTCGCCATGTTTGTCGATTGGGCCGAGACTCAGCCGATTATACGCTCCTTAGGTCTCAATATTCTGGTCCATGGTTTCAAATAAAGTTACAATAACACATAGGAACATATCTCCTGTTTCCAGTCACCAGCAGTGCATGTTATATGTTCGCAGCATCATTACCGTAGTTCTCAAATGTTATGCTCTCTTATCAGCATTTTCGCCCGTGCTACCCGATTTCGTATGTACATATCATGTAATTCACGGCAAAGTGTCATTGTCGACAAAGGCTCACAGAGATGATGCTTAAATTCCTCCGTCACTTGCACCGAAGTTGCACGACGCTTCTGAGTGATAATCCACATTGACGCTGGAGGAGCCACTGACTGAGAATTCTCCTTCAACCACTGTTACCTTTCACGATGTGGTTTTGCATTCAGTTTTGTAGTTCATTATTATCTTAAACACTGTCCATCAAAACGCTCCTAACACACTTATCACTTTCGTCACGCTCGCATCACCTCATCAACAATTTGTTTTCTGCGAATGAGAAAGATTACCCATTTTATATTATTATCGTCTTCTTCATTCGCTACACATTGCCACTCCCATAGCATGGAGTTAATCTTAACATAGTGCCAAGAAGAGCCCGACACTATGGTCGCCACCTGACCGTTGCTCACCTAGATATCTTATGTAATTCCAATTCCAGGTGTTGTACCAAAATATTGATAGGCCTCTGTAGTTTGCAAGTATTCATATATATATAATTCTTTAAATAGATTACTTTCACCTTTACCAGTTTTGGTGATAAATCCTTCTGACGTATCAGAATGTTATCTCGAAAAATGTGATTGCAGTGGAAGTATCTTCACCACAATATTGATAAAAACGGAAGTAAATAGCAGTGCGCTACCCTATTGACTCGATTGACTCATAGGAGTCCTTGCCCTGGACCATTGTTATCTAATTACCAAAATGAATTTTGGAAGGAGTACCTTGCTCCATCGCCTTGATAGACATTTTTTTATATTTATCAGCCGTAAGTTAAGTTGCTTCCCATGTAGCCTTTGCAGGTATGTAGTGCGTAGAGGGTTTTAAGCCAGCTTGTACCAACTAGCTCTTTAAGGAGATTAAGTCTGTTTGAGTCTAGGTAACAACCTTTTTAAAATGTGGGGTACAAGATATCTTACTGTAAAATACGAAGCGAAGCTAAGTAAGAGTCGAATAAACAATTGATATGTGTTCGACATGGAGGCGTAGTAAAGTCTGGTTTCGATACACTCTGCAGCGTTGTCGTGGTGGTGCCGTCTGTAAGGAAATTAAACGTACATGTTTTTTGAGTCTGGCATTCCTGCGCTCTAGCCGTGGAGAATATGAGAATTAAAACAATCAAAAGTGTAATGAAGGGTAAGGAGAAAAGAATAATCTGAATAAGAAACTGAAGAGGGGCACAAACTGTGAATACGAATAGTGCATGGTGTAAATAAAGGACGACACCGAAAGAGAAGGCCAGAAACAGATGGTAAACGGAAAAAATAGAGTAAAAATTTTCAAACTGGGAACGTAAAATACAAATGTGAACAAATATATCAATAAATAAGTACTTATCAAGGCACGATCTTGGTGTAGTGGTTAAGGCGCTAAATCCAAGGAATGTCAGTTTGAATCTTCTTCAAGGAATATGCTTCTCTTTTATTTTTTCTACATAATGAATACAGCACATGAGATTACCCGTTTAATATGTTAATTGAAACGAGTTAAAAATTCCAGTGAAATTTATTAGAGAAGTGAAACAATGTAAACGAGAAAGCAGGTATATTTAATCAGGGCATATATCAGAAGGGGGTGATCGGAAAAAACTGGAAATTTTCCCAAATTTCGCACATGTCTCTACGATTGGCAAGTTTCTTCAGAAATGTGCCTATTGCAGAGACCATCATGTCAGAAATGCCGTAAAATTTCTATGTACTTTTGTTATCATCACTCTCTGAACCACCTTCAGTTCGAAAGTTTCTCTCTCCTTCTTCTTTTATATATATGCATAGAGAGAGAGAGAGAGAGAGAGAGAGAGAGAGAGAGACGGAGAGAGATGCTTGCGGAACTGAGAGTGGGATGCTTCCCTTCAAATCAACGATGACAAAAAGACGCTTCCATAATAAGAATGCCCAATACAAACAGCTATAAAACATCAAAGTGATAACTGCAAATATTATCTCCTAAGGTTCCGAAATCATGACTGTCAATGAAAAGAAGATGATCCGACGTTGGACTCCCAGAAATAATATGGTAATGACATGAAAGCAGAACTTTATAAAAGAAATGATTATGATGCACTAGATCCAACATGATTGCCTGTTTCGTCTCGTCAGTGGATTTGTCTCATTTTAGAGAGACGAAACAAACTCCGCGTTTAGTCTCGTGACCATTCCTGTGTCATCTCGTGTTTCCGAAACGAGACAACTTGTTATCTCGTCTCCTTTCGTCTAATTTTCTTTCGTAAACCTCATAATAATAGAAGAAAAATTGGAAGCCATGCACCTTCGAAATGTAACGAAGTTTACAAGTTAAAATTGATAATCGGACAATAAAGGGCTATGGAATGCTTTCGAGATATTTAAAGTAGTCTAGGCGCCTAACTTTGATGGGGAAATGGACTTAGAATTACAGCATGAAGTGTATGAAAGAGGAATCTTTTCTTTTTTTTTATTTTGTAACGCAATGTTGTAATAACTTCGTTTTGTCGTTAACAAATATAGTGCTTTTGCTGTCTTGAATATGAATAAAACTGATTGTGGGAAAAATAACTGAATACAAATCTGCTAATAGTCTATTTATATAGACTATTTATTTGTGGTCTCAATATGGTCTCTCATCCCAAAACTTGTGATTGTTTTCACAGAACAGTTTTGGAGAGAGGGGGAGTTGTGTAAATTACAATGTTTTGGCATTGGGGATATTAGTCGAAATCGGAACCATAGGTGATAATCCTTTGATGTTTTATAGCTGTTTGTATTAGGCATTGTAATTATGCAATTGTATATTTGTCATTTTCGGGAGCATTTTCTCTTTCTTTCTTTCTTTCTCTCTCTCTCTGTCTCTCTCTCTCTATGCATATATATATATATATATATATATATATATATATATATATATATATATATATATATATATATATATATATATATATATATATATATATATATATATATACAATACACAGAGAGAAAAACTTTCGAACTGATGATGGTTCAGAGCGTGATGATCGATAAAAGTGCATAGAAATGTTACGGCATTTTTGACATGATGGTCTCTGCAATAGACACATTTCTGAAGAAATTTGCCTATCGTAGAGACATGTGCGAAATTTGGGAAAATTTCCAGTTTTTCCGATCATCGCCCTCTGATACATACCCCTGCTTAAATATGCCTGCTTCCTCGTTTACATTGTTTCACTTCTCTAATATAATTCACCGGATTTTAAACTCGTTTTCACTTAACATATTAAACGGGTAATACGCTCTTTTTTACCACCTATCATGTGTTGTATGCATTATTTTAAAAAATAAAAAATAGATTCGAACTGACGTTCCTTGAATTTGTACGAGGGTCACTACGAAAGTTTTGAGATACGCTTTGTTGTGGCACAGTATTTGAATTCCAAGAATTGCGTTCGGTAATGGTATCCAGAGCGAAGAAGCGAAGCAAGTTTCAACTCGCCTCCCTTATCGGCGTGGTCGTATCGCCTTCACTTGTTTGTTGATGTGAGCAGTATTCGGCTGTCTAGAATGGAGCTCGAAAGGGAACATTTTCGGGCAATGATCCTTTACGATTTCAAAAGTGGTTTGAACGAGACACAAAGCCTTGACCGTTTGCAGGGGGCATTTGGGGACCTTGCTCCTTCCCGTGCTACAATTTTTCGGTGGTTTGGTGAATTCAGAAGAGGTCGGACATCGCTTAAAGATGAAGAGGGAGCTGAGCGTCCGGCAACAGTTGTGCCAGATGAAAACATTGCCGCTGTGGAACAAATGATTCGAGAAAATCCTTGAACAACTTTCAAGGACATTGAATCTACAGTGAACATTGGATCGCCAGCAGTAACAAAAATTCTTCATGATCATCTTCGGCTCAGGAAGGTTTCATCTCGTTGGGTGCCACACACTTTAACTGAACGGCAGAAGCGCATGCGTGTGGAATGTTGTGAAGAAATGCTTGCAACATTTGATGGAGGCAATACTAAACGCGTCTCTGACATTGTTACTGGTGATGAGACTTGGATCGATCAATTTGACCCTGAAAATAAACGCCAGTCTACAGTTTGGATCTTTCCGGAGGAAAATCCACCCACGAAAGTGAATATAATTTTATGCGAGAATGATAATCAACTAATTGTATTGTTTATGGGATAACAGAAATTGATTTCATAAAAAAAACCTTTGATAATAAAAATATATGTACCGGGTCATGCGAAAACGAACTAAGCACCACTTCATACTTTTAAGAAAATTACGTATAAAGGTTGATGTCCAAAATAAATGTAGCCGTAATCAAAAGTGAAATTATGTTTCTTTTTTTTAGAAAGGTGTTGGTTTTCCTCTCTTTTCGATTGTGCAAAACGTTCTAATGCGTATCAGGAACCAATCGTCGCATTTTTCGTGAATTTTCAAAGTTTGGCGCTTAGTTCATTTTTGCATAACACGGTACATATATAACTTTAAGAATAAACAGAAATATGGTAATAAGAAATGGTTTTATATAAACGCATCATAATTTTATTTGTGATTTTATTTTAATAATAATAATAAATCACAAAATGTCAACATTTAGAAATGTGTTGAAAATAAATCCTGTATAAAGTCATAAACAGCTATAGAAACGATTTTATTGTAAGTGAGCGCCGCGCTCACCTGTCGACCACTCGCGTTACAAATCAACAGTCGACCGTTCCCGGGTTAATTATTCGAATGTTGAATTTGCGCTATTATTCAAAGACCTCATTCATTTTAGAAACAATAATAGCCGAACCGCAAATCCAAGATATTTATGATATAATCAGAAGCTTCCATAAGGAGAATCCAGAACTTCTCTGGAAAAATCTTTTGTTGCTTTTTCTGGACACATCTACCGGGACCTCAGTTCTTGGTACCTGCAAAACAGATACTTCAAAAACTACCTTTTCAAGTATGTATTATTGCGAAGCTTGATTGACGTAAGATTAGCAGTTATAAAATAGGAAAGGATCATGACATAAAGTATATTGTGATAGTTTGAAATTTCAAAAATATCACGTAAGTAAATCCTGCTCGTAACTTAATTATAAAAATCGTAGGTTCATGATTCATACGGCATTGTCTTCAGAATGTTAAGTGATATCACACGCGTCTATCATAATCCATAAATTCGGGAAAAAAATTGAGAAAGATTCCACAAAAGCTATTTTTTTTTATTTTAGATCCTCATATATGATCACGAAAGGAATAAGCACATCATACTGAGTTAACTGATAGTGTGTGTGGGTTTGGCTATACTATATGTAGTTCTCCAGATATATGGCCTACAGGAAAATTTTTCATTGAAATATATTTTATCTATTGATCCAAAAAGTAAAACAAAAATATTGAAAAATTCTTGTTCCTATTCTAATTAACTGAGGTCTATACGTGATTGCCTTTACAATGGAGCAGGATGTCGAACTATGACATACGAACATGTCACGATCTTTAAAATCGGGTAACGTCGACATTTTTCTGGTAATTTGGCTCCCTGTAATGGAGATCCAGGGTCAGGTACATCTACGAAAGGTACAGAATGTCATGGGATATAGATTTGTCAATTTTCATTAAATTAGTAACATGGTGAAGTTATTGGATTCAGATACATCATTTTTTGTAGCAAATATGATTTAAAAGAGATAGAAAGTTTGAAGGATAGAGAGAGAAAAGATCTCTTCATATATAAACGGTAGACCATAAAATAAACGGTAGAAGGTCGGAACATGAACCTAGGATAAAATTATGTACATATATTAGGTAAATACTAGTTAAATGGCAACATTTGACCTGTATTAAGTTCTACTTCATTATTATAGACAGATAAATTATAGAAAGTTAAGTACTAATGTAAGAAAATAATTCTCGAAGTCATTTCTCACAGAAGTTGAGAGTGTAATTACTCCTCTTATAGTTTTCTTAACAGCACTTTCGGGGAATGTGGTCGTCCAAGAGTTGCCTGGCAAATTGATCCCTTTGGACATTCGAGTGAAGTTGCTAGTGAATTTGCTCAAATGGGCTTCGATGGGCTTGTTATAACTCGTCTAAATTACACGGAGAAAAAACGAATGCGCCGAGAAAAACAGATGGAATTTGTCTGGAGAGGAAGTAAAAGTCAAGGTTAGTTCATAATATAAAGTGATACTGGATACCAACGATATACTGAAGGGAGACATTCGAAACCAAAACTTTCTTCCCAAAAATTATCCATTTTACACGGAATAACGTAACATTTCACGAATCTTCAGTGCAAGTATTTGTTTTATTTAAGACAAAAATATTTTTTCTGTTGTGACTTTATTATTACAGATGATCATTTCTCGCTATCAATTTAGTGTTGTAGCCAAGAATAGGTTCCTATTAACCGGATTCCCTCTAAATTTAATGTTCATAATAACTCGAGAAATATTCTAGTCCATCTGCATTTCGGCAACAATTCTACTTCGTAAAACTTTTTAATCTCATTTTAAGAACCAATCCTAGAATCATAATATGCAAGTAATAGTAGGACGAAAAGTACCTTCTTTCATCTAACATGTGTGGTAATGAAACTCCGTTTTAAATATAAATATGGTAATTTGATTTAGTGCAAGATTCACATTGTCAAGTTTGATTCAGATGGGTAGATTGTACTAATCACGAATAATATTACTCTCATGATATTTGTGAAAAACGTTAGAGCTTTTTTTTCCCGTTTCTACAGGGGGTTATGGATTCCGTAAGGACGAAATTCAAAAGGTAAGGTGCAGAGCAGGCACAGCGCAAAAATTTAAAATTTGCACTAATGAGTCAAAAATATTCTTCTGTCTGCTAGCAAAGTAGATGAGTTATGCAAATTTAATGACACCTAAAGGCAGTAAATCCTACGAATGCTGCCTTGTAGCACTTTTCGATGTACGACTCAGCTAATGCAGCATAGTCCAGAGTAACATGTAAGCACGTATTTGCTGTTTGACTGTTTACTGTGAATGACATAGTGCGATTATATGTAGCACTATCAACCCTGACTGTATCACCGATCTTAGTAAAGCTGATAACCACCGGCGGGGCTCTGTAGAAACCACTGACACACTGTTCTATGCCACTGGGGACAAACAAGCTACCCACCATACCATTATTTTTCTTTAGAGAGGAATATGCTCTTTATAGACAGTGTGAGACCTCTTCAACCCCTCGAGTATTCGCTCACTGTATAAGAGACTCTTTCGCATGTTATTGATCCGACTCAAGCCTTGCTATTCAATGCGAAACCAATAATGATGTTAAGAATATTATTAAACACACAAATATCTATCATAATCGACGCCGACAGGAGTGACATCTGGCTAATATAATGAGGTATTATAGTCCATCAAAATGTACACAGCTTCCCATTCAAAGGTAGTCACTGTTAACAAACGGATTCACTAAATCGAGTATCCATCCGCGTGCCATGACGTGTTATGACAGTTCTCTAGAAGAGGTAGAATAATCCACTGACGAGGAAGGTCCATAAACCGTGAGAGTTGAATTTTGATGAAAATTTGTGACAAGATTCAGTTCAAGTTGCTAAGTAACGTAGTAATAGTCACTCGATGCGCAAATGCTTCGTTGAGCTGCTACACCGACGCCATCTTAAAATCCAGTAGGCAATGTACAAGAATACTTTTTTGGCACAAAAATGAAAAAGCTTTTGATAGATCTGATTTCAGTATTGTAACCCAAGGTAGAACATCTATATGTGGGAGTACTTCTTCTGCATGTTTGCCATTTTGAAAGGCGCCATATTGAATCGCCTTCAAATATGATAAATGGGAAGGGGGACATGTGGGGTATCAGATAGTACTGGAATTTTCTCCTGAATCCATTTCCGCAACCAAAGTTTGCTTATCTGTTTTCACTACAGAGTTAAGTAGTGTTACACTGTTTTCTCTTACCCACAGGAATATATAAAAACTGTGCGAGTTGGACTTGTGTTATGAAACACTGTCGTGCGAACACTTGCAGGATTTTAACTAATGCAGTAGTTAATGCAGTACAATAGCCACTATACCAATCAGATCTTCAGACTAGTAAGAGAAATCGTTAACTAAACTGAAATATCTGTAGGAAAAAAAGGAATAGCAGCATGCTATTAGTTATACCTATTTTAAAGTGTGATGGAATAGACTGCTGGTCGATGAAACACATGCCTAATAGTGCTGACGAGCAGAGAATACCAAAAGGATTGTTCGGATATATATAAGAAAAATGATATAAACTAGTGCATATTAGTTGAAGGATCAAAATGGTTCGAATTCCACTGTAATCAGTAGGTCCACGTCTCCTTTAGCGTAGCAGGCATAAGTGTGGGACGTTGAACTGTATCAAACCAAAAATCTATTTTAGGCAATTTTACATGGTCCATTGTAGTGTATTAAGTATTCTTCTCCAATTTTGAAACTTTACGCAAAGACCATCATTGTTGCAGAATATTGAATTCTTTTCCAATACTCATACTTGATAACCTATAATTCACCGTGTATATTACGAAGTTAAAATACTTTAATGTATTTATTTCCAGTTTGTCTAAATACAATCGATTTATTGCTGCCACATTGAACAATGAAGTGGATTTAAATTATCAGTTCTCAGCTAATTCTTAGAAGAAGATACACCTGGAAACTTAGAATTCACTTTTCTTGTGTCTGTTCTGTTATTAGTGATAAGAGAATGCATACACACCTGCTAAGAATAGATGGCAATAAATATTATTACAAGATTCAATACCAAGTTGCAATCCATAAAAGAAGCCTCTTTTTTGCTTTGTCCTACAATGTTAAATAACTAAATATCTGCATCTTTCCATCTTTAACGATAAAACACTTGCTTATAATAAGGGCAAGACTAGTTTTCATATCAAAACTGTGATAAATAACTAATTGTAGCAGATGTTCACTTGTTTGGTGTACAAGTTATATGGCAGAATGTTCATACATAAAGAAAATGCATTCTATTGTGTATCATCAATTTTGTGCGCCAGTCATAAAGGACATACTTGCATATTCATGGCAGAAATGTGGGTACGTAACAGGAGTAATAGTTGGTTCATTTACAAACGTTCTGGAGACTTGTAGAAAATAGTGTCTGTGGTCATGAAGATTGTAACGAAAGTGAATTTGTTAAGTGTTTGCACTGCTCCATAATACTGTGTGCTAATCACTTCGTTTTGGATCTCCATCATCACAACTGAAGAGCAAAAGGTTAGTAGGTTAATATTTGCTTATATGCACCAGTTTATATTATTTTTCTAATAATTTTTCTATTATTATTCTAATAACTTCAAGGCATATTTTGTAAAGTCATATGTGCAGTTGCACCTAACTTATATTACAACATTTTAATGCTATGCATAATCGCAACACACACAGACTAATATATATAGCGCACTTTGAAATAGGTATAATTTGTTACAGTGCTGCTATTCCATTTTTCACTACAAGCATTTCAATTTAATTAACGATTTCTCTCACTAGTCTCAAGGTCTGATTGGTATAGTGGCTATTGTAGATCAAGTGACTACTACTGCATTAGTTAAAATCCTGCAGGTGCTTGCACGACTGTATTTCATAACACAAATTTTACTTGCTCAGTTTTTATATGTTCCTGTGAGCTAGAGAGCTCTTAACTCTGAAGTGAAAACAGATATGTAAACTTTGGTTACGAAAATGGATTCAGGAGTAAATTCCAGTTCTATTTGATACCCCACATGTCCCCCTTCCCATTTATCATATTTGACGGCGATTCAATATGGCGCCTTTCAAGATGACGATCATGCACTAGAAGTACTCCTGCATATAGATGCTCTACCTTGGGTTATAATACTGAAGTCAGATCTATCAAAAGCTTTTTTCATTTTTGTGCCGAAAGGGTATTCTTACACATTGCCTACTGGATTTCAAGATGGCATCGGTGTAGGAGCTCAACGAAGCGTTTGCGCATCGAGTGACTATAACTACGTTACTTAGCAACTCGAACTGAATCTTGTCACAAATTTTCATCAAAATTCAACTCTCACGGTTTATAGACCTTCCTCGTGAGTCGCATTTGACTGGTCTTCCGGATAGTGAGAACCCTCCATCTTTCTTCTCTTATAGTATAGTGCAGTATCTATATTTTTAGCCCCTACCTCTACTTCCGGGACATGAAATGTCGCTTAGTGCTCACCAGTGGTGTCTTCATCCCTTCCTCTTTCGGCGGTATCTCTTTCTTTGAAAATTGTGATGGCCGAAAGTCGTTCCCACAATCACACCAGACGCTGATTTTTTTTCTCCTGCTGCTCCAGACACAGCCATGCCAACCAATGATAGTAAGATCTGTGCGCCACTTTTTGTTTCTGTAAATGCTTCGCTGGTTCCACCATCTTTACGGCAGTCACATGCCTGGTTGGATTTCGTAACGTTGCCCACTACTCAAATGATTTGCCTCGTTCTACAGTTTCGTCCGTCTCTCCCTTCCCCTGTGTTCTGTGAAGCATTGTGTGTCGTATTGAACTTTCCACTCGCACTACTTCTGATGCCGATGAACGGACCGGTAATGAGCGTTCGAAGCGACAAGATTTAAATAACAAACTCTTCAAGAAAAATAAAGAAGCGATTGACAATGTTCCTCCTGGTCTTGATATTCAAACAGATGGCCTAAAATGAGTCAGCAGTAATATAAAAATACCTTTTGTACTAGCTCCTCAGTTCAAGAAATATCCATTAGGAGCAGAGAAATCTACATTTTTGGTTTTGACCTTCGGCTATGCCTTAGTGAATGCCTCTTCTAGATCTAAATGAAACTGCTAAGGTCGACGGAAGCAGATTAATGTTGTAGATCACAATGCGAAAACATGTTCAGATTTGTTCTTTTGAATACACTTATAGCGATACATTTCAGCCCGGAAAATGCCTATAGAAGTATAAAAGCAGCATTTCCACTAAAGCTGTACGAGTAAATAAAGCGCAAATGCAATTTTTACAAAAGATGAAAATAATGAAAATAACTTTGTATCCTTATTATGTCTGTTTGATCAAAATATTTGAATCTGTCTGTTGAATATGTGTTGTTCGCATTAATGAAGACAAGCATCTGCTCGTTGAACATCAAGCCCATATAATTAAGTCTGTGTAATATACTATTCGATTTGTTAGAATTTTCAAATTACTCTGTATTCACCCCCCCCCCCAAACGAAATATAAGTTCGTTATTTCGGTATTTATCTTTGCACACATTTTATCAATCTGTACACAACTGTTTGGACATAGTCCACAAAATGTGTTAGGAAAATATTCAAAGCAAGACAAGTTAAGTAAAATAATTGTTTTTCATTTGTTTACCTATTCTATACCTGCAGGGAAAATGAATTCTTTCTAGCAAAGTGACAACTGTTAATATTTTGTTATTGCTGTACCAAAAGTTGAAAATACACGCTTTCAACTACAGGGTGATTTAAAGAAAACACTGAAATCAGTTGGCTGTAGAATTTCTAACTGAATTCCAGTTTTCATGCGGTTTGTTACAAACGATCAAGGAAGGATGGGAGATTTATGGGACTACGTTTTACTGGTTTAAATTCATCCGTAGTAATATTGGCCACGCCTGAAGAAATACAACATATATTTGCCAGTGTACCTTACAATTGAATGAGGTTTTGGATTTTTGAAGCGAAATTGCAGTATTCAAATTAAGTGTTAGTGAGAATACAAAATATGTGTTAGTGGTAACATCCATAAATCACATGATGAATAGCTTTAGTCGGTTTTTTTTTTTTTTTTTTTTGCGACAAACGACGGAGAGATTTCTTGGGCGACTTAAGGAGTCGGTAACTGACATCTTCCACAACACCCATCTGTGGAGTCCGATGCTTCCCTGTCTCACTCAAAAACGATCCTGTTTCTTCCAATTTTTTTACTAGCGACCATATTATGTACCTGTCTTGGGCCGAAGGTGAGGCAAATTTGTTTCTAAATGCCCTTTGCGTAGCAACAACAAAATCTCTTAAACTCATGTTGCTCCAAAATGTACACTATTCTCACTGTATCCTGATTATACTCACACAGTTGAGCAGAACTGTACAGAACAATTCCCAATACAACGGTCCAGTTTCCTATTTCTTAATGATGTTGGCAAAGTTGCCATCCAACGAAACAAACTCAAATCTCCACACCACACCGCACAGTAGCGTAGCCAGGATGTGTGTTTGGGGGGGCCCAAGTGCTGTTATAGGTACATATAGAAAAATTACAAACAAAAAAATATATAAACATAAAAATATATAAAAAATTACAAACATCAAAGTACTAAAATACATTGTCGGACCTCTTTGGGGGGTTCCCGGCCCCGCCGGCCCCCCCCCCTTCCCTTTGCCACTGACACCGCATCTCATTCCATTGTAAAGTACACTGGCGAATATTTGCTGGTTTTCTTACCCGAATGAATTTAAACCAGTAAACATAGTTCTGTAAATCTCCCATCATTTCTTGATCATTTGTCACAAACAGCATGAAAATTGGAATTTAGTTAGAAATTCTCGGCCCAAAAAAATCAGTAAGTTTTAAAAAATCACCCTGTATAAGTATATACTTTAAATCTTTTAGAGATACACCTTGAAATAATTCATATACGCAAATTTTCTGATCCAGTGGAAACAACTGACTACGCAGTTGGTATTTGAGATCGCAATTGCATTCGATTTCATTTGATGTACTGCTGTGAAAATTCCGGCATGGATTAGCACACACATATCTGGACCAAACACTGCTCGACTCGGCACGATCGGTCACATTCAACACGGCTAAGGACGAGTGATTTTATACTGACTAATGCGTCCTGATTCGGGACAACTGGAACTGAAGTTCCAGTCTGGAAAGGCTACATATTATTTTCATGGTCGAGAACATCGAAATATGTTTCTGCTGCAGTTGCGACATTTCAGTTCGTTTTGACAATACCTGGATTAAGTCCGACACTTAAGTTTATTATTACCAACCTAAGTTATGTTTATTCCACTAATTAGGGCTACCAATTCACCCAGTTTGTGGCTAGACCTGGTCATTTTGAGAATCTGGCTAGCTACAAATTTTCGAAGAAACTACTAGTAGCTTTTCTAGTCATATGCTTTTTAGCCATTTCTAGTCATTTCCTGAGTTTATACACTTTTGGATGTATTCTGTGCGTCATTTGTTCTTTTCTGAAGTTTGATTCGTTCTCTAAGTGTCTAGCTTTCTAAAACCTACTGCTTTGAATTGATCTCCCCAAAAAGATAACATTGGTGGTCATATCGATCCCTCCCCATATCTTGGTTACACAATAGAGAATGAGTTCAAAACCTGTAAGTTACCAGTAGACGTTGAGAAAAATCTACGGAAATCAAGTGTAACTTTGAGTTAGAAAAAACTTGTTGAAGAAATTCAGATTCTTCCTGATAGACATCCTTCATAAAGTGTCAATTTTCTCTGTCAATAATGATTTGAAACCAGTCAAACTGTATTTTATTGACTTGGCCTTAGCTTTCACTTTGGAATTTAAAGATACTATCGACAAAATTGAAAACGAGTGGCGAACATAAATTTCAAAAAATAAGGAAATAAGTTTTTAACTGAAGAATTTTTGCAAGAAGTAAATCGCTATTCAGATGCTGGAGAGGAGAGTCCATTTTCAGAATTAGTTTCGTTGGCATTTTCCCAAACTAATGCTTCCACATTCGAAGGAAGAAATGAATCATTCATTCAACCAAGTGAATAAAGGAAAAAGAGACTCAGGTACAGGTTAAAAACGAAAACGCTTTCTTTAATTTTCATAGTGAGATTTGGGTTGCGCTGTATGTAAAAGCGGTATTCTCGATACGAAATTTCAGCCACAGTTTTGTAATTAGTTGAAACAAAAGCAACCTGGAACAAACAACCGTGGCAAAAAGAAGTTTCGCCTCAATCTGAAGAAGATGACGATATTTATTTCTGTGAGGGGAGTTTTTCGTTAATTGTATGTTATAGTGTTTGAATTTATTTATCTTTGTCTCACGTGTCGGAACGGAAGCTTGCTTTTTCTAGCAATTTCTGGTCATTTTTAACCATTGATTTCAGCCACTCTTTCAAGTTGAGTGTTAACAAAACTACCACAAGCTTACATCATACTCAATATTGAAACAAATTTTAGTAAAATTATTTATATTATTTCAATTAATATTAATTAAATTATTTTCTTTCAGGGCAGTCGTCTCAAATATTCACATCTGCTACTTTTGGCCACTACAGTAATGGAGACATCTTCTATGATACCCTAAAAGTAAGTAATATTTTTATGTGTATTTCATGTACCTATTTCCGCCAAAGATTTCTTCAGTGATCGACATGGATTATATTCATTGCTTGGATGGAATTAGGTTCCGTCAACAAATAGTGTGAACATTGTGCATTAGGATAACAATCCAGGTTGCAATCAATATTAATAACTCATCCCTAAGCATAAACATAACTAGGGCAATTTCCGTTGCATCACTTTTCTTTATTGCTATCATCAGGTATCATTAATGCTTTCAGGTGCCTCCCTATATCTATTAACATTTATGAATCTCTAGCCTATTTACTAGGTATCTACATCAACTCGATTATGATAATTAGCAATTGAAAGGGTGGATTCCAAAAGAGCCTAAGTCAATTTTTGTCAATTTTGAGATATTGGTTCTATTAAGTTCCATTTCAGCATCTTCGTATATTGAACAGGGTTTCATGCCAAAACTACATAAATCAAATTAGTTGTAGCCAAAGAAAACTGCTTTGTTTTCCAAAATGTCCTTAGTCAACTGTACTCTCTGAAGTTATTTTCTGACTCATGCTTGTAAACAGTTATAAAACTCTTGCTGTAGATAATTTCACCGTTATCTTACGAAAAGTAGCCAATTACAATTTTCTTTTATGTAGATTACTTTTCTTTTACGAAAATAGAAAGATGGAAACGCACACAAAATATCGTCTCCTGAAAAAAAACTTCCTTTTTGATTTAGGCTCTTTTCGAATTGAGCTCTTCAATTCATCATATAAACTATTTATCCCAATCGTTAGGGCATCAGTATTACCAACAAATTTCTATTCAATTTCTATTTATATCAACTAAACAAAATATTTAATTCTTTTTCTTCCACATATCCCTTTGGGAACAGTGGCGGATCTAGAAGGTAAAAACTGGTGGGGCTGGCAGAACCCAGACTATGATAGTACACCATAATTTTACTATAAACTTTCAAAAATATATAAATAATAGGCAAAATTATTTTCGCCACTTCAAAATCTGAGGGCGTAGGCCCTCCCGACGCTGGAGATTTATGGTACGAATCTGTACCATGGAGTAGTGTTGTGCTTAAACGCTTATTAAGCTCATATAACACGTATTCAATCCGTTTTTTATTGGTGAAGTGAAGCATGGGCCAAAGAATCCCCAGATGCGTTTTGGAATCGGATGTTTAACTTGGCGGCGCCAAGTGTGAGCGAAGGGGCGTGGTTTTTTTCTTAAGGCAAATTTCAAAAAATTTCCCGTCCTTAGTTTCCTTTGAGTATTTCTCAATTTTTTGAGATCCCTACTTGAACCCGGGCCCGAGGCCGTAAATGTTCCGACAGGATGATTTTTTTCTGAAAAAAATCCGTTTTTCCCGAATTTCCGAGTTCAAGTGAATGATACGGACACGTGAGTGGTACCGTTAGAAAGGGAGCGTAATACTTAAAAAAATGACGTTTGAACCATAATCCTAGGCCAAATAGTAATGTTGTAGGAATTTTTAGTATTATATATATATATATATTAAAGATGGCCAAAATTTTCCGGAATTCGGATAATTTGTTTTCCGGAATCGGAAATTTTACCTTCCGGATTTCGGAAAAAATCCAGAATTCGGAAAAATTTCGGATTTAGAAATAAATTCCGGAATTCGGAAATATTCCGGATTTCGGAAAAAATCCGGAATTTTTCCGAATTCCGGATTTTTCAATTCCAGAATTTTTCCAAAATCCGGAATTTTCCGATTTAACTTTCCGGATTCCGGAAAGTGAAAATTCTGGAAAAAGT
Source organism: Thermobia domestica (assembly GCF_964235325.1). Lineage (NCBI taxonomy): Eukaryota > Metazoa > Arthropoda > Insecta > Zygentoma > Lepismatidae > Thermobia > Thermobia domestica. The sequence goes on from NC_137462.1 coordinate 66,034,793, forward strand.
AGCTGTTAAAGAAAAAAATAAATATATACTGTAACTTGTATTAGTTTATTGTAGTTAGATGTCTTATCACTTAGGCAGAGAACTGCTATTGCAGTTATTTACTTCTTTAAAGGGACTCATAGACGATCCACGCTTTGTGCAAACATTATGTTTGTGCAAACACTCGGCCATATACGTTCAACTGTTTGCACAAACTTCAGTTCCATTTTTAGTTTGATCGCGTAAACATATCCACTGAAGAAGCTTGTTTAGCGATAGTAATTGCTCGTACTTTGGAAGAGGAAAGACCCGTGAAACCAAAAAGGACAAAGAGAGTGTGGATGAAAGAGTGGTTCAAGAAACGGTCTAGTTTAGTCACCAAGAACCGAGCTTGAGATAAGTTCGACTGTGGACTTGTGGCCCCGCGTAGCTTAGTCGCTAACGCTCTCGCCTTCAGTGCGAGCTGTCCCGGGTTCGATTCTCGGTGGGGGCACACGTTCGAAAAAGTGTCAAACGCTTTCTCAGGCCAGCCACCCTGAATGAGGTTTTCTTGGGTTTTCCTCATTCACACCAGGCAAATGTCGGGTGGTACCTAACTTATAGGTCCCAAGCCGCTTCCTTCCTTCCCCAATCCTTTCTTCCTTCCCTTTCACCGGATTGTGTGCTAGCCGAGGGACGTCATCTCTCAAATCGTGAAGGGCTAAATGGCATTAGATGCCGAAAGCCCAGAAATCTAAATCTTAAATCCTAAATCGACTGTTGATTTAATTACGAATGGATTCAACTATATTTGATGAAATATTGGAAACGTTACACCTCTTATTGGAAAACAGGATACAAATATGAGAGATGCGATATCTCCCAAGCAGAGGCTGTTTGCCACTTTGCGTTATCTTTGTGCGGAAACACGTACGAGGACTTAAATTTGAAACAGCCGTTGCACCCTAGACGCTTGGACAAATTATTATAGAAACATATGAGGCCCCATTTTTCAGATTCCTGTTTTTATAATCTTCACTCTTTTCCTTTCACAGTTCAGGTAATTTTCGATTAAGTTCAGTAAATTCTCGCCAGAATTATGAAATCCTATTCATTGACGCCACAGCGCAAGAAATATGCGTTTGTACACTAGGCTCCTACTGGGAAATAAACCTCGTGTTTGCACAAACATGCCCTTATGATTGTGCAAACATCATGTTCGTGTAAACAATTTTCGAACGAGTTCGATGTGGAAAATATTTGCACAAACGTTTGCGCAAACAGTTCATACAGCACCATACACGATCAAACTGTTTGCACAAACAGCCTTGTTTGCACAAACCGTGGACCGTCTATGGGTCCTATAATAGGAAGATGTTATTTTCACACACAGAAAGGGCGCCAACATGGCTCAAACATTATCGCTTTCCCAGCTGCACCTGTTCCAAAGCACTGCAAACTACTTTCTAATCAGACAAAAAGAAAAAAAATCTTCAAGTAAACCTTCAACAACCATTCTTGTAACATTCGCATATTGTCAACATACCTACGTACAGTAAATACAAATTTATAATTTTTGACTTTACAAAATATACAATGTAATTGCTCAACAATTAACATAAGCAGGCATTCATTAATTTATATTAACATAATAATTAATAAAACTAATAAGCAGATGATTGATGACTCAGTGGTAGAGTTTTCATCTATGCTAACTAACCCAGGTCATGTGGGTTTTCGATGGCTAATATTGTGTTTGCAAATTTTCGCATGGTTCTCTTGGTTCCCTTTTCTTGTATTTCTTCCATCATCACTCATTGACGAATTTAGTTTACTAAAACTCTATAGCCCTATATTCATTCTCTCCGTCAGGAAAACAAACAGTCACAAGAAATATCTGATGGATTACCATCAATTTTGGTCACGATGTACGGAATCAATAGTTAAGAATCGAGTTCCCTGATGAATGTAATATTCAAACTGGAAGCAGTACAAATCAACCATTTCCGGTTTTAACGTTAATCATTTTACACTAAATATGGTAATATATAACGAGAAGCAATTTCCTGTAATCGACATATATAATATTCATGTAGATAGAATGGTACCCAATTTGTGCATATGCTGAAAATAGTGAGCTTAGGTATTTAGGGAGCATTTTGCGCTTTAGAAAATGTGTGCTTGGTAAAGAATGTAGAGAATTAACTGTGTCAAACGGGAAACAAATGAAAAAGTGTTAGAAATAGTAGGAAAGAAAACAATTTTAGTTGTAATAGAGACGAGGAAGAGAAACTGGTTGGAACATTACCTTAAAAGGAATTGCGTCATGAAGAACGTGCTAGTGCATATGGTGGCAGGAGAAACAGGGAGCGAAGGAAGAGGCTACAGTTGATGGATTGTATTAAAACACGAGTCAAGTAGTATACGTTTGATTACTTGACGTGTTATGAGTCAAGTAGTGTAGGTTTGATGCGTATGCATTATTTAAGCCTAGCTGTGACTTATTATATCTATTGATATATGCTGAATTTTAACAACACCGAGGTGAAGGTTGACTAGTCACATAACTTAAAACATGGATAGGAAATGAAATATCAATAATAATCAGAACATAACATAATAATTGATTTCTTATTAAGATCATAAATGTACGAATTGTTCCATTTGTTAATTCATTGAATCTTTATAGAATTCAAATGAAATACAAATAACAAACAAAATCATAACGATATTTAAAGCGGAATAAAGCAAAATCAATTGAATACGGTTTCCTCAGTTTCCGTAACTTTAGCTTAAGTTATATGACCAATGACTTCTTTTAGGTTACATTGAAAGTCGTAAATTAAAATATAACATTATGTGTTATATATCTCCACAACTCTTAGTTTTCTCCCTTTTGAAACTGATTGCCATCTATTATACATCATTTACATTAACTTTCTTTATAATCTCAGATGGTACGAAAGTTTTAACTAATTCCATCCATCGATTCCTAGTATACTTTGAAGGACGTCAAAGTTTAATTTCATCACCATTACGTAATCCTAATATTTTTCCTGTTTTTACATCCATTAGCTCGAAAACTTTAGGATTGACTTGTTTTATAGACAAGTAAGGTCCAGCAAATATATCACAAAACTTGTAAATCCTTTTTAATGATGCATTACTTTGTGAGTAAAGTATTACAAAAACTAAATCATTAGGTCTGATTTTAATTTTACCCACTTGCCGCTCTTCTATCTTTTGATTACGAGTATTAAATTTTTGTATCCTGCGAAGTTGCACCACACTCACTAGATGTGAATAATTGACTTCATCATTTTCACTAAGTTGGACGCCAAAATGTTGTTCAATCGGTTTTATAAAATCAGTTCCATTATGTATGTTGGCTGGTGCTACACCCAATGTATCAGATACTGAATAATTTGAAAAGTAGGTGATTCCAGTAACGTACTTGACCCAATCCAAATGCTTATTACGACAGCAATGTCTAAATAGCATACCAAGATTCCTATGTTTATTTTCCACAGCTGAACTACTGGGATGATAAGGAGTAACAAAATGAACCTTGATATTAGCGTTATTCATAGCACGAAAGAACAGATTACTTCGAAATTGTTCACCATTATCACAAAGTATGTGTTCAACGGGTCCACAATGGGGTATATACACATTTAAGATCCGATTAATAATTGCTAACGAAGTCGCTTTACGCAAAGGATATGTAACTAAGTATCTCGTAAAAATGTCCATAACTGTGGAAAGGAAAGTCTCACCTGTGGACGCTCTTAGAAGAGGTCCATTCAAGTCTATTGAAATGAAAGAATGTGGTCGTTCTGGCATTATTGACATCATGGGTTTATATAATGATTGATAATTATGTTTGATCTTCATGCATTTTTCGCAATCCCTGATATCATTTTTAATTTGCGATCTAAGTGATTTCCAATAAAAGGATTTGTTGATTAAAGAATACACCTTTAAATAACCGAAATGTATGAAATCATCGTGATATTCCTTCAATATGAGGGGCACCAACTTAGGCACAACACAAATTTTAGTTCTTTGTTCAAATTTGAAATCTTTAATTACCAATACGCCATTAGGAATTCGGTACATTGAGCTCCAGGTACGAGGACAGTCACAACTTCCTGAACAAGATGTCAAATGATATATAATTTTCGCATATTCTTCATGACCTCTTTGGGACTCTCGCAATTCCTCCAAGATAATATTGGATATCTCTTCTTGCAAAATTCTAAAACATTTATAGATAATGCGTAATGATTTTCATTAGGAAACAACCTGGACAAAGTATCTACTGGAATGTTATCACTTCCTTTTATATGCTGCACATCAAAATCAAAAGATTGTAATTCCAAGGACCATCTTAATAAACGACTATTATATCCCTGTACTTTCTTTAAATGACATAAGGAACTATGATCCGTGATAGCTGTAATATGGCATCCATTAAGATAAGAAGCGAATTTTCGCAATGAAAATAATACACGAAGTAGTTCAATTTCAGTAATTGTATACCCTTTTTCGACATTCTTTAACGTTCGGCTGACACAATGAATAACAGCCGGTTCATTGGTAGAATCACTCGGTTGCAATAGTATCCCAGAAATTCCCGATAACGCACCATCACATTGTACAAAAAATTGACGATCATAATTAGGATGATTCAGGCGAATATTTTTCATAATACACATCTTCAATTGTTGAAAATTTTGTTCCTGTGAGCTACCCCAATGCCATGGTACTCCCTTCTTAGTGATTGAAAATAAAGGTTCAGCAATTTCAACAAACCGAGGGACAGACCTTCTAAACCAATTAAATAACTCGAGTATTTGCCGTGTTTCTTTAATATTAGTGGGAGTAGGTAAGTCTCTAATAGCTTGAACTTTCGAATCGCGATAACATATCCCACTTGCGTCAACAGAATATCCTAGACATTCAAGACTTCCTGAAAAACTTTGTTTTTCAATATTTATGGTTAGACCAGAATTTTCTAAACGTTCAATTACAATATCCATTTTTAAAAAATAGTCTTTTGGTGTTTTCCCCATAATCAAAATATTATCTGCATAATAAACCACATTATTGCGTAAGTCTTGTCCTAGTACTTGATTTAGACAGGAGGCCAAAGCCGCACTACCATTTATTAATCCAAAGACTACACGGTTATATTCATATAACTGTCCTTCAAACAAAAAGGCAGTGAAAGGCTTCGAACTTACCTCCAACATGATTTGATTATAGGCCATGACGAGATCAGGATTTCCAAACACCGTATTACCCTGTAATGAACTAAGAATTTCGTCTACTGGGGGTATCTCAGTTGCTGTAATTTGATATGGGAATTCAGTTTTCGAAGGTCCATAACTATTCCCAGCTTACCGTCCTTTTTCGGTACTACATGTAAAGGATTTAAATGAATACTTTGAGATAGTTGTATTATGCCCTGCGCCAACATATCCAATATTTGCTTACGTACGTTCTCCCTGAAACGATACGGTATGATGTAGGGTTTTGTTACTATGGGATCTTTAGTATATACTTCAATATTATACATAAAATTCTTACAACATGCTGGTTTAAGTGAGAAGGCAGTTTTATGTTTATAAGGTATATCTTTAAATTGTGACACCAAATTCTTATCAACTAAATTTAAAGAGTTTATAATATTATCTATACATTTGTAAAACGAACGATCCTCGTCTTCATCCTGGTTCCTTTTCACTTTCAGTAAAATCGGCTTTCTTTAAATTATCTGATTTAATGTCAAAAATATTATTTACAAAAGGTTGACATTGACAAGCAATGTTATCTTTAGCAGGAATTAATTTTTGAACTATTAAGTCATCTAACGTAGGGATAGAAAATATTTTGTTTTCGAAATCTAAAACATCACGTAATTTTGTCAGAAAGTCCAATCCAATTAACACTCTTTCATTTAATTCGTTGATAACCAAAATAGGAATAGTAATATCATAATCCTGTATGGTAATTACAATTTGCGTTTTTCCATCACCCTTTTGTTATGTTTAACTGTATAATCTATTAGTATCAAATTATCCATCTTTTGCAGTCTAGGGTTGGAATAATTTTGTGTAAGTTCACGCCAAAATGAATAAGATAAAATGGAAACTGTAGTACCTGTATCAACCAAAGGTTGAAGAGGAACTCCATTAATTTTAATAAGTATTGTCGCAGTTGTAAAGGTTTTCAAGAAAACAAAATCTTTTTTAGAAGTATATACCTCCTCCATTTCATCATCAAACATCCAAAAGCAATTATCAATAGGGATATATTGATATATAGCATTTGTATCTATAATTTTAAGACTAGTTTCCCAGTCCGAAGATGATTCAGGTACATTTAGCGCTGACGTGGTTTTGACCTCCTCCACGTCAGCCAAATCTAGTTTAAATTACTATGGTCGGTGGATTCTATTATATTACACTGTATTCCACAGTCCGGGGTACTTTCTTGTCTACAATATGTTGTCACCCTACTTTGATTTCTATTGACGTAATTCCTGCTATCTATGAATGTACCTTGTGGGTAAGAGCCACGATTATTACTTCTATTGAAGTTTCTATTATATTATTTCTGAAATTTCTGTTACTATTTCTACCATTAGATTCAGTTCGATTACCGGTGACATTATGTCCATTAGTTCTATTGTTAAAATACCGGTTATTGTTATTTCGTAAACTGGAAATATTCTCTTGCTGTAAGTTTAGGTTACGAACTGAAGCATAATTGACATTGTTACGATTGAAATTGCTCTGCCCTCTATTATTACTGTGCATCAAAGATTGACTCTCAAAACTCTGTACGATCATGACAAGATGATTAAAATTAATACATTGGGCAGACATCAGCATTTGCTGCAATTTGAAAGGCTGTAGTATACGAATAGAAGCTATAATTCGGGACTCAGGATGAAATGGATTAATAGACTTTAGTTCGTTGTAAGTAGATACTACAAAATCAGTGATACTTTTGTGTCATTTAGGATTTAATACCTCGAACGGATTAAAGCGCCCCTATTAGCCAACATGAAGTCGTTTTCGTAATTAGACAACAACGCACTCTTGAACTCAGAGTATTTTCGTAGACAGGAAGGCAATAATACATGAGGAAGGATTTTTAGGAACTTCGATTCCTCTACACCCATTAACTCACACTCATCTTCATTTTTAAAAAAAAAATACTCTGGCAGGCATATCCTAGGGTACCCCGCTAAATTTGGTAAGAGATCGAATTTCACTAAAACGTAAATGTATACCTGTACTGGTATGCTTCCCATTCCTAGAATCCATACGCACAGCTTTACGGTGACGATGTGAACGATTTGTTCTTCTTTCCTTATCAGAACAAGCTTCTCTATACCCCGAAGAGTCACTGTTTTCCACTGTACCGGTACCGGTTCCGTTGATGGATACTCATACTGTACTGGTTCCGTTGCTAGATATTATACCGGTTCCGTGTTGGTAGAAGGGAAACGAACACCATCCCCATGATCAAGGTTGCGATTTTCAACCACAGGCAAACGCTTTTCCTTAAGGGACTTCATATCCTCTTGTAGCTCCCTAATTTGGTTCGAATGCTCATTGATAACAGTTTCAATGACGTCCACCGTATCCTGTACTTCCGTAAACCTACTCAATATTTGTTCTACCTTACGTTCACTCTGTTCGAATTTTGCGCTGATTTGCTGGTTCAAATGTTGTTGCAGCTGATCAAACTTGTTATCATTTCGCTGTTGGAGCTGATCGAAGTTATTATCCAATTTGTTGTCGATTTGTTGTTAGAACTGGTTGAATTGCTGTTTTATTTCTTCGTTTTGTTGTGGGAACTCTTTGAATTGCTGTTTTATTTCCTGGTTACTCATGTGCATTAGCTGATTGAACTTGTTTTGTTGTTTGAACTCTTTGAATTGCTGTTCGTTTTGTTGTTGGAACTCTTTGAATTGCTGTTTTATAAGTTCCACTATACTTCCAGATGCATTCATTCTAGCTTCCCTATCTCCATCATTTACATTAACTTCATTTCCTGGAACACTCATCTTAATGTTTCTATTTATTTTAGCCCCACTTCGCAATACGGTATAATTCACATTGGGCTCAATGGTGAAATCGTTATACTATACTTCTAATCGAAATCACAATTCCTGGCGTTTCGGCACCATTTTTTATATAACATAAGATACCACCTCCTGATCCTTAAGAATATTATTGAGCCAATATGAATAAACCAAAATAATTAACTCACTATCGCACAATATGTCGTTTATTAGAAAGTTCAGATCTTTAACGTGGGAGAATTTAAAACATTATAACTTACGTTTTCTATAATGAACAAGCAATCCGTCGTCAAGGTTAACAAAACATTCCATGATATACATTAAAAGATGTCTATGGCAACATTCAAAACACAAAATCATAATTTAATGTCTTCTTCTTCTTCTTCTATCGAAGCGAGACTTTTACAAAAAAAATGAGATAAGACAATATTTTTCTCGTCTCGTCTCGTTTCGTGGGTAACACAAATATGACATTTTAAGAACGTAATTGCCATCCCTCTTCTGCTACTGTCCCGTCGAATCTCCAAAAATCCTTTCCTAGTTTTATCTACTGTATGTCTTGTTTAAATTTCAAGTTTCTAGTTTAAGCTGTTTGGTCTGAACGTTGATCAGTCAATCAGACACTCACTCACTCAGGACTTTTTTCAGATATGGAGATACATGATTACAGGCCGCTACTAAGGGGGAAGGAACGTGCCCCGGGCGTGTGGTTGGAGGGGCGCCTAAAAGGACAATAAATAGATATATGTACACAGGAATAAAAGTGGATTTGAAAAGGTGGGGAAATGGTAGGTAGCGGTATGAAGACACGCCGTCACCCTGCCTATCTTTGTCCATTGTAATTTTTTTAGGAACTGGGGGGACGCTATACATATTTTCTGAAGGTGAGGGAATGGCGTGTCCCTGCGTTCCCACGCACTTTTACCGCTGGATGTACATATAAATTAGGGGGCGCCGACTTTCATGTTTGCCTCGGGTGACATAAACCCTGTATGAATAAGGAAAATATAATGTCCATGAAGTTGACAAGCCACTTACGTCAGACCCCAATTTCGGCTTTGCACGTCGCTAGTGCTACGTTAGTGTTCGATAGTGAAGCAAATCGTTAGTACTCCACAGATAACGTGTGCTTTTTAAATAATGAGTATGGGTCTTCTAACTGCATGCCAACAGGCCCACGCCTAAGAATCATCTCAAAAATGAGGTTAACCGTTAGAGGAATGTTAGTGCTCATTAGTGCCATTAATATTAACGTTAATGCCTCCATCGTACAGCTCTTGGAGTAATAATATGACTTTAACAACTTTATACATCAGGCTCACCTTATTGAAATTAGCCAACAAACATGGTAGCACCACGGTCTGTTTTAGTCTCAATGCGTCCCTATATTCTCGCGAACATAATACACAATGTGCATGTAGTGCCTGACGTGCCCAAGTTAGTTACTTTTTTTTGCAACTATTATTTATCTGTTATTTATTGCTAGTCTGCGGAGTATTCCTTACATTAATATACCTTTGTCTTTGAAAGTCATTGCGTATTTACAAGTAGCATGTGCATTACTTTTAGAAGATATCAAAAAACAAAATCTACTACTTAACGGTACATTTTTTTATTTTACAGTACATAAACTACTACTACTACTACTACTACTACTACTACTACTACTACTAATAATAATAATAATAATAATAATAATAATAATGATAACTTTATTTTAAGTGCTATGAACAGCTCATAAGCAAAAATACAGCACTATGTTAAAATCATTATATAATCATTTTAAACAAACCAGAAATTATATAACATAAAATTACTATTAGAGCAGGATAAAGCCTTTGTCAGAAGAGTAATATATTAAAATTATAAGGTTCAAACTGATATATAAAACAAAAAATAAAAGAAAGCTGTCAGTCTCAAAATATACGATTAAAAGAACTATGCAAATTATAGTCTCATTTAACTACCATTTAAAATAATGAAAAGACCTTACTTAAAATTTGACCTTGACATGCAGAAATCTCTTTCACTTATTGTCATATTTTAACGTAAAAGACTGGTTCTTTGAGTAAAAGATTATAACATAAAAATACACTGAATATACACAATAACAATAAAATAAAGATAAGCAGCTAGAACCCTTGTCATAAAGTTAAAACTGTTTAATTTTGTAAGAAATGCTCTGATATGTCTCCTAACATTTGTTCATTTTAAATTGTAGGACATTTACATCCTTCTTAGTATTTCACGTTTTAAGTTTAATGCAACCAATGTCGATTGATTCCTAACACTATAAGTCGGCACTCTTATTCCTATATTTTCTAAGCAATATTCGCTACTATATTTATTTTCCAACACCATTTGAATAAATAATTTATCAGTAACTTTCCTCCTTTCCGATAGTTCTTGAAGCCCCCAAAATGTTAACCAATATCCATATTCATGTGCATAGTAATTTTTTTTCATTTTATAACACAGTAGCCTTACGAAACATTTCTGTACAGCTTCGATTTTGTTAACAAGTGTGTTGGATAGACTATTCCAGACAACTGAACCAAATTCCAATTTAGATCTAACAAGTGTCTTATATAAGTATACATACGAACTACCATTTATAAAATCAGGCCATTGATAAAATATAAAACCTATTTTTTTCCTTGCTGATTGCACAACGTCATTTATGTGATTAGCAAATTTTAATTGTCTGTCATACAAAATACCGAGATCTTTAATTTGCTGAACTTTGTCTATTGTTACTCCATTGATTTTATACTTGCTAACAAAATATTGAGTTTTATTAGTGAATTCATATGTTTAGTTTTCTCAGAGTTGATCTTTAATAAATTATTTTCACACCAATGATTTACTGTATCTAAATCTTTCTGCAGCAGATAATTATCATACTCGTTATTAACTACTCTAAAAAGCTTTATGTCATCTGCGTATAAAAGTATTTTTGAGTATTCGACTTTTGCTGGTAAATCATTGATAAATAGAGAAAAAAGAAGTGGCCCCAGGGGAGATCCCTGAGGTATCCCCTTCCCTATTTGACCTTGACTAGATTTTATATTCCCTATCTTTACTTTAAAAGTTCTATTTGATAAGTAACTTTCAAACCAATTAATATATGACAATGATAGGCCAATGTTTGATAACTTACTTAGAAGTAATTTGTGATCAATGGAATCAAAAGCCTTTAACATATCGATATATATAACATCTACCTGTAGATTACTATTCAGTGCAAAGTATGTATTATCAGTAAAATGGATAAGATTTGTTGCAATTGATCTACCTTTATAGAAACCATGTTGCATATCACTTAATATATTCTTTACATTAAAATATAAATGTTTGTGCACAATTATTTCAAAAATCTTAGAGAAAACACTTACTAAACTTATAGGCCTATAATTTTTAACGTCATTTTGATCACCATGTTTGTATATTGGCACTACGTATGACTGCTTCCATTTTGAAGGAAATATTCCAGTCTTTAACGACGCGTTATATATGTTTACTAAATTTGACGCTACTTCATTGAGTTACAAATTATAATTTAAAATAAAGTTTTAAGCTTTGGTCAGTGTCTCTTTTGTTAAAACAATTAATCCAAAGCCATGAATAGTCTTACTATGACAATTGTATTGGACAAAATAAAAATAGGCATTTAGCATCCATGTTTCTGTTCGCTGTTGATACACTTGATATTCCTTCAACCACTCACAAATTCCTCACTACAGGCCACACAGAATGAAGGGGATAGCATGCATTCTAGTATAGAAAAACAGAAGAAGAGAGTTCTTAGAAGTGGTCCAATATACGTTCCTAGTCAATGGGTTTCTGTAATCAAGTTAAGTAAGAAGAGTGGAACCCCCTACTTGGTCAAAGAAATGGATATAGAAGACTTTTATGACCTTAAAGACCTATCGTCTCAAATTGGTAACAATTTCTCTGTGAATGAAGATGGTGAGAAAGTACATTGGCAAGACATTAAAATTCTGAGAGTCGAGAAGGCAGCAAAAAGTTGTATCATGTACAAAACTGAATATGATGATCAAAAATACAAACTCATTCGAGTTAGACGTGATCGGCGCCACACAACAAAGTTTCAAACTCAATTACGACTTGCTTACAAAGATGGAGATCTTGCTATATCCCACAGCAAGAAGACAGACTTGTTAACATTGTGTAAAAACAACCTAATACCTAAATAATACCACAGCTTCTATGAGGGGTTGAAATCTACAGAATGAAAACTAAATCAGTGAAATCCTACAACGATTAGTGAATCACTTTGAAGATTGTGTCATTTAATTAGAAAGAAAAATATGTTTCTCAGTACGAATAAAACTGTCGCAACTCACAAGGCAAGTAAATATCATCCTGAATATGTAATTTGTAATACACAAATACGCATTTATTTTCTCAAGCTATTTTCAACAAAGTATGTAGTAATACATGTGTTTAAATAAAGTTATGGTTTTAAATAGAAACAAAAATATTAAGGATTATTTCAATGTAAAAACTGTTTTTTTGCCTCTCCTGTAAAATCAACTTTTTTGAGTTACAACACTAATATTCTGGGGGTGCGATACATACATATATATATATATATATATATAGAGAGAGAGAGAGAGATAAATGCGTCACCTTTAGATTTTCAATCTTTTTCTGCCCTTGGTTTCCAAGATATCAGATTGAAATTCTGTACTCGCATGGCGTACATAACAGTGTATTTTTCTAGAGGTTTCAGATCTCTATATGAACCCAGGCCGGGCCAGAGGGTCGAATTGTTTCGAGGGGCTGATTTTTTAAAAAATCTGGTTTTCCTGAATTTCCCAGTTTAGGTTTGTAAGATACGGACATTTTTAATAGAAACACATATTATATATATATATATATATATATATATATATATATATATATATATATATATATAGATAGATAGATAGATAGATAGATATTAATAATGGATTACCTTTAGACTTTCAAAAAAATTTCCGCCCTTATGTTTTCAAGATGCAAGACTGAAGTTTTGCACACGCATTGTGCACAAAACTGTATATTTTTCAAGAGATTTTCAGATCCCTACGTGAACCCAGGCCCGGGCCACAGGGGCGCAAATATTTGAATATTTTTCGGAAAAACTCCCGGTTTTCCCCGATTTTCCCTTTTCTGTTGTATAATAGGACAAGCAGGTGATACCATTGGAAAGGATGCTTTATTCTAAAATAAACGAAGTATAAACCATGATTCTATGATATACAGGGTTATTATAAATGATGGACCCATTTTAAAGATGTGTATTTATTAAAGTATAAATCCAAAATGAACAATCTTTATACCAATGGAAAGTGGAAGTTTCAAAGTTTTTTTTTGCAATACATTATAAATGTTCAATGTGTCCACCGTCTGCTGCACGGCAAACATCTATGCGGTAGCTGAACTCGTTCCACACACGAGCAAGTGTATCTACTGTTACTGAGTGCACGGCAGCTGTGATACAGTGCCGCAGATCGTCCAGAGTTATTGGTAGAGGTGGGACGTAAACAGGTTCATTATCATAACCCCATAAGAAGTAGTCACATAGTGTGAGATCAGGAGATCTCGGTGGCCAGAAGTGTAGAGCCAGGTCTTCATTTCCCCTGCGACCTATCCAGCGCCGAGGAAGGAATACATTCAAAAAGAGGGAAACGAATGACGGCCTATTGCCGCGCGAACTCTACCGGCCGCTTCGGGAACCATCTTTGCCCACCGAAACTATCAACCTTCCTCTTTCCACTGGTATAAGATTGTTCATTTTGGATTTGTTCTTTAATTACTACGATTTTTTTTTAAAAAAATAGGTCCATCATTTATAATAACCCTGTATAATAAGGAAGGAATAGCTGTTTGAGTGAAAGTCTAAAATTTACATCAAAAAGTGGAAATCCCAAAAGGGTAGTGGAAATCCCTATCTATTCCAGATGGGGCCAAAGTTGGTGGAAGGGATTTATAGAAGGAATTTTCTCGTCATTCTCCCAATTTTCCCTGTTCAAGTACGTTGTAGGTACCAATCCATAGCACCTCTGGAAAGCTTGATTTTTGCTGAAGAGAATGAACTATAAACCATCACTTTCCAATGAATAGTATTGATGCAATAACTGTTTCACTGAGAGTCCGATTTTCTTTATACTAACAGGGTTAATGGGCCGGCTTCTAAATTTTGTGCATGAACATATTTTGGTTATGTTTATCGATGGGACTAAGTTTGATTCGGAAGTGCTGATGACATGTCCATGTCTGTTCCTAGTCAGAACTGTGTATTTTTTTTATTTCCTTATAAAGTTTTGGGAACGGTATAAAACTATTAGGAGCTTTATATATATGAAACGAAACACATATATATGATTTACGATGCACCTGTGAACCTGTAAAAAACGACGCAGCGTAAACAACAAAGCTATTCAGTCACCGCGGTGTCACAGACACCGGAACATTTATCTTCATTACTAATTTTAGTGTACGAGTATGTTTGTACACCTACGAGTGCAGGTACATCTACGGGTATAGTGTCAAAATTTCCGGTTGATGGAATGAACATGCTAAGATGAGATTTTGTAGTAGGTTTTAGCCTTATTGAGTCAGTTTTGAGCTTATTTTGAGATATTTGGCATCGTTCTTGAGATATAAGAAGCACATATTTGTAGTGAGAAGATCTCTTCCGGGTGATATCGTAAACCCAGCATTTCTGATATTAGTTTTGTTTAACCATTATAATTAAACTTGTGGATAAGACGACTTCAAAGGGGGACCAAGTAACCAGATTGTATCTACGTGAGTAAGTATGAATATGCGTGAGTAATCTAACATTCTAATAACCCAGTTTCATAAATAATGGAAAAACTAGTTGTGTTATTTTTATTATCACATTTATTAATTATCACAGAAATATTGCCAATATTTAATACACAGGTATACCTAAGATATATTTGAAAATATTGACCGTACATCTCTCTAAAGATCATATCCTCGTGACGTAAGATATGTTAGTACTTTGGCCTTAAATAATCTCAAGATCAAGAAGACATTATGTTGATTGGTTTAATTAATATTTGTAAATAAAAGAATTTGTGGTTATGTAGCTTGTAACCAAATCGAAAAAAATCAAGCACTTCTTAATCGGAGGAGAAACTGCTCTTTCGTACGACAGACCAACTCGAGACCAAGAAATTCCGAAAATACCTGTAAATTTCTTTAAGTCAATATCGGTGTTGTTTCAGACCTTACAGGATACGAAGATGCAGTTATCCTGATAAAATACACTTTAGAATGGAAAAGGATACCCATCCTCCAGAGCGATGGCGTAATAGACACTAAATTCTCCTTCGATGTCCTATAGGAAATCAGTGTGTATTTTAATGTTTTCGCAATAGTTCTTACATTCAATGACTTATCGTCAAGGTGTTGTTCTTGAATAAGTTTAATACACTTTTTATGCAAAAATTCATTTGCTATCTAATTTTTCAGCATTCCCCTACAATTTTATTAGCGTACTTTGAAATATCATTACTCTATAGTTGGAAATTTGAAACAGAGTATTTTATATCGTATTGCAAATACAGTAGAGCGTTGATTATCCGAAGTAATTGGGGGACATGGGTGTTCGGAAAACTGGTTTGTTCGGATAATCGAACTGCCATGCGCGGAGCGGCACGCCTCAACTCTAAGCTGGCGCAGCTGTTGCTGTGAACAGCTTTGATACTGCCGCTACTTCTACAGCCAGTGCCAAACCGACAGAAGTGTGCTGATTGTTGAAACACAGCGACTGGCGGCTTGGCGGTCAGCAGCGCCTTATGAAGGCCCCATTAGAAGCAATGTTCCGCCAGCGGTGGCTCAGTGCGGCGACTACTGTGGTAAACTTGATTTGGGAGTGAGGAGGATGATGGACGGTAGGGTGGGAGAGTAACAGGTGCGAGCGAGTACACAGTTCGGTCAAGCGGTCGTTCGGTTGACCGACGTTCGGATAATCGACGCTCTACTGTACTTGGTAAAATTACTACAAAGTAACATCTTCTAACTATCAAAACGCCCTTCTTAAACTCTAAAATTGTAGGCCTAAATTCGATATTCAATTCCAAAAATTCGTTGAAATCGAAGTGTGCAATATATGTAGGAAAAATTGTTAACTAGGAACCTATTCTTGTTCCATGGACCCATGGTTAAACAGCACGGTTTGTGTGTAAAATTTGTACGTATTTAAGTTGACAAAGAGACTAACAGTAAATGAAACTGTTGTTTTCGAGCTTGTAATTTTATATATCTATGTTTTATGATTGTTACTCACACTTTCAGAATGGTAATGTAAGCACATATGTGAGATATATGTCAAAAAGCTACAAGACCAGCCATATACTTTTGCTTAACAGTAATGACTTCTCTTTTTACAACGCTGGATATGATTTTGATCAGATGCAGAGAGTAATAAAGTAAGTATAGAAATTAATATTAATGTTTTCTTCGTATTTTAGTAAAAGATCCATTCATTCAGAACTTGAGAAAACGTTGATAAAAATCAGCCACTTTAATACTTGGCCGTGGTTACTTCATTAGAGTTTGGCTTTAGCGTCCTTCAGCGAAGCTACAACACAGCTGAACCAACACAGTGTAACTGAATTGCGTTAAAATTTAACACAGGCTATTTTAACTCCATCGGATAATGTGTTAAAAAAAGTAGTCGTTAAATCAACCACCTAATAGAATAAAGACAATGAAATGAAATTTAACCATTAAGTTTTACGTCCCGCGGTTATGCCGGTTAGGCTAAAGGAGACGGTGATGCTGACAAATGAATTAAATGGTGGAATGAAGAAAGTGGGAGGAAACGGCAGAGCCTCGAGAAAACCCACGAGCACAGTGTTTGTCCACCACAAAGTCCACACGGCTCGAGATGGGATCGAACCCGGGACCCCAAGCACCAGAGGTGAACGCTCTACCACTGAGTCACCGCGCCTCCCTAATAGAATAAAGAGTCATTTTAGTAGCACACCATTGACGTTTTATACAAAGTTGCCATACAGCTAGTATTACAAATATATCTTCTTTCTTATTTAAGGGAGTTGATTTTTATGAAAGCTTGTAAATTGTGTCACAAATTATTGATAAGTGTTTACGAGGAAGGAGTTCTAGCCGGCGACGAAGACGAATAGAGTGAATGTATGAACAACAGATGGCAGCACTTCTACCTATGTAAATGTTCGCAGAAAATTTATACACTCAAAAACAATTTTTACAAAAAATTACAGTGAATTTAATATGTTGTTTACAACTTGGTATAAATGTCAAATATATTGTATAAAGTTTTGATCATAACAAAAAGTGAAAATGAATACAAACTCTCAATGCCAGTTTCTTAGATATTTATGATATCTAGCCAAAACAGTGTGCATGCCAAACATTGCAGTATTGCTGTGTTTATTCGATACACAGCACTCGGAAGTAGCTATAATATATATGCTAACTCACTGTTCTTAGCAAATTAAAATTTTCACTGGCTGTAGTTACAGTTACTATTATTAATATCTCAATGGCTTACGTTCACCGTACTAGGTGGTGTGTTACTAAGAACATATGGTATATATAGAAAGATCACTATGGGGATCTTAATATTTACGCTTTCGTTTATTCAATTCCTTACTTCTGTAACACCGTCGCAGTGTAATTTTCACACAAATTTGCGCCATACCAAATAGGTAATACCACTCTGTGTTGACAGCAATACCGAATCCTGGTGTGGAAATAACCATTAAAGTGGTAGTCATGCTAAGACCCCTGGCGTGTGTTAAAATTGAGCTAATATCATCATTTTTTGCTGTGTAAAGTTTGACGTGGAATCTGAACCATATGAAATCCCATTGAAATTGAACGTGAGTTAGACGCGTCAAACGCGTATTCTAACTATATAGCTATACGGCAATTTCTATGTGTGGTCTTGTTACAATATACAGAATGCTCCATTCATATTATTTCTTTGTGAAATGTAGTCATTTAATGTCAATTCAATTTGGTAGATGATAAATATAACTGAACGATGATAAATTACTTGCAGGAATCAAGAGAAAATTAAGGAATTGCGATCCCGGAAAATCTCATGGAATCATTCGGAACAAAATAAGCTTCCATATAGGGTATTCTAAGAGACAGCTGATCAACGAGTTGTTTTTTAAGAACTGTAGATTCCTTTAAACTAGTAACGAACTAGCTCGTTCATATTGAACTGCTCGTTTAAAACGGGAGGTGTTTTTGAGTTTAAGGGTCATTTCTCATTTCAGAAATCTACTTACTTACTAGCCAGATTGAGGGATCAAAAGTCAATAACAATGATCAACACACAGCATGGCACAGACCACCAGGGTACTGGCATAGACAGAAACTAATCAGGGGAGTGGCTCACACAGATAAAAATGGATATACTCATTCGGCCAAAAATAGACTTACAGTTCTTTCAGTATTTTCACGTTTTCGATAGATTTTATCCAAATAATTGTTCCAAACGAGTATTCTAATCCTTTATCTACGTTTCAGAAATGTCATTAAATTATTAGACCCTACTTTCTCATGTACGTTTTGAGTCCTATTGTTCTTTTTACGTCTTTTATAAGGAAATATAAGCAATGGCCAATAACTTAATGCAGGTGCAAACAAAGTGGGCCCTGAAGCATTATTGCCAGTGTAAGAATGCGGACCACATCACAGACAATGGCAAGAAGCTTTTAACATTCTCCCGCTGTAACGCCAGGTTATATATCACAAAATAAATAAATTTAGAAGCACATGTTCAGTTCTTAATTGACCAAGGTTTGGTCATACTAACTCTTCTATCACTGGAGATAATCGTATAAGAGTAGCTTTAACATTTGTGAACAGTCCGAAGAAGCCTACATATACTGCTTCTATCAAACTATTCATATCAATTACGTCATTGCGACCCTAACGAAATTCAAACTACTGTAAACTGAGTTCAAAGCGTCGGTAATGTAAGGAATGGCATCAAGAACATGAAAGCCATTGCCAATTAATCAATAATATTCCCTCAAACCGATGGAATATGATGTATATGGTTGCATATCAGTAAGGATGCAACAACTGAGACCAAGTTGAAATTGTGCAAGGGGACTCACAAAGAAACTGGGTAAACTAAATCAGTGTCACTAGTGGGATCGCTTGATGAATATTGAAATGTAGTCAATGTATGTGTTGATATTGACATTTAGCTAATGGACAAATGTCAACATATCCCACTACTATATCACTGACCTTAAACCCATTTCTTCGAATTTAAAGGAGATTGGAAAATACATATTAATTCAGAACTTTATTAACCGAGCCTCGTATATGCAGGAACAATCTCGAGGCATCTTTCACTAGTTTGGTATGGTTTGCATTTGTGTTAGTAAGCCTCACTTCGATTTTACAGCCACATATGGTCAAGAAACAGGTACCTTGATCACGTGACAGCAATATGCTTGGCGACTGTTTCTTTGCGTCTGATTTTCGGGACTCTCACTCTTCACCCACGCACTGTTCTAGGACGATAAATCTGGCCCCGATGCTATGTGAAAATCGGGATTTTCCCGGCTGACCATATACAAGCTTTGGTTTACTGAAAGAACCCTCTGTGCTTTGCACGGACGCTTGGGCGCGATACCCGTTACGGTCGTCTCTCGGAAAAGCACCCACGAAGGCGAGTGGGATACATTGTTTTAAACTGAATATACGCTATTCTCTTATAAGTGCTCCCTTGTACGGGTTGAGCTTCGCAAGTTAAATTGCCGTTTGTATACGTGGGAGCCACTTCTTTTTAGTTTATCATCAGTGATTGTACGCTTTGTATACGCCTCATAAGTCAGTGTAATATAATTTTTCTAATATTGTGCAAAAATCAGCAGTGAAGTGACTAGTACATAACATTCGTTTGCGGTCTCGGTTTTGTGTAATAAACTCTGGCTCCAAATTGTTAAACAGAAAGGAATAATTGCGCCAGTTTGGACAATTACCTATTACTACCCGCAGAGGACCACAATGGACCCTTGGGATTATCCGATATGGAACCCCTGAGATACTTATAACTGCAACGCCCTTGAAGGAGTTGATCAGTCGAAGATTATTGTGAGTAAGTGAAAATTTATTAACAACGTTGCCACCTTGATTACGTAAAAGCCACTATAAATATATCAACTAAAAGTTTATTTGTCTACTTGTAATCTTTTGATGTTATTTTAATGTACAACATTTTTCAGATGGGAAGCGGCATGGCCTTGAGTTGGCTTTACGCGGCGTCCAATTGGCTTTGAGCGGTGTTGACAATTCGCGACAAGCAGTTCTGCACGCTGACTTCTCGCGCTACTGCGAATCTTGACAATAGCAGAGGCGCTTATTAGAAATATTGTATTAGCACATTAACTGCTCACTTTACGAAGTAGAGAAAAGAATTACGAACACATACGTGAAAACTACATCTTTTTATGACAACTGGTTGTCATGATACACGCTTTGAAAGGTTTCCATATAAAACAATTAGTAAAACGAGCGTTGAGTCCCGTCTAATTTCCAATGGATTTTTCTTCGATTTGGAAATGGAACTCAACTTTTATTAAAGGATAATCAGGGGTGTAACCAACAGGTTGTTCTAGGGGAACATTACTTTCAGGGGGAGGAAAGCTTTTCACGCATTAAAATCAGAACAAATGACCTCTTTCAGGATATGAAAGCATTTTAACTCACCATGTATACTATACACATATTATGTTTTCTCGATGCTACCTTAACAAAAGACGGATCTTGACAGTACTGAAGTTGAAAAGCGGATTGTAAGAGATAAATCAACAAGCTATTCATAAGAAAACAAATGCTGTTTCTAGCAGTCTGTTTATCCGACTTTGTGTTTATGTAGGTTAAAATACTAAAGGGAAAAAACTCGAAAAAATATCAACTCAGATATTATTATGCAATAATATAGTAGTGAAAGATCCTGGGGGGACTGAGGGAGCCAGGGCCCTCATTTTATTTGTAAATGTGCAATATTAGGCATAATTTGAATGCAATTTGTCACAAAATCATCATATATGCTTTCTGCATCTGAATGCACCCCCCCCCCCAATTTACAGAGAAATCAGCGTCCTTGTAATTAGGTACAGAAACTGTATTGATGATGTTTTCCTTTTTCTTTTTTTAAAAATCGTATTTTATTATAAACGTTCCTAATTTGCATTAACTATTAAATAAGTTTACTAAACATATACTAGATGAACCTCATTTCGGGGCTGGAAATAGTTTGGAAAGTCAAGGCCCTCTTTTCCCCCGTTTCTACACCCTTGAGAATAGTAAGCGATCGAATTAAATAACAAGCCTCTGCAATTTGATTCATTTATATATATTCGATTCCCGGCGGGAGCTCATGTGGAAGAACAGAAGGTATGGGACATTCGTAATATTGTTTTGAAATTGCCTTCATGCAAGATTCTTCCTTATTCAACAGAAGAAACGCAGTATGATTTTTTTTCTTCGTTTCAATACCTTACGTATGTGTGGCCAATTACGTAATCCTTCTTTACTCCTCTAGCAGGGATGCAAAAGCACCAGGCGTCTGAGTGGTGTCATAAATTATTGTAACCCAAAACAAACTCGACCATATCGCGTTGCT
The DNA here is from genome assembly GCF_964235325.1 of Thermobia domestica. Classification (NCBI taxonomy): domain Eukaryota; kingdom Metazoa; phylum Arthropoda; class Insecta; order Zygentoma; family Lepismatidae; genus Thermobia; species Thermobia domestica. The sequence goes on from NC_137462.1 coordinate 66,056,536, forward strand.
TACGAATCAGATGGATTGTTGTTGTGAGACCTACATCAAGTATAAGAGTATGTTATTATAGGAACAGACATGGAAGCAAAGGAGCTTATTGTGTGTGTAGGAACGCAACTTCTCTTCTAGCATAAACAGAATTCATCAGTGTCTAGATTGCTTTTTTTCGTGGTAGTTCATTTGTTCTCCAAAATTATAGTTGACAGTGTCTTTAAGGAAACCGAGTACAAGTGCGGAATTTTCTTCAAAAAAAAAAAAAAAAAAAAAAAAAAAAAAAAGTGCTACGAAGTGAAGCTCGAAGAATTATTTTTTTGTGTTTATAATTTTTGGAACTCATAATAAAAAATTTACAAGAGTCAGATTCAGACAATGGCGAAATATTAATTGACATAGACGATAGTGAAAGTAGTGTTGAAGACGAACGTTTAGCAGTTCCACTGGAATAAGTTAATAGGTAGGTTATTCAGTTGCTATATATACTTCTAGGATACACAGCCAAAATCTTTGAGTTTGCTGGAATAGTATATTTACATTGTGAATAATGTTGCCAATGTATGTGTAATAATCTCAACTAGAGGAAGAGCGAGAAGGGAAAGGGGAGTCCGAAATCCGGCAACACCGCGCGGAATATCCCACAGCATTGGCTACTGCCCGTGATGCTTTACATCTGAAAAACACAATAGTACATATTATAATAAGTTTCATTATATTCTTTACACATTTTAGTTAGGCTTTGTGATTTTATCCTCAAGTAACCTTCAATTTATCGTTATTTGTGCCTAGTTTAGTCATTTGCACGCATTTTTGGTTTTACGGTAGTTATGTTTTTGTCTGCCGTCTTCCCAGCTTCGGATTATGATAAAAATTAAGGTATGGGGAGAAATCGTTCTTCGCCGTGGCAGAGCTGGGATGGATACACGAGAGAAAGAGAGAGGCAAAAACCTTCTAGAGGGAGAGAGAGAAAACAAATTTAAATGTTACAGTTATATTTACATGATTCTAACCACAACGAAAAGCACGATTTCAACCACATGGGGGCCGTTTTCCGGACAAAATTATAGCAATCTTCGGACAATTGCTTATACAGTAACCTTAGCTATACATATAACGTGTTGAGTTTTGTGTTTATTAGCGTAGTGTTGACAGTCAATTTCCGTCAGCTGATGTGCGAACACAATTAATTAAAATAAAGAACAGGGATAGATAAATACAAAAATTAAGTAATGTAAAGTTTTTCATATATTTTAAATAAATTTATTTCGATATTAAGAAAGAAATAAGTAGAGCTCGCGAAAATTTTTTCTATTGATTTATGGTGCTATGTAGATGTGAGTGGATAGCAAACAGCTGATTGAGTAGACACACATACACACACACCACGCACCTTTATATGCATTTATGAATAAGAGAAAATGTTTTGTATATGGAACTAGTTTATATCTGTGTTAATTTTACATTGAAGCATTTCGTAAAGTGAAACTTGAGTTTTGAAAGAGAAAAAAATGGATACAAACGAGTGGTTGGCAACAGGCGAAATAATAACACTCTTAGTGTTTCATGTTTTGAATACTTATTTATCACATGTGCATTGGATTTGGTAGGCCTACTTACATTTTTTATTGTGAATTAGTTATTCATAATTTGTATCAATATGGAGCCCAGTATTTTAGAATAATTTCAAACATGGTTAAAGGACCAGTTATCACTGATTAGGCCAAAATTAGAAATCAATATTCAGAAAATGGAAATGAATTTCGAACGTTTAGAGTATTTCAGAGTTTAGTTTCGAGCTCCTATTTATGAAAAAAAATTAACATCATGAGGCCGTTTACAGTAACTATAGGAATAAGTTTCTTTGACATATATTTAAATAAGAGTGAAGAAATCAATTACGTTACTTGGCGTGGGATTCATCTATTAAAAGGTTTTGGTTCACCAGATAGAGATAAAAATTCGAACATTCCAAAGAAAAATCCTTTCACCGCGCGAAGTTGGCCATTTACATTTGATGTTACGGCAGAAATGCGCACAGATGACAGACGACTGATCATAGTCATAGGTAGACGCTACAATGCAAGAGTTGCAATCTATTTTAGAACAGTATCAGAAAATAGAAGACCCTAGGTATAATCAATTCTTGCATGAACAAATTGTAAGAGAACTCGAAAGTGAACCCAGCAAGAATAAAAATTCAACTGATACATCCGACGTAGATTCAGGCAAGCAGTTGTTGTGTAGGTCAGTACTATTGACTCAATACGCGGCTTTAACTAAATCGAAATCATCCAATAAACGCGTGATTCATAATTTTGAATAGATAGATTTTGAAAAATGCTTGGAATTAAAATCGTCGTCGAAAGTAAAACCGAAGTATACGCACATAGTTACAGTCAACAATTTATGTCAGGAAATATACGAAATTTTGCTTTCTGCTGAAATCCAGTTACCACCCTTGAGGGTCAACCAGCCGAACAGCTGTGAAATTAGGCCAATCGAATTTGAATGTTTAGAAAGTAAAAACAGTTTAATGGAAAATCATGCAGAGCAGGCGCGAGCTAATGATATCATTATAGAAGACGAATGTACAGAACGATATCAAGTCTCCGCACCCATAGTTATTGAATCACCACCATTAGTTTTACACCAGGCTAGCAACAGAAAAATAAAAGTAGACTTTAAGGAAGTAAACACAATTGGCATCAATCAGGATGCGTTTGAAGTAGTGTCACTATTGATTAGCTATGAAATGAAGGAAATTTGCGTGAATAACATCCGCTCTGAATGTGTTAGTTGCGAATTACCACCCTTAATAGTACATCAGGCTAATGTCAGCGTACTTCCAAGTGTATCATACGAAGCGCAAGACGCATTTAAGATCGGAAAAACCCTTGTGTATGCACAAGCTCAGATTGCGGAAGAAAATTTTGAGTCATTTGATAGTCATGTCGTATTTAAAGATATTTGTTCGTTTACAGCGGAAATAGTAGTTAGGAAAAATAACGTTAGTGAGACTATTGGTTATGACTTTGGTAAACAACTTTACGTAGTGGCGGATGAATCGCTTATAGGTTCGAACAGGAACTTAATGTGTCGTGTGAAACGTTTGAAGTAAAGTCGATAATAAACAAATGTAGAACAAAACAGGAGGATGTTAGTGTCCAGAGAAAAGAAATAGGCAATACAGAGACAGTAACTAAACACGGCTTGATGCGAGTACCCGTAGACAGACTTTTTTTAAATGTAGTTGTAACGCCGATGAGTCGTATGAAATGAATGGTAGCGTAGTGGTAGCGCGTACCCCTCCTCTCGGAGAAGCCAAGCAAGGCTTGAGAATTGAGTTATTATTTCTGTGCGATGTTGATAATTTAATGCTGTTACATTTGTATCGTGAGCAAATTGTTTTGCGCGATTTCACGATTACATATGCGTCTGTAGTGCCGTACGTGTCATTTAATATGAGTTACGTCTTTATATTACAATTCGATTCTGTACTATCGACTTTGAGCATAGTGGCGCATGTCAACGACTTCAAGTGAAAAGCTTGAAATGTAGGCCCGCAAATAGAATTGTGTTTTATGTAGCCAATAGTTCTTGCGTGATTAATTGGCCAGGACTATTACCCGTAACCAGGCAAGAAAATAACGCTATGAATATAGATTGAAAAGTAAGCATACGCTAGCGAAGAAATTAAAATGCAAGAATAAAGCCAAAAGGGAAAACAAAATAGTTCGAAAAGATCAACCGATTTTCCACAGCATAGTAGTTCGAAATAAAGGGATGTCACGACGCATAGCTAGCAAGATCAAGGTCCATAGACGTAAAAATAGCGATAAACAATTGGGCCACGAGCGTAGTAAATTTTATGTAAGTTTTAGAACTAGTGTCCCGCCATCGGGAATGTGCAAAAAGGGGAAAATTCGATTGTACTAGTAGTTGGAAGGCAAAACAGCTGATCGCTTGTGGTGTCAATAATATTCGTCGACCTAATCTTAGAGTGTACGCGCAATGCAAGCGAGTAAACATCAGACATATGTTAGAAAGTAAACCGAGAATAAAGGAAAAGTGCTCTGGTAAGCGTAATTTGGAACGAAGAACTAGATACAGATCAAAGTCAACCCGTAGGGGAGTTTACTTCGAATCGAATATGCGGAACAGAAGAACATCGACTCAGAGGAATTTTAAGAAACGCAAACGCGAAGAGCAATTTGTGCAAGGTATCGTGATGCATCGTACATCGAATTGTCGTAAACGAAGACGTGTCATAACGTGGAAATTTAGTAAATGCGCGGTAGAAAGGAGAAAAGTTCCGCAAATCAGAGAAACTAACTGGAAAAGTACACGCAAACGCGTGAAAGTGAATACGTACAAGTGTAACCAGCACAGATGGAAAATTAAAATCTAAGCGCAAACAAAGCGTAAACTTCACCCGAACTCGGACTAAATCCCGAAAGAGACGAGAAATCAGAAATACCGAATCTGGCTTTTAGAGAGAATGAAAAAAGGACTATTGCTTATTTATTTAATTATTCCCCTCGAATTTCGAAAGTTAGGAATTTGCTTTTCAGCTTAAAGTGTGTGCCCACCGCTGCCGATGAGCCAGCCCGAGTTACTATCGACATTCATTTGTAAATCAGGTACGTTTATTTAAATGTTATGTTTTGTGATTTCTTTACAGCTTTTGGAGACATTGGACTGGATTTTGAAAGCAGAGAAAGGACAGCATTTGAAATTTTAAGCAGGTAATTGATTTAGAGCGCGAAATTCGGACTTTGAAATTGTACTAATGCCCCAGCATTTTTGATATGGCTATCCCGTTTTGGATACGAAGTTTTCGTATAGAATTCTTGTTAGGATGTTCATGTTTTTGTATGCTTTATTTTTTTCAGGTGTTTCCAGTTTTTAACCAGACTTTATAATAAAATTTTATTATCCAATCTTGAGATTTTATTCGTTCTCCTTTATGTTTATATGAACATTTAGCTGTCCCCATACAAGCATGCATTTAGAGAAATATTAGGCAATTAGAGATAATTACAAATCTAATTATAGAAGTACTAGTAATTACTGCAATTAATTATGAAACTTGAATATTGGATAATTAGAAAAAAGAAAGAAAGTGCCCCTCAGTTAATGAATCTTCTCATCTGACGTTGTCATTGAATAATGGTAGATGTATACTAAATTTGTAATGCAAGATTAATTTAGTTTAGACCTCTAATGTTTGACATGTTTAAAGAAAAGTGTAGTAAAAAAATTAAAGTTTGGATTTTAGGTTTTAATGTAATATTGAGTTCTGATTTGAATTTAGTGAAAATTGATTAACTATTACTTCTTTTGGGTTTTGAAAATAACTCTTCTTTTTGTGTGCCGGCTATTATAAATTTGTTTAAAAAAAGACACCAATTTACAATTGCATGGTTCCCACTACTACGACGAACACCGGATACAATAATGTATCGATAGTATTGAGTGCCTATGTAAGTTAGGCAGTATATTGTAAAATTAAGGATTATGTCTTGGGAACATATTAAGATCGTTATGTACGAATAGACCATGAATAACATTAATGTTTAATAAACAAGATAATATTATTGTTAGTTTGTATTTCACGATTATGACAAGTATTCCAGAATGTGACTTTACACCGATTGTGATAAGTGCACTTGCTAGTAAGCCGCACATTTATGTTGGCTAGCGCTCTTTAAAAGGTTATGTGTGTAAACCTATTAATTTTGTAGGTGTGAGCAGGCTTTGAATAATATTAATGGCTAAATGATTGATGAAAAATTCAGATGCGTGGCTGTAGCATTGGAATTCCTCCCCAGGGTATATTTCTTATTGTCCTCTTCATTGTATTTTATTTTCTTAAAATGTCTCCTAAAGGCCTGAATGTTGACAGCCTGATTGCGGTTGGGAAATTAACCCGGATATGTCATAACTGTAGCATTCAGCTGGGAGGTATATAAGATTTTAGTGTAGAAGCGATTCATTGGAATCGTCAAGGAATTTAGCAACCTTGCACACTTCAGCTGTAGGAGATTGTAAGTCTGCGTTCTTTGGTCTTCGGGACCAATTTGTTAACCTACAATTTTTATGAATGACACAACAAATGTTGTCAACATGTGACGCACAGAATGGCGCTTCGTAATGCTTGACCGCAGTTTAACTTATTTATATGTACTAAAATGTTTAAAGGTTTATTAGTTATATAATGCAAGTGTTGATGCCTACATACCTGTTTTAGTTGATATCGGTGATTTGGCAAAAATAGAAGTTTGTTTTTTAAGTACTACTGATAATTAAAAAAAATAAAAGAAATAAATAAAGTAAGTTTTGATATATTGGTTTAAATAACGGCAAGATAAGGGAGATTATTTTGTGAGTTGACATGTGATTCTAAATTTATTTGAAACATTTTAATGAATCTTTCGTTTTGTCGTTTGAGCAATATGATTTTTAGGCTTAAGATTTTAGATGATTCTATATTCCTTTCGTACTTTCGATATTTACTAAGTTGCAATATAGTATTTTAAATAATCAGTATGTGAATAATGCTATAACTATATTGCGGAATGCTTGTTTCGAAATCATTTTCTTTTATTAATGTTTTTATGTGTATGCATACGAATATAATTATGATCATTTTCTTTGATACTATAGTATGTGTTTATATTTAGTAATTGAATATTACAAAATATTTTAAATAAGAAGGTTTGAGTATTGTGTAGGTTTGTTGTAAACAGGTGCATATACACACATTACACTACACCTGATACACTTATTAGGAATTTTGGCATTACCGTTTACACCGTTGTCAGGCAACAATTCAAAAATCAATATACACATTTTCTATGATTATTTAGTAATTAAGTACTTTTGTGTTAATGTCTATCTGTATATCCATTTAATTTCATGTGTTTACTATTATTTCAAATATGTTTCATGTTTAGTGACAAAGATTGGTGAACTAATGGAAACCAACATTCATGGTCAGAAACCCATAGTTTGAAAAAAAAATAAAATTAAATAAATAAATAAATAAGTGAATGAAAGAAAGTCATAAACTACAAATATAAATAAATGAAATAACAATGAACATTTTATTGATAATGGCATAAAGGAGGCTTATTCAGAACTAAAAGGTGGCTTTAACAAAAGGTGGCTTATTGAGAATCTAAAGGTGACTTTATAAATATAAAAGGTGGCTTATCGTCATACAGGTTGAACAACCTTATAGTTACCAAGTGAAATGTGTCCCACTATATACAGTGACGTCCCAATATGCCGATTCTCATAGTGAGTCCCCCGTGACTTGAACTCATATACACGGCTTTCCATATTATAGTGATTTCCTCAGTGACATTTCCATACAGCTTATTAACCCTCTGACGGCCAGGGTTTTCTTCGGAAATTGAGTCAATTTGCTCGGTCATTTGTTCGGGGCCAATAGGATATCACCGACCTTAAGACAATTTTTTCAAATTTAAAAGAAATTGGAAAAGACATTGTTAATTCTGAACTTTATTAACCGAGCCTCGTATATGCAGGATAAATCTCGAAGCATCTTTCACTAGTTTGTTATTGTATGCATTTGTGTTACTAAACCTCACTTCGATTTTACGGCCATATATGGTCAGGAAACAGAGACCCTGATCAGGTGACAGAAACATGCTTGGCGACTGTTTCTTTGTGTCTGATTCTCGGGACTCTCACTCTTCACCCACGCACTGCTCTAGCTAAGAGTTAATTGGACGATAATTCTGGCCCAGATGCTATGAGTGAAAATCGAGATTTTTACGAGTGACCATATACAAGCTTTGGTTTACTGAAAGAACCCTCTGTGCTTTGCACGGACGCTTGGGCGCGATACCCGTTACGTTCGTCGCTAGGAAAAGCACCCACGAAGGAGAGTGGGGTGCATTGTTTTAAACTGAACATACGCTATTCTCTTATAAGTTCTCCCTTGTACGGGTTGAGCTTCGCAAGTTAAATTGTCGTTTGTATACTTAAGAGCCAATGTTTTTTAGTTTATCATCAGTGATTGTACGCTTTGTATACGCCTCAGTGTAATATAATTTTGATAATATTTTGCAAAAATCAGCAGTAAAGTGACTAATACATATGTGTTAGCACCGTAACATTCGTTTGCGTTCTCAGTTTGGTGTAATAAACTCTGGCTCCAAATTGTTAAGAAGGAAGGAATAATTGCGCCAGTTTAGACAATTACCTATTACTACCCGCAGAGGACTACACTGGACTCTTGGGATTATCCGACGTGGAACGCCTGAGATCGTTATAACTGCAACACTCTTGAAGGAGTTGACCGGTCGAAGATTATTGTAAGTGAAAATTTATTAACCGCGTTTACACCTTGATTACGTAAAAGCTACCACAAACATATCAACTAAAAGTTTATTTGTCTGTTTGTAATATTTTGATGTTATTTTAATGTAGTACACATTATAATGAGTTTCATTATATTCTTTACACACTTTAGTTAGGCTTTGTGATTTTATCCTGAAGTAAATTTCAATTTATCGTTATTTGTCCCTAGTTTAGTCATTTGCACGCATTTTTCATTTTACGGTACTTATATTTTTGACTGCCGTCTTTGTAGCTTCGTATTAGGAAGCTATGGAGAAGGTAGGTATGGAGATAGGAATGAAGGTATGGAGAGAAATCGTTCTTCGCCGTGGCAGAGCTGGGATGGATACACGAGAGAAAGAGAGAGGCAAAAACCTTCGAGAGAGAGAGAGAGAAAACAAATTTAAATGTTACAGTTATATTTACATGATTCTAACCACAACGAAAAACACGATTTCAACTACTGGGACACAGTTCCACGTGTGAAAAATAGGACAATAACGTTGTACATTCTGCTCTTACACTTGGTTCATATTTTAGCGCAACGTAAAAGAAATACAATTGATTCCGTGACGCACTTTATCTGGAACAATGTCCCACACTCGAAACATGGGAAATAACTCTATAAATTCTTTTAGTAGACATGATTCAAATTCTAATCCAATTTGAAAGTAACAGCATGTTAGCACGTCCCACTTCTTCTGGGACAATATTGGAGATTAAAAATATAAGAAAATAAATCTGCAAATTCGTACAGTGCGCACTCCAATGAAGAATAAATAAAACAAATCGGCACAGGTCCCATTACTGCTAGAACAGCGCCCGGAAGAAAAGAAATGACCTGAAGAAAGGGGACACACAGAACAATTAACAATTAGAGAACAATTAAATATAAATTTCAGGATCTGCATTACTTGTAGCTTGTACTACTCATTTAAAGACACTATGCAATGCGGATAAAGCCTCACAAGCACTATAATATTCAGAGACGTTGTTTGAAGTGTTCACCATTGACGTCAATGCAAAGATAACATCGGCAAAACATAGATTGTCTGGTAGGCGCAAATCCATGTGGCATTTCACTAATGGTCCCAGTAGCAGTATGGCTTAAGGTCCTCAGAACTTTCCATGGAGGTGTCATACGCAAGCCGTTTCATTTCTCCCTACAAAAAGAAATCCACCGGTGTGAGGTCGGGTAACCGAGGTGGCCACGGACGAGGTCCACCCCTTCAAATCCAGTGATCCTCAAAAATGAGTGCGACCCTGGTTTTCCGGACAAAATGCACGGAGGCACCGTCGTTCTGAAACCAGATACGTTGTCTATCTCCAAACGACACGTTTTCTAAAAGTTCTGGCAATACGTTCTCAAGAAACACTGATAATTCCCAACATTCAAGGCAGTAGGCAAAATATACGGGCATGTCAAATGGTAACCTACAATGCCTCACCACAAATTCACTGCGAACTTGTGTTGATAATGGCGCACAAGTATTGCGTGGTGATTGTCCATATCTCAGACGTGACTGTTGTGGCTATTGATGATGCCATCTCTGGTAAACATGGACTCCGTCTACAACACTATTGTTGGAAAATGTGGAATGGCATGTGTTTGTTGTACATAGCATTGAGGAAATCCATCCACTGTGGAAAGTCCGTACGTAGCATGTGCTTTACGTTCCGCAACTTGTATGGATACAAACCCTCTTCCTGAAGAACGGGGAACACATTAGTGTGATGCGTTTGTTTCGGCTGAGCAATAGCACGTGTGCTAGTGTCAAAATCGTCTCATACCGTATCTAACACATCCTCTTCAAATTGCACAGTGCGCGCAGTGCAAAGTTTTCCACACTCCCACTTTCGAGGTAGTAGCGAGCCAATTTCACGCAATCTATCACCAAGTCGTGCAAAGAGTGTATGTGCTGGTAGCTGCCTATTTGGAAAGCATTCTTGATACATACACCGTGCTTGACGGCAGTTTTGGGGTGTCTCCCAGTAGATGATATGCATATCGGCAAGCTCGTGGGTAGAGTATTATGCCATTATCCTGTTCCAGAGCTGATGAACATGGGGTTGGAGGGAAGTTAAGTCCCAGTGACATATGACGACTATTTGGATTCGCACCCACGTAATGCCTCATACGTTCATTCATGCACAAACCCAAAAGGAACACTGGAATGCGCACTGAAGGTAGAATACTACTTGGCGCAATTCAATGACATACCCAAGCCAGACTAAACTCAGAACAGGAAAATGAAGGACGTGCAAGACGATCATCTGTCGACTAAAACAGTTGTAGGTGTATTCACCAACACTAATACGTCACAGCAGACAAGGTATACTTCCCACGCATCTGGTGGCGCTTTCTATATTACATAGCTGAAATCGTTATCAACCTACTCTGACTGCATAGTGTCATTTTCAGATGTAGTTCTTCAAACATTATATTATTATTATTATGAGTATGTTTAGTTTTGTTATTATTGTATCATTTTTTTGCCTTTGTAGTTGATCCTTTCATGGTAGCAACTTCATACCAAGCTGTCATTGAGTCGTAGGGCTCATCAGAAACGATGGCTTTCATTCCTTTACTTGTTTGTCGGTTGACTTCCCTCGGCAATCACAATAGATGGTGCTGAAGCTGATATGGAGTACTGGACGGAAGTAAGTTTTGGATTCGAAGATTCCTTTGCAAAGTGAAGCTGATGGTTTGCCATTGCCTTCTATGGGATGATCATGACGTTCTACAGTTTAACATAGGATCCGGACCACTTGTGTCCCCAAACCGGACCACTTGTTTACAAGCAAGAAATATATCTGGAAATGCCTGGAAGATCTTCTATGTCTGAAAACGTTACCTTCCATCCTGCGTGTTTACTCCACGTTCTTCGTTTGCTTTGGTTAGGGTGTTTAGCGTCTGTTTCAGCGACAGGGCTAGGCAGAGACGGAACCTCTACTCGGGTTTTGAATCTGAGACCGTGGGCTCCCAGGAGGATTTGAGACTGAGACCACGCACACAAAAGCGAGCGCTCTAGCCCTGAGGCTACTGGGGAGCCTCACTTTCTTTGTATTCATTCCTTTGAGGAGTGACAATTTCTTTGGCAAGCGCTCTTGTACAGCCTCCCGACATGCTTGTATGTTTCATTTTCTTATTACTACTGCACAGTTGTAAACAATCAGAGCTTTAAGACGTTTTTTCCTGTTTGTATGGTGTTGCAGCAGTAGTGTTACATGTACCAACTTGGTTCATTTTCCTCTTTGTCCTAGCATGTGCACTGAGTGCAAGATACAAATTTCTGGAAATATTTTTCTACATTTCGAGTACGTCATATGTCCCAGAAGACGTGGGACATGATACAAGTTTGTTACTTTCATGTTCTATCAGAATTTGAACCATGGATTAGGAGCTGTCTTTTCATATGTTTCGAGTGTGGGACAATGTCCCAGACAAAGAGGGACATTGATACAATCGTGTTCTAGTTACGTTCTACCAGAAAGTGCACCAAGGTGTAATAGCAGAATGTACGAAGTTATTTTCCTATTTTTCGCACTGGGGACGATACCCTAGTAGTAGAGGGACATGTTGTAATTTTTCCGTTAGCTAAATGTCGATATCAACACACACATTGGCCACATTTCAATATCGATCATGCAATGCCACTAGTAACATTCTTTTAGTTTCCCCAGTTTCTCTGTGTCTTCCCTTGCACAATTTCAACTTGGTCTCAGTTGTTGCATCCTTATTGGTATGCAACCGTTCTCATCATATTTCATCGGTTTGAGAGAATATTATTTTTGAATTGGCAATGGCTTTCATGTTCTTGATGCTATTCCTTACATTACCGACGCTTTGAACTCACGTTTACTGAGTATGAGTGCATTTCTGGGCATTTTTCGTTACGTTTTTTCACACATGTTGATCACCCTGCTTCATCTGTTGTGCTCTACCGACACTCCAGATGCCTTTCTAGAGCACTTGACTACAAATTCTCTACACTTAATACTCAGAACGTCACTGTTAGCCAGCATCAGTACCTGACGATTATGCAATCACACATAACGGGCATGAAGTCGTCCGCCATCTTGTATTTGTTCAAGATATCGACTTAATACAAACGAATTATTGTTACCTGGTGGAAACCCTATCAATTCATATTGATGTAGACCAATTTTCATTTGCTAGATTATCCAGGACTCGCTACATTCCTTTGGGGAATCCCTTGCGCGTGCATGGTAGGATCGTGAAATTTGCATAATTCAATGCAGCAGCATGACTTCTTCAATTAATTTTTATCTGATCTCTTTACGTTGGATAGTATTGGCGTCCGAAATTCATTTTTCCACGCTTTCGGCACCTTGTAGGTCCAAAACCATGTGCGTTAGCGAAAGTTGAAGAGGATTGTTTGCTTGTCTCAATAACAGGAGTCACTTACCAAGAGTTGTATCACTTATTTTGCAACAAGCTATATATATACCCCGAGAAGATTGCAAAAATATGGAAAGCTGATACCAGCGGCTCTGTCAACGTAAATTTGTCAGAAAATGCATACATTTTCAAATCTATTTGCATGAAAGATTACAGAAAATCTAATACGTTGTTTGTTGCTCATTATATTCCCATTCCACATTCCACGATATTTTCCTTTCTTGCCTACATTATTTCGTAAATCTTTGTTCTTAGCTCAAAATAATAACTAATATAAGTTTTGAATGCTAGTTGTTTATATACAAAATGTGGAATAAAGAACCGAATTAATTTTGCTATTGGAGAACACCAAGAGCCTAAAGATCAATCGATGTATGAGTGTCATGTAATGGGTCACGGAATTCATGATCCGTGACCCGGAAGACTCAGATACAGCCAGGTCCATGATTCAACAGATCTCGTGTCCCAGACATACCCATGATCCGGAGTGACACCTTGACTCGGTAGGATCCAGAGACGAAAATTCGTCGTACACATGCTTAGTATGTGTGAGGGTACCTATACAATTTTAAAAAACACGATTCTCCCCTCTCTTATTGTCTTATTGAACATCAATAATCAACTTTAAAATTCTGCAGTAATGCTCCAGAGCTGATATTTCGGCTGCTTGTGAGTCACTGGTTCTGTTTGGGTCACTGGGGCTATCTGAGTCATTGATGCTGAGAAGTCAAACCTAGATCCGGATGACCCGGACAGAAGTCGTGACACAAGTGATCCAATAACCCATTCTATACATCAAGTGTTTTCCATGATACCCTGTCTATCGGCTGAGTGTTTCCCTATGGTACAAGCTGCTCAGCTCTGCTGTGACCTTAGGACATAGCGGACAGTTCGTCCATCCTCTGTCGGAGATACGTTTAATGTTAAAATGTTTCAATATATGAATATTAAATTTCTTTTGAAACTGGGAAAATACTCGACAGAAACTTATGATTTACTAAAGGTAGTGTCCGGAAATGGCTATTTATCACGCGGTTTAAGTCTCTTAATAGAAGTTTTTGAATGGTTCAAACGGATTAAGGAGGGACGTGAAGGCATCACATACGCATCTGAGCGTGCTTATACGTCGAAATGTTGAGTATTCAAATTCATGCTGAAATCACAGGAATAGACAAAGGAACTCTCCGTCAAATTCTACTTGAGCATTTTAAAATGAAGAAAACATGTTTAAAATTAGTGGCGAGGGACCAAACCTGGATAAACATTTGTGCTGACTCTTTGAAAAAAGACTCAACACCTTTGATAACCTATGACGAATTGTGGTTTTTCATGTACAATCATGAAACAAACGCCAATCAGTACATTCGAAGAGCCCGAATTAGACACATCATAAAAATGTCGGACGAGAAAATAATTTAAACCTGCGACGGTTGTTTTGTTTTATCGACATCCTTTGTGTTGTATACGTTGGTGTTTACTCGAAGGCGAAACTGTAAACGACCTTTCTATTCTGCAAGATGAAGTCAATTGAAAGAAACCAGATCCGATACATAGAAGCTATGAAAAAAACAATGGATGTTATAAACACGATTTCCGAAAGCTACTGGCAACCTATCTTCAGCAAAGGGAAGATTCCTATGGTACAATCCAGAATTCCTGTAGAGGAGTACTTCGAAGGAGAATATGTTCTTACTGTAGAAAATGACCATTAAATTAATTTGTAGCATCAGTTAGGACATTTGCTAATATCCTTCTTGCTACTTCATTCTTCATTACTATTACGATACCGTTCTCGGTCTTAACGTCACACGAATAGAATATTGTATAATTTCCCAATACTATCACACCTTTTTCTAACCATCTCACTACATTCAAGCCATTTTATTCACTTTCATTTATCCATTTCCACTTTTAAATTTTAATGTTTATCCGCACGTCATAAAGGTCGACGTTCAAAGTTCCTATACTGAAATGAAAGTTACTGTTAATTTTTCCTCCGGTAATTCTTTCCGGATTACTACTCACCCAGAAACCAGGACGGAAGCTATTTACCTTCACAATGTTTTACTTAAAGAAGAACCATCATTATATTTAATCTTCCTCTTCGTCCCACCTGGAAAGAAGATACTGTGGTAGTATTCCCGTTTCTTTGTACATCTCTATGACGTTCACCACCTTGTGGTTCATCAGCCTCTTAGGACAGTTTCCACTCCTAAGGGCAAGAATTTGCCCTGACCTCCTCCTCCACCTGGCAGAGGTTGACTTCTTATCTCGGAAGTCAATCGGTCCCCACCTAAGTTATCCGGCTAAGCTGTTGCCTACTTTCTCCTTCGGGCAAGTGTAAGTTATAATTTTCCCTTCGTTTAGGATAATACCCGAAAGCATTTCCCAAACTTCTCCAGTTCCTTTAGAGATTCCTCTCATACGATGCAATTCCATTTATTAGGGATATCGGAGCATCAGATACGAAACTCATCCATCACATATTCCATTAGTATCATTTAAAAGCCTAATCTTTTCAAATTCAAAAACTTCTTATGTGAAGTTCACCTTCCGTACTTAAGCATCACTGTACGTAGTAAACTTTTTCAGTTTTCGTTAAAGAAACTTTCTATCACGGTATACGAGACTAACAAGTAAAATTTTTCAAGTATCATACTTGGATTTGCTTGAAGCTCCTGGAGTGAATAAAGGAATCAAATGTAGGACATTAGTAGAGAAAGAAACAATAAGTGGAAAACATTATAATAGTAGTCGATACGTCTGGCAAATGGCAGATCAATTACGAATATTGTGTCATCATCTGCATGCAATGTGAAAAGAGCTATGAAACTTTCCTGTTGCTATGGGTAGATTTAAGAAAAACAATAGATGGATCCCTTGTAAACATTGGCCAAGGTAAAAGATTGGAATTCGTTAGTACAGTTTGAATTGTCGTTTGTACCTCTTTTAGAAAGCAATATCATGTATGTTTAGAGCATGGTTACATCACATGATACCACAAATTAAATTATAATTACGAAAAAATCATAACACAATTGGACACTGAATTTAAATCGTTTCATCTTTAATGAGCGTGTTACAAGTATTAGGCTATATTATATTAACAAAAAGACAATTACACCAGAGTACAGTGTCTATCACAACAATATATTCCAGTATAAGTGTGTCGATAAATTATCAGTGAACAACGGTCAATGTGTTAATCGTATGCCTTGTGTCCTATATATCATTGATGACGTGCACTGAACGATATATATATATATATATATATATATATATATATATATATATATATATATATATATATAGATTGATAGATAGATAGATAGATAGATAGATAGATAGATAGATAGATAGATAGATAGATAGATCTACAATAAGGTATGCTTATCATTATGTTTATTCAGCCGAGTAAATCAAAGCTATAGGGCCCTTTCCAAAATGGGTGTAAACAATTACATTTCGTTCATCTACTTGCAGTCTATTTTGCTACTGTAGACATTCCAGAACCACCTGCAAACTGGGCAGAGATACACCTTGCAAACTACCTCCGGGAATTGTTCAATGACGCTGCAGATAGAGCCATATCAATATACAACGAAGACGTTACTGTACACTGATTTGGATGAGGAAGTCATGGAACCAAATGATATCACCGACTCTGGAGAAATGGATGAAACTTACGAGGAATATGTTCGAAGGAGAGCATCGGGCATCTGCCGTGTTATGCATGATGAGTCTGTGGATTTAGAATACATGAGGAACACAGTGGAAAACGATAGAGATTGTCGTAACATCCGTTATGGAACACAAGAAAGTAACGTCCCGAAAATAGTCGTATCGTTGGGTAAAGCAAGTCTCTTCAGGTGGAACACGCAAAGACAATTGCGTGAGGTATCGCTCGCCATACTTCAGAACTTTCGAATCGCTGTCGGTGCACATTTACCGTTGTGTGACGTAGATCTGCAGCGGCGGGCTCTCCAGGCAAGTCAGGAGCATAACCTCGCTTGATTTGCGGCCTGAAAACATGATTGTGACCATTTAAGCGGGCGCTCAATATTATTTCACGTAAACTGAACAAAATTCTACCTGTTTTCCGACACTAGTCAATGTGTATCTATAACGGCTTAACTAGTTATAATCTTCTTTACAGGTGTAGTGTTGTGTATGTTCGCAGTTTAGGGAGTGTTTACTCCCTTCATCCCCCACGTTGGCCGGTATAAAAAAGGTATGTCCTACTTTTAATTCCTTTATTCACTGCAGGAGTTTCAGGAAAATTCTCATTCTGTCTTGATAGTTATGGCCTTGCTAAAATATAACATATTGCTTTATGTTCGCATTTTAGGGTGTGTACCCCTTCATCCCCTACATTCGCCGATATAAAAAACACGTTTGTCCTACTTTTGATTTATTTATTCACTGCGGGAGTTTTAAACAAATTCTCATTGTGCGTTGCTAGTTATGGCCTTGTTAAAATGTGTGATATTGCCCTATGTTTGCACTTTAGGGGATGTTTACTCCCTTCATCCTGCACGTTAGCAAATATAAAAAAGTGTGTCCTACTTTTAATTTCTTTACTCACTGCAGGAGTTTCAAGCAAATTCCCATTGTGCGTTGCTAGTTATGGCCTTGTTAAAATGTGAGATATTGCCCTATGTTTGCATTATAGGATGTGTTTACAACCTTCATCCCCCACGTTGGCCGATATAGAAACACGTATGTCCTACTTTCGATTCCTTCGTTCACTCCAGAAGTTTCAAGCAAATCGGAGTGTGACAATTGAAAAGCCTTGCTTGTAAGCTACTCAGAGCCCTCCTTGCTGGCCTAGTGGCTACCGCGCGCACGTCTTGTGCATGAAGTTTCCATTGTCTTTCCTCGTAATAGATTATTCATAATAATAATGTTTATAGCAATACTATTAATTTTTATTTCAGTGATATAAACTCCCAGAGTGATGTGAACGCATTCTATTCAACACCTTCTTGCTACATCAAAGCTGTCCATGATTCAAATATAACCTGGACAACGAAGGAAGATGATTTCTTTCCACATATTTCTAGCTCCTCTACACGTTGGGTTGGATTCTATTCCTCTCGACCTACTCTTAAATACTTAGCGTACAAGGCGAATAATTTGTTACAGGTATGATTTAAGATGGTTACTTTGAAATTCGAATGCAATAATGATAAGTAAATTTTATCAGGAGTTGCCTATATTGAATTGGTTTGATTTTGTTTGTTTGGAATTTCACTCATGCAATGAACTGATTATATCAAAATCGTATAAATTGGTATAATGCTCCTAATCTATCAGTTTGTTGGCATCGACTCCAGGGGCTTTATGCAGAGTCGTTCTGACTCGTATTAGTGCCATACTAAAGAGCTCGACTAACATGTTTCCTGCAGTAGTCAGGTCTTTAATATGACGCTAATCATATGTCAAAACGAGTCTGCATAAAGCGTAGATCTTTAACACCAAAGCCGATATCGCTATCAATGCAACTAAACCACGCGACGAAATAGAGGGCAATTTGGCTATGTGAATGAAACGAAGGCTTTGACGGAACGTTGTCATATGGTAAAGGAGGTGTGGCTAAGTAGACACGTTAGAGAGCGAGTACATGAACAGATGACACACGCACATCTAATTCTCTAGCAACACCATAGCTCTCTCTCGTGTGCTAACAGTGTATAAAAGAAACAAAAAGCACCGCCTTGATACGCAACAAATACTGCCTTTTATCATGATACGAACATTCAATCATTCATTGCCAATGTTACAACATATGGATGTTATGTGAGAACCCATTTAATATACAGAGAGGTTATGAAATACAGGGTCACCTTTTGATCACGAAGTATATTATATAATGATGCAATATTTATAGTTTTGGCTTATCATTACTATCCGAACGCAGCAACTTAATCATCACAATGACAGTATGTGGTCAAATATGAAAATATGTAAATTTGAGCTCAGTATGACTTTCGGTAAGCTTCTTGATTCTATAAAACGGCTTCTCTCTATTTTTTTATCGCTTTTGCTGTATGTAGATCAGTAATAAAACTGGAAGCGTAGTGGATTTCCACCACTTCCCTGTTTCATTAGAGATTTAAGGATGTAAATTAAATGTATTTTTGCTTAGCTTAATGCACTGCGAGAAACAACTTCTTTTTTTCTATTACCGTTTTCAATATACAGCGATCACCATTAAACCAGGCATTGCTTGATATTCTGTCACTGTGGGTTATAATAGAAAGGTTAGAGTGAAGACGCAATATATATTCTTAAGACGTGTAATCTGTTGCAGAAAACTGCTTCTCACTACCACCTACTATTTTTACTCTTTTAATGGTCAAAGTTTCAAACTGAAAGTGGTTGATTTCTTCTGCTTCTAGTTTAAACGGTGATTGCTATGGTAATAGAGAGAGGTGATATAGAGAGATGAGAGTGCTACTTACTTTGGCACTCTCGTCTCTCTATATCTCTTCTCTAGGGAGCATAATTGATTGCAGAAACACCTTCTAATTATCCCTTACCTTTTCACTCTATAACAACCAGCGTTAAAACCGGATTTCTGTTGTTCCCAGTTCCAATAGATTAAAGTGTAGATGAAATATATTTTTGGGACGGCTAATTGATTACAGGAGACATTTTTTTATTGTTTACGATTTTTAATGTATGGTGATCAACATTAAAACCGGACGTTGTTTGTTTCTGCCGTTTTTGGTTTCAATACAGCGTTAAGAGAGATGATGGTGCCTATTCTTAGAACGCTTAATCTATTGCAGAAAACGACTTCTATCCATTTATTACTGTTTTGACACCAACGTCAAAATCGGACATAGTTATTTTCTACCACTTCTGGTTCGAATATCGAAAACGAACTCGATTCCTAACTTCGACCGTCTTCAATTTGAGTAAATTTGGTGACGATTTATCAGGTAGTTCAGATTTGTTTCTCCTGGACGAATGACAGACCGAATAGACAGGTAAATATATGAATTTTGGTAAACCAAGCGCCTTAAAATCACCGAAAACGCAAAACACTATAGTATATTACTCGTAAATTGTCATCAATTCAACTCATATATACGTAGATAGTTCGATTAAAATTGGTGTGTTTGAAGGATTTACTTTAATATTAAATATGCTTTAGTAATCTTTGTGAATTTCTCTATGAAAAATTGAAGCTATAAAATCAGAAATCTCAGTTACGTACAAAATAAATAAATAAAGAAGATATATTTAAACATATCCGACATTTTTAAAAAATATATATTCTTTGAGAGTCTGTTTTCCAAACTTTCCAAACTACTTTATTTGTCTGTAGCTCACGCCAAATCATTTAGTGTTATATAAATTGATCAAGGGTTTAATAATAGCGGCATAATTATTGCGAATAAATAATAACATTTCAAAAATCCTCAAATTTACCCAGAAAATCTATTATACGTTTCTCGTAAATTTTGAATAGCTTCCAGATTTTCAGCAGTATTTAAAAAAATAATTAACTTTTCATAAGCAAACATATATCTGAAGAAGGATAATAGTGCAACTAGCAAGTTCAAACAATATTTATTCTAACAAAGTTTTTTTATTAATATGGGAGTCTCTTATAATATAGTAGTGTATTTCACTATTCCTTATGTCTGTAGCACCAGGACAAACTCGCCCGCAGCATATTATTTAGAAGAGCAAGTAATCAAATTCTGAATTTATCCCACGATGCTTATAAAGGTTTATGTCCATTTTGGTGATTCTACGTCAGGTTAGTATGCGTCAGTATCTCTTCCCACATATGTTGTAATATGTCACCATTCCTGGTACTAACTGTAATCATGATTATTAAAACGTTGGTATATATCTTGGTAAGGTGACACGCAAATATTTTCTTTAACATAACTTCACAGAAGAAAGGCACATGGATCGAGATTTATTAAGCTGAGAACCCTTCGTTTGGCTTACGTCAAAGCTAGCGTTGAAATGATGTTTGACGTGCAAGGTAAGATGAAAATGAATGGAATTCCGTCCTGTTGCGACATAAAGTTGACACTATCTGTCCCAAAGTGAGATATTAGCCGTTCCTGCAACACCTATAAGTAAATAATACCAGTTTCAGTACCCTTGGCAACAAAGATTGTTCTGTATACTTTCCGAAATGGCATCTCAGAGAACACACTAACGTTTGGAGAAACTCGGATGTGTTTCAGTGTTGCATGAGGACATTTCGTTTCCTAAACTTCAACATTATGACGGTTGTCCTTGCGAAAAAGATATATGCTCGTCACTGACTTCAAGCTTAACCTTACTTTCTATCAAATGATGCTGCAATTACAAAAGATTTTGTGATTGAGTTGTGATCATCAGAAGTGGGATCGTGAATTTTCTACAACGTGTGTGGCTACAGGCATGCCTTCTAGGTATAAAAAGCGAAACAGACACGTGAAACATAATTAATTCCCGGTTTCGTACGTTCAGATTTGACTTTCAGGAAGGATGTATGAGGGTCACTACGAAAGTTTTGAGATGTGAAATAACTTACATACTTAAAATCAATTTAACTCTTACATTTTCTCAAAGTATACACCGTTACACTGTACATACTTTTGCATCCTCGAAAACCACTTTTGGAAGCAGTGTTGCCAGTCTTTTTCTTCAAGTGTTGAAAGTTCATTCTCGTAAGCCACTACAGCTTCTTCAGGGCTGCAAAATCTCTTCCCACGCATGAGATCTTTGATCCTGGGGGAAAGAAAAAATCACACAGGGCCAGGTCAAGGCTATACGGCGGATGAGTCATAAGTTTGACCTCCGTAGATTCTAAAAACTGAATTGTGATGTTGACCGTGTGTGCGGACGCGTTGTCATGATGAAGCAGGATCCCACGCAATCCAGTTCTTGGACGCCGTTCCCGAAGCTTCTGGAACACTTTTGTTAGGCAAACAGTGGTGTACCACTGAGCAGTAACAGTCCTTTGTTCTTCAAGTGGAACAGTTGCAACATGACCAGATTTGGAGAAGAAAGTTGCGGCCATCTTCTTACCTACACTTCGCAGTCGCTTCACTTTCGTGGGTGGATTTTCGTCTGGAAAGATCCAAACTGTAGACTGGCGTTTATTTCCAGGGTCAAATTGATAGACTCAAGTCTCATCACCAATAACAATGTCAGAGACGCGTCGAGAATTGCCTCCATCAAATCTTGTAAGCATTTCTTCACACCATTCCACACGCATGCGCTTCTGCTGTTCAGTCAAAGTGTGAGGCACCCAACGAGATGAAACCTTCCTGAGCCGAAGATGATCATGAAGAATTTTTGTTATTGCTAGCGATCCAATGTTCACTGTGGATTCAATGTCCTTGAAAGATGTCGAGGATTTTCTCGAATCATTTGTTCCACAGCGGCAATGTTTTCATCTGACACAGCTGTTGCCGGACGTCCAGCTCTCTCTTCATCTTTAAGCGATGTTCGGCCTCTTCTGAATTCACCAAACCACCGAAAAATTATAGCACGGGAAGGAGCAAGGTCCCCAAATGCCACCTGCAAACGGTCAAGGCTTTGTGTCTTGTTCAAACCACTTTCGAAATCGTAAAGGATCATTGCCCGAAAATGTTCCCTTTCGAGCTCCATTCTAGACAGCCGAATACTGCTCATATCAACAAACAAATGAAGGCGATAATGGCCATGCCGATAAGCGAGGCGAGTTGAAACTTGCTTCGCTCTGGATACCACTACCGAACGCAATTGTTGGAATTCAAATACTTTGCCACAACAATGCGCATCTCAAAACTTTTGTAGTGACCCTCGTATTACTCCTTTCTCTAATAACTCATTTAATATGCGTGACAAAACGACATTATCTTATTCGCTCTTTTTAATCATTTTTATTGAATATTATAATTCAAGTTAACATATTTTAGTAGTTGGTCATAATCAAATTTATCCTTATTAATGAAATTCGTATGTACTTCTTATTAATATATCTCTCTTCACTACTCATTAAACATTTGTTACAGGTTGAGCTGAATGCGAAAGTAACGATTTAGAGTCAGACATGAATTCACATTTTTTTAATCCGGTGGTCCGAAAGTACACTGTATGAAATCCTGTTTGTGAAACCAGAATCACGTAAAATGTTGGAAATGCGTCAAAACTCACAGAATTTCTTCGACAAAGTATTACGTACAAATGACCATACTTTGAAGAGAATGACGCATATTTGGGTTCAATGAAGATCACCTTTCGATGAACTGCGTAGTACCTCGAAAGAGCTGTTTACGCAGAACTCAGGTAGTGAATGGGAACAAGTAAGCATAGAACATATCGATAAGCCTGGTGTAAAAGAACGCAATATAAAAAAATTAATGCGTTTCAACGGGAATTATGTTATATCTACAGGGAGGTGGCTTCTAGTACAGTGAAATGGGTGCATGCAGCAACTCAGTGATCCATGTGGGGAAGCAACGGATGCAAGAAAACAGTGCTCATCGGTGACTGCTTAGTGGACTGCGCAATATGACCTCATTACGAAATGGCGTACATTTTGAATATACGGTTGTGATGAACCATACATTGTCCTCTACAGTATTAAAACAAGGACGCAGCACAGTAACGGGTACGGACTTCTCTGTGTCGATGGATTAACGGCGTTTCGTGAATGCTGGACTAGCGGCACGCATATCTTTGCATCAGCTTCCAATCCCTTAGGAGCAGAAACGCCTAAAACACAATGGACAAATAAGGACCGTAGCTGGCACGCTGAGTGTCAGACGGTCGTGCTTTGAACAAGCTCGGCTTCAATTTGTCCTACATTAATAGTCACTTACGCGTTAGCCACTATGATAGCAAAGTTTGTAAACTTGTATTATCGAATATCGTAGCAGCCGAATGACAGGTATGATTGTACGGTGTGTAATTGGGTACAGCACACATTCTCTGTTGCTACTCATTGAGAACAGCTCATCAATGACAGTGCTAGAGGGAAGTTGTAGCTTCTGATACCATATTTCAGCAAGACGAGATTCAGCCCAATAGATAAGTATTCTTTCAGAAATTATGAATATCTGCTTCCCTGGCCTGTACAGTCGCCATTAAACTTTGTGCGATAAAAATTCATTACCACAATTCATTACATCCTTCAACTGACAGTGTTTTTCTGTAAAAAAAAGAAAAAGCGTGATAGACGATTCCTTACATGTATGTTTCTATGTCACGAGATATAAAGGCTCTGATTGTGACACGTAGAATTTTCACACCATATCGGTTTGTCAAGATTAGAGATGTTACCCACTTCTAAATTATAATATTTGTATAGAGAACCTATGGTATAAATTTCATTTAATTCTAGGGGTTGCAATTTTAATTTTGCATATTTACATCTTTGAATAAAAGAAGAGTTGCTTTTTATCTCTCTAACATTTATTTTCAATCCTTTCGCATCTACTCCTCAAGTTTTCTAATACTACAATAAACTTTTGTCGGGATTCCGCTAGAAGATTCATATTATACGTAACTCAAGCTTCTGTGTGTAGATCTTCTACACAGTGTGTGAAAATTCTCGCCAAGGAAAAGATGGAAAAATATTTTTTCGTTGTTTGTGTCTGTATATGATCCTGTCACAAGACGAACAATGGAAATAACTCTGATATATGGACGTGAAGGTTACGCACACCGACATGTTGGCAGCCAATTCATCAAAACAATCTCGAACGACAACCAGTATTCCATACAACAATTGGATAATTGCTGGAGAGAGTCATAAGTGCATGTTGTGTTGCGGATAATGTCCGATTCCGCTTACAAACGTGTGGAACTCAAAGAAGAGCACATTAAACAAATATTGATAGTACCAATCCTGCTGAACTTTTCAGACATCTTGTAAATATATGTTAAATAAAATTGGTGACAAGATCCCCGTAGAAATTTTAGTGAGAGGCAACATCCCCGTAGAAATTTCTGTTCTTTCATTCCTCTGTAGGACGTAAAGCAACTTTTTCCTGTTCACTCGATTACAGGGTTAAAAACCTCAATTACGTACAACCACGAATACTTTTATCCGTGAATATTTTGAACGATCTGATTTTCAGCGGTGAGGGATAAGGAAGGAAAAGGTGAAAATATCTTAAAAGACGGCATTAGCCTGTTTTTCTGCCATTCTTCTTTGATGATCGTAATTTTGGAACAAAACAATATTATTAATTAGTGTATTCTTGCTCCTATCTTCCAATTAACAGATCTGCAAACAATTGCGAGTAGTGGCACTAGAAAAATTTGAAGAACAGGAAATGTTGTTAAAGAAGGCTATGGGTATTCTTCAGCATCATGATGCACTTACTGGGACATCGTTGCAATATGTGGCAGAGGACTATGCTAAGCTTTTGTCTGAAGGGATGGAGGCTTGTAGCCAAGTTGTTGCTGAAGCATACAGGTGAGAAAATTTTAACTAGAATTAAAAAAAAAACTTGTACTTCTTGTTTTTAGTTTCCACACGTCATACTTATACAAACAATGTAATTCCAAAGAAACAATTCCTTGTTCATATACGAACAATCAGAATTATGGATATTTCCACGAATGGATATCACTGTATGACAATGAGAAGTTAGGTTGGTATACAGATTCTTGGAATAGATTTGAACTGCGAATGCATAATACTAATGTAACACAATGAATCTAAAGCAGAGAAGTTTCGGGTTTTACTAAGTTAATAAAGTTGCAAAGGAAGTTCAAGAATGAGTTTGAAGTTTGTTGCTATTAATGTAAAGTTTCCGAAATACAAAGTGTAATTCAAAGACTTTACGAAAACAAATTACCAGGAATCATGAATGACCAACGAAAAGAGATTTTGAAGTCGGTCATTGAAAAAACTCCATACTTTTTTCATCTATAGCTATTAGTAAACAATCACAGTTTTTTTTTCTTTGTTGGATCTCTACCATGAAAAATTATTGTATATTGAAACAGTTATTTTCTCCGGGGCACTTGTTCATTTTTTTATGGAAATATAGCCAATGATCGGTACATGTGAATATAGGTAGATTCTTTGATTTGCTCAAGACATGGATTCTATCAAAATCATGTAATTGATAAAAAGTGGGACATATCATGAATTGGGCGTTTCTGCCATCATTGCTGAATAATTTGGCGAGTATGTTTCTGTCCTTCATCAAAAAGAGTTCACCAACGAATGGATTGTTCATTCTGCTCCAATGAGCTCAAACTATGACTTTATTCTTTGGAGTTTCCCCAAAGACAAAGTGCACATTAAGAACTCAAACAATGATCTCAAGATAGTAGTTAGATCTAAACTATTAACATGTTCGGCGATGCAGAATATATTCATAATAATTTCATAAACGCCATGATTCGTTACCCTAGCAGCACACTTAATATATCCTATATAGGTTATTGGTAGGGATGGTTGGGTGCGCTTAATTCCAAAACTAAAGTTAAAAAATACATGACTCAAAGTGTATTGGTGACAGTCAATTATCCAACAGATTCGATCTTCGATTCCCAGTAGCAGGTTAACTTCTCTCGTAGGGGTTATGTTAACAATTGAGTTGGTTGGCGAAAAAGGCCAGTTACAGCGTAGGGTCAAGGTTGATAGTTGGATAACCTACCGTTCCGTACTGTTGGACATGCTGTCTCTGTTGCTAGAGTACAAATGTCATTTTTGATCCACTTCCGTATACGATTTTATTGATAAATTACGATGATTCTGCTTCGTTAATTCTTTTCTTTTACACTGTATAGTATCACTTATGGTTTCTTACTCTATTAGTTCCGAAAATTCTTGAAATTCTTATTATTGTTTGAGAATACTCTTTGATATAACTAGAATTCTACCACTTATTAAAAATGACTTAAAAGCTGTGGAAAGATTTGTAAGAAAGAACAGCAAATCTACAGCTTTTACCTAGGTACATACCATACACTTTGTGGTCTGTACATAGTTTTGTTTAACATTGCCAAACTAGAATTGCTATAAAATTAATTTACTTCAGGATTTATAAAATCAATGAAAGAACGCTTTTCTAACAGAAACACATTTAGCTATAGATATAAGTTTGGGACATAAAATTGAGTCTATTCATGCTCATTACGTATCGCACAAATTGATATAAACCTACAATGTACGTAGAATGTACGAAGATATTCAGGTTGGGATATATTATAGATTTACGACGATCGTCTGGTGGGCACAAAATTAAACTTTACGTGTGTGTACTTCTAGTGCATTCAACTGCTAAACATGTGTGCAATTTGTGTTCTGTTAAGCTTGAAATTCATGTATAGGAAAATATAGACTGCAAAATGTGTAATTGGTTAAAAACATAATCGTCCACAATTACCTTTCACAGCTTCTAAAATTGCATTCTTATATTTAAAGTAGCCTGTTATACCTAGGTATATTAATTTTTCTCGAGCTTCTTCGTGAGTAAGCGGTTAGCGTACGCGTCTTTGGCGTGAAAGACCCGGGGTCGATTCCCAGCGGGAGCTCGTGTGGTTCGGATTGAACGTTAATCAGTAGGTCCACGTCTGATATAGCCTCGCCGCTGAGAGGGATGTTAAACCCAAAATCGACTTAACTGAATTTTTCCGATATTTCATATAAGGATTCCAATCTATTCTTAAACGTACTTAATTATACGATATTACATATCACAAATTGATTTGTATACAAAATGTTTATTTTAAAATTCAAAAGATCAAGTTTCATCTATGTTTTAAAGTATGAAAAGTATTTTATATAAATATGTTATTTCAGAAGATTACTACAAAAGTTAAATATCTTACCTACAATTACTTAAAAACTTCAAAAAATTGACGTAAATATTAAACAAGTAATATAGTAAAAAACCTTAACAACAGTTCAAACCTTGACATTATTTTTATTTAAGTAAATATGTCAATAGTTAAGTTTGTGCAGTTAGAATCGTAATCAACCAAAGTCAAATGTAACCAATTTAAAGTAATGCCTATACGTTTAAAAATTATGGAAAACAAATGCTTTATATCATAAATTCCTGTTAAAATTTTAATAGTGAATTTCGTGTTACCGTAATTAATTATGTTAGAAATTTAAGGTAAACTACACCTCTACAAAAAAAAAAAAACACTTATTTAGTTTTAATAAGCAAAGTATCTTAAATTATACTCAATTGAAATATTACTGAATGAAGTTTATAACACATATTGTATATCATCAGTCCATGATTCTTTTACCATTATGCATGAATATATTCTTGTAAATTCTACATGACAATGACATTTAATATTTTTCTTCTACATTTTAAAGCTATTTAAAAACAAAAGTAAATTAATATAAATTTTATTTCTGCAGACTTTAGTACACACAGATCTATATTTAACGTTATTCTTTGGTTTAAAAGCTAATTCTATTTAGAACATATTTCCGCTTAATTCACTTTACAGTTATTTTCATTCATTAATTAAATTGAATTTTTACGTTCTCTGTCATCATTAAGAATATATGAAAAGGAATCTAACAGTTAATACAGTACCCGGATCACTATTCCAGTTTTCATGTGACGTTTCATACCTCGACAGGAATCAAACTTTGAGCCACGAGCACACAACATATCAAGTACATATTTTATTATTCCTTTATGAAGGAGGAGGTTAGATTGATTTTAAATGTTATTGAACGAAACTTATTATATTCCATTAACTCTAGTAACGTAACGAGATTAGCAGTATAGTGATATTAGTGTTTAGTTTATATCACTTAAACAATTTCAATTATTTGATAACAAATGTTATTCTAATTTGATTATAAATTACTTTACTGTAGTGTTTAATATACAACAATGGGAGTCTAGAGCTTAAAAGTTACGTATATTATTTCTAATTAATACAGTCACACACAAAATGTAGTAGTAATTAAGATGTATATACGTTTTTATAGTCATAATCAAAGAAGGAAAGCATGATTTAAACGAATGCCTAGAGCTTTTGAAACAAATAATGAATGAAAGAGAGAAGCTGCCATCCTGTTCTAGAACCTCATTCTTAAAACCGAAGTAAAAATTATACTGTCTCAAAACACGGTATTCACACTCCTACTCTTATATTCTCTTAAATATTGACAATATATACTGTGCTTTTCATTCTTAAGTTAATCTACTTCATAACTGGTAATTATAATCTATAAAGTTCTAATGCATAAAAATAAGCAGGAAATTTGTGAAGGAAAATCCATTATTTTGAACTTACAAAAAACTTTTGGTTACTCATAGTCTAAAATATTTTTGTACCTCGTTCGTGTTTAGTACAAACTTAATTATAATTAAACTCCAAAAATAGATTAGTTGTTTTAATTAATTCAAGAGTTCTACTGAGAACATTCAACATTACGTACACATTTCACAGTATCATTGTAATTTTATAGCAATTACTTTTAGTTATAACGAATTCTCAAATAAATAAGTTCGAGACTTAATACATGACTTTTTAATAGTTGGTAGTGGAAAAATTTTAAGCACATGGGACAAAAATTTAGCCTCACTCTTGAGTAATGTACACAATCGTGGATAGCTTCCTTGATTGTGTTTGAATATGGCTCTATGAAACACTGCAGGTATGTCCCACCGATGTGAATGTATTCACTCACCAGAAAAACCGCAGTTCCAACAAAGTTTGCAGATTGCTTTTTCTGCGAGTCTCTACTGCTGCAAATAGTCTCACTTCTTCTCGATTGAATTTAAATATTGGGATTTTGAAAACAAACAAATTGCGACAAAGTATCTTAATATTCTTCAAACCATGCACAAGCACTTTGAGTCATGTGAACACTCTAGTTGTCATCTAAGTAGATCGGAGTATGCACGGGATATTCATCGTAAAAATTGAGAAATGGCAACTTCGATCACAGAGATTGTCCAACCAAACCTGTCACACTGAGCCAAGTCATGAAATGAAAAATACTCCCCCACTATTACATATTGTGGGTGAAATGCCTCATTGGGCTTCTGATTTATTGAACACCTTGTACCATTGTAATACAGACATGAATGTGACTCATCGTACCATATTACATTTCAAGTCCACTTCAGTCCAACGTCTATGTTCTTGAGTCCATAGAAGATGGACAGCTTTATGCCCCTAAGGGAATAATAGTTTCTTTCGTTGTATAGTTGACTCCAAACGTCCATTGTATGAAGTTGAAATTAGTTAGGATGAATTTGCATTCACAAACAGCAGCAATTCCTATCCGTTTTCAAAACTATTTGACTTAACCAGACGTGAAACTTGTTGTCAGTTTTCCTAGGTTATTATCTCTTTACAACAGTATTAATAGCCCATTCATCTAGACATGTTAAACAGTTTTCCTCGATACATCAACAAATCGGGCAACTTCACTCACTGCATGCCCATTGGTACGTCCAAACATAATGACTCCTTTCTGATAATCTGTTATATCATGGCTTCGATTATCTTGACGAATCGTTTTCACGAAACTGTTTCTAGTTTACTGCTGGGCTGATTCGTGGGGCCATCTATTTTGTCCTTAGCGAAAGGAGTCGTGATTAGGTGCCATTTATTGTGGTCATTGCCCATGCTTTCCATTACTTGTTAAGTTTTGTTCACTTTCCTACCGATAGCAGAAATCACGTTAGAGTTATCGTTGAACGCAGGTAACCTGTCAGATAAGGAATTTAACGATGCTCACCGAAAGAATATATTATTCTTGAAGAACTAATTACGTAAAAAACATAGTTGATGTTGCTATAAATTCCAAGGTTCAGACATGCTTCCAAAAGGATCCTGTCAGGTCGAAAGTATTGAATGATTATTTTGAGGCCTAAAATGCATCTTAACGGACAAACGACTTAATTTGTGCGTGAACAATCTCAAGAAAATGCTTATTATATCATACTATCAGAAATGAACCATGTGCTGTATGGCACAACTGCTTTACCACATGACAAGGTATAGTTAACCTAATTTGAATTGAGTATTTTTAACGTTGTTTATGATTACAGTATTTATTAGCATATTTTTTCTTATTTTACGTTTTATGATATTCACATTTCGATAATTTGCAATTTTGTTTCTCTTTCTTCGTTTTCACCTTGTGGTTATAAAAATTTTCAAAGCAGTACTTATTAATCAGTGCTATTTACAATTTGTAATGTAAATTGTCCATATAATATCAGATTTTCGAAAATAGTAACGTAAAATATAATAAATCTATTCACTTTTGCAATATTTTGCCTACCTTTTTCGGTGTTATATTTTTCACAGCTGACGAATTTTTGTTATCAATATGAGGTTGGAAACGGAACAATATTAGTTTTAGAGGTTGTGGCAATCTTGTCTGGTGTGTAGTCGCCAGCCAAAATAGGTATTTATACACACTATATATAATTTTGTCAGTCGTTTCAGAAATAATTAACCAGTTTGAGGTATAGTTTTTACCATTGTGTGAAAAAATATAATATACCTTGTTCAGAAAAAATAAATTAGAATTGGAATAATCATTCCGAAGATATTGACAAATAACTTTAAATTTTATTCGTGACTTAGAATGTCAGCTGTCAATACATTCTAGAAAATTGATTACAATAAAGTAAAAACTAGATTAAATTTCATTATAATAAACTAAATTTTATTTAAATATTTTCTTTTTCAAAGAATCATCTTGATCAAGAAATCCGAGTGGATGAAGCCAAAATATGAGAATATACCTCACTGGCAGAAGTCGTGTTTTCTCCTTAACATCAGTGAGTGCTATTACTCAGAGTACAGCGACAGATTTGTAGTGACTGTATATAATCCTTTAACACACAAAGTAACAGTACCAGTCAGATTTCCAGTTTCTTCAGGAGACTATGTGGTTCATAATGAAAATGGTAAGTATAGACATAAAACCGTCTTATTTTGACTGAGCTGGTACTAACAGAAGAAGGGTATAAAGAATATTGTTAATTACTTCGCTCCAAAAGAGACAAGATCTCCCGTTTAAGTTTATTCATTACATGTATTTTCCTGTAGTGGTAGTAACTTCTGATGATGGCAATTGCTTTTGTATTTATTATTTTAAAATTCATTATTCATTATGTGCATGAGCGATCATCATTATATTTATCCTGCCATTATTGACAGGCTACTTCCGGCAAACTGAGAAGTCTCTGCACCACGATCTTCGGTTAATCTCGTTGTCTTGACATTAGTTTCATTCTTTCGTATTGTCTATCAAATATATTCTTTTTCGTTTCTCACTCTTTTTCTGTACCATACCTTCTATTATATTTTGTGCGATAAATTCCTTCTTAGTCATTATCCTGCCTGTTTGACTTGTTTCTTTTAAATATATTTCAAATTCTTTTTTCTGCTACTATTTCTAACACTTCCCCATTTATTTTTCGTTTGCTTCAGCTAATTTCTTCATTCTTTTCTATAAGGTAAGTATGCCTAATTTCGCAGTATCACATAAATGAAAAATTACGAACTTGGGAAAGGTTAAGAAAGTAGTTCTCCGCATGAGTAATATATGGGAGGTACTCCTTTATGAGAAGAAATGTTGACCTGCTCTTCTACCTCAAAAACTAAATGAAATAGAAAAAGCAGTGAAGTTTTCGTGCTTGTTGGGACGTGAAATACAGCTGCTTATTTACCAGGTGTTTTAGCATAGATGTTAGAGCACAATATATGATGTGTATGTAAACGTGTAGAAGAAATTACAAGGAATGTAATGATATATGCAAAATATCCCTAACCATCGTATAAAACGCAGTACAGGCTTAAGTTCAGTAAGGCTGTTTGTAACCCCGATATACGAGAAAACAAAGGCAAGGAGACTTCGTTGTAAAAGTTCTCTAGGAGGAAACGTTGTTAAAGGATTTGTCAATGCTATGCGCCTGATTTCATAGATCTTGTTTGCAGGGTAGAAGATGATTAGCTTTCCTATGCTTTGAACATTTGATTCTCTTTCATTTGGTTTGTCATATTTACCTAAGCCTGGTTTGCTTATAGCCTTACTGGAGCACTCAATTCTTTTGGTGTTCCATTGTCTCATATTGCAGCTATTTCATCAAGTTTAATGTTTTTTTTTAAATTTGTTCCAGTAGTAGCTTTAGTTTACTTAATCTAATTCGATTTCTTGTGTTTCGATCATTTGATTTTCTAACACTTGCTCTGTCATGTGAGTTAGATAATATTTAGCTACATAAGCCTGTTTTGTTTCTAGCCTTGCTATAGCACTCGATTCTCTGCAGGTTCTACTGTTTACTATTGCAGCTAGGCTCTATTTCATCGTGTGTAATGGTTTTGAATTGGTTTCAGTAGTAACTTTTTTGTTTGTTTAGCGTAGCTAATTTCTATGAAATGATGAACGTTGTTTCACATAATAATAATGATCAATAAAATGTAGCTATGATGAAAAAAATATCGGTTGTTCACATTGGTAATTCAGATCCTATCAGATTGTAATACTCAAATCAAAAGGCCTATAGGATAGTGAAATTAGTAACAAACAGACAGTACTGGGAAATTAGGTATACCTATTGCGAAATTAGGACATATAACTGCGAAATTGATACCAATTGTATATTGTACTTCGACTGAACATTATTAAATTTCTAAACGCAGAAAGAAAGCAACAGCATATGTATCTAGTCAGGTTAATAGGTACCTCCAAAATAAACTCTGCTATTTAGTAATAGATAGACGTGTTCAAATTATTAGACTCAACATTCATTTTCTTAATATTTTACTACGTATTCTTACAATATTACGTTAGAAAATGTGTTTGAACTTAGTCCAAATTACTGTTCTGTAACTTTTTCTAATTCCTTGTGGTCATGGCACATGCTTTTCAATATCAATTAAACAAATGCGTACGTGACATTTAAATATAAATACTATATAGTGTATGTATCTAAATTGGAAACAAAAATGAAATGGAATACCTACAAGAAAATGATCTCTCACACAAAGATTACTATTTCGTATGAAATCTGTTATTCTTTATTATGTCTTTTATCCTTTATGTGGCATGCTATATACGAGTTTAGCACATTTTGACTTCAATTCAGCATCATGATACCACAAATTGTTGATCTCCTCGATCAATTAATGTGTAGTCGTAATATGCTTCTTCTTTAGATTTTCCTTCATGCCAGGGGTTTTCAATCGGGTTCATATCAGGACTATTGCCCGGCTACGGAAGAACACTAATTTCGTTGTTCACGAAGAATTTTGTCACATTTTCCCCGGTGGCATGGGGCTCCATCATGCATGAAGATGAAGTGTGCGTCATAAAACCGGATTGCAGTCTTGGGAAGCAGTTCTTCTTGAAGAATTTGTAGGTATTGGTCGTGCTTCATTGTTCCCTCTATTATATACAGTTTCTCAGGGCCGAAGACAAACATCACACCCCAGACCATGACTGAAGTAGGATGCTTCACTGTTTGTTGGAGGCATTCCAACTTGAATTCTCCCCAGGTCGACGTCGTACATATTGTGAACATTCATCAAACACGAAGACACATGATTCATCACTGAAACACCTATTCTTCAATCATCAGTAGCCCAATGTTCTAGGCCTCGTGCCCATTCGAGGCGCTTCTTTGCCATGATTGGAGTAATTTTTGCTTTCTTTCTTGGCCTGAGTGATTTTATTCCCTCATCACAAAGAACTCTTCGAACATTTTCAGGCGAAATGTCTACACTATACTCAGCCATTTTTATGCTTAAGTCTCTAGAAGTTGTGTTTCTGTTTCTCAGAGCCAATCTTTTTAGTTTTTTGATACCTCTTAGCGATAGCTTTGGATTTCACCCACACCTTCCAAGCTTCTTTCGCTGACACATTTGCTTCTTGCTCATCACAATGGAGATTTTACTCATAGATTTTTCCCCTACCCCAACTCTAATAACAATTTGTCGTTGTGTGTATCTTCCTTCCGCCAAAAGTGTTTTGACAACTTCCACTTTACGCGAAGAAAAGTCTCTGGCTTTTCAAATTATGCCGCAGTTACGGGACTTCATAGAATAAAAGATTAATACACAAAACACATCAAGATCACTTTAAACTGGCCCATTCGAACTGTTGAACACTTTGAATGTCGTAACTGCTTACGACTGCAACCACAATACTTCAGATTGTAACTTGTTGTTAGAAACCACAATAGCTGTCTACAACTGAAATACCACTTTCAGAACTCCCTCCTATCTACTAATGCCGTCTGCTGTTCAAGTGTGATATCACCACTTCAGGTGTACAGGAAGCAAATGAAACATCCTATATTGGTGGTTTAAACCATTAAATTACATGTTCTGGAACTCCGAAATTAGGACTGCAACATCAATTTCGCATTTTTCGAGGGTGAGTCTAGTAATTTGAGTACGTCTGTATATGCAAATATGCAATTTATTGCGAAATTGGGCACACTTCCCCTACCTAACTTTGCAAACGTGAAGTCTATGTATGGAGAGTAGAATAGGTTCCAACATTTAAATGTTTTGGGGATGATCATGTTGGAAGAAAAATATATATTTGGTGCGATAGAGCGCACACAAAGTAATATTTTTAGATAGCATTAATTATTTGAAGTATCAAACTAGAACATGCTCTGCCAAACCTATCAAAACACAAAGAAGAGGAGTTTACTGACTTACTGTTTGCAAACCTCACCTATGTAACGCAGACCATTTTCTTGTGCAGAGGTTCCGGATGAAGAAAGAATTAAGGACTGCAGCAATCTCTCGCCCGTACACACCAATTAAACGACTTTATGATGATATTAAAATGAGATAACATTTCGACAGTTGCCAAATTTTAACATTCTGTAAATTCCCTTCTCTTAAGTAAAGATAAGGATATTGGTAACACATGAGGCATCTTCGTTTTACCAAATTATTAATTACCCATACATGAACACAAAACCAATAGGTAACCTATGTTAATTTGTACAGCTTATATATTCATACTTCTAATACCGCTATATGCAATATGCAATTTAGGTTTCTCCATGTTATTTTATGTCAGATTGTATATCTACATAGACTTTTTTTTGTTACTTCTCTTCTATATTGTTTTCGGTTTTTGTTTTGAAATGTTTAACTATTGTTTTACATGTGATTCAATACTTTTCTTTTGTATTTGTTAATATTTTCTATGTACTGGTGCTTTAAAAAAATAAGTAAGGTATGCTCGTGGTTAAGTGTTCGGAGAAGGCTGCAGAGCCTTAACTTCGCCACGTAAAAGAAGTCATAAATAAATATATAAATAAATAAGATCATGTATCAACACTTAATTGCTTGTAATAGTAATGGGAATTGCTTGTAATAGTAATTAATAATAGTAATTTGAACAAATTTAACCAATAGGTTTAAGAGTCTTTCTGATAAGTTTGAAAATATTTATTTTTTTCTAAATTGTTATAGTTTTCTACTATACTGCAATGCAATCTCTGTTTTTGTTACATGATTATACTGTAAAATTAACGCGCGGAACCTTACAATACTGTGTTGGCTAAAGGGGGTGGTGATAAAGAATATTAATGAAAATGGTAGAGTGAAGAATGTGGGAGGAAACAGAATAAACCTGAGCAAATCTTGTTTAGGTTCTACGCCATTTCGATCGTATACCGTTTCGGTCCTATCCTGTTTCGGTCTTTTTCCATTTCGATCGTATAAAGGTCTTCCCTATATACATACTGTATCTTCTACAAAATAACACTAGGCAAGAAATTGAAACTTTTTTTTTTTTTTGTAACTGGAATGGAAATATCTGTTCTTTACTAATTTGGGATCGCTGAATTCAATGGTTACATTTCTGAGTTACAGAATATGGCCAGTTTCCATATCCAATATAGGGTCACTATATACAGCGCATCATGTATTGGGATAGTAAAGTAGTAAATCATTCTTTTCTGCACCGAAACTGCGAAGACACACTAGAGAAATTAATTTTACGAGGCACTTACTTGTTACTGCTGGAAATAAACCCCTGATGATCTTCTTTTGTATGATTAGTGTCGGACTCCCTGCACAAAAACCAACAGTAGTCGCCCATCATTGAAGCATCCCATCTGCCTTGGTACCGGCGTTCCATTTGGGAAATTTCGTGGTGGAATCGCTCTCCGTGTTCATCACTCAGGTCACACAAATTTGGAGGGAAAAAGTCCAAGTGAGAATCAAGGAAATGTAGCTTCAATGACATGCGACAGCCTAAAACTTGATAGGTTGCTATCAAATCATCGACCAACTGTACATAATGGGGACTCCTGTATTTTCTGAGGAAACCGTCACATAGTGCAGCAAATGCATTCCATGCAGCGACTTCAAAATGGTTCATTTTATTTTCAAAACCTGGGTCATGAAGTAATTTCCTTATCTGAGGGCCGGTAAAAAAAAATCCCTGCTGCAACCTTTGCTTCACTTAAGTTGGGAAATGTTCCCTTTAAGTACTTGAAAGTTACGCTTTCCTTGTCCAGAGCCTTCACAAATGTATTCATTAAACCAAGTTTAATGTACAGTGGGGGAAGTAAGATTTGGTTAGCATTAATCAGTGGAAGATATTGTATATTTTGCTCACCAACTGTGTATTGCTCACGCTTAGGCCAAACCCTTTGTACATAGTGGTTTGCAGTGTTTCTGCTGTTCCGCAAACACAAAACAACTATACTTTGTGTATCCTCCTTGCAAACCCTGGAGGATGACTACAACTTTAAAATCACAACACACTTTCCACTTAAAAGAGTTGTATTTTATGGCATACAGCACTTCATCCATAGTTTAATACAACTTTTTCATGCCTACTGGGTGGGCAATGGGTATGGACGGCCACTAATTGCCGTTATGCAGAATCACTACCTTTAAACTCAACTTAGAGGCATCAATAAACAGACGCCATTGCATTGGATTATGTTCAATTCCAAGTGTATGGAACAGTCCATTCACATCGGTACACACACACATTGAATTCTCCATCCGATGGAACTGTGCGAATTCCCTCTCTCGATCCCTGTACAGTGAAATATACATGCCTGGCGCTAAAAGATGCCACTGTTGTAGCCTAGACCCAAGTATCTGGGCCTCATTTTTTTTTGTCAAATTCAGGTCTTGCACTAAGTCATTAAGTTCAGGTTGCTGAATCAGGTGAGGCAACTGTCATTTTCAAATTCCTATTCTGATAAAGAATCACTTTCACTTTTGTTGCTACAATCCTCACTTTCAGTCACTGTGTTTGATGGTGCCGAGGGGATTAGCAAAAGTCGGCCCCTTTAGGTAACGGTTTAGTTGCTGACATCACGTCGGCATTCACACTAGAATGTTTATTTTTACTGGAATAACCTGAATCACTACTCAGACAAAAGTCCTTCGGTTCGTGCCAAATCGTGGGCACTCCCAACTTCATTGCTCGCTTCTTTCCTTTCATCCACTCAACGGTAACACATGATACACAACACACATGAGGTACTCATGATTTATCTTGATCGCCTAGGGGACAATCAAAGTATGCTTTGTATGCTGTCCATATCAATTGCGAAATTTGTTTCCTCTGTGATTTTGATGCAAACTTACCACACACGTAACAAGCAGTTTGGATTTGTAATTTACGGTTCCGTGCTGTAGCCATTGAGTTCCAACTTGACTATATTTTTATCCAAAACACAGAAATAAAATAGGCTATTCTATTCACAACACGCTGTCCAATACAACTACGTCAAGCGGATGAACTGCAGCAACTATACTTCCACCACGATAAGAGACAAATAACACAACAATCACGAGAAGCTCCCACCGGTTTATTTATCATGGGTAAAGATCTAGCCGACATGGGTAAAGATCTAGCCGATATATGCCACGTTTTTCTTTTTCTTTAGTTCAGCAGTGTTGCCAGCAATATAAATAAAAATTTCTTTCGGCCGTAACGTAGCACCGGAAGTGACGTCACGCGTAACTCGAAAATGGTACGTGCTGGAAAATTTTGCGTTACGAATTTGGACTCAGCGCATCGGAATTAGTATAGAACACATATTGGCACCGCAGTTACAAAATGGCTGTCACATAGTGTAATTGTTACTTAATATTACGTGATTATAAGATAATGCTTTATTATTAATATTATTATTGTGATCAGGGGTAAAAGTGGATCTAAAAAGGTAGGGGGACAGTAGGTAGCGGCATGACGTCAAGCCGTCCCCCTGCGTTTCCTCTCACTTTTACCAAGGGCGCCGATTTCTCTGTAAATTTGGGGGGGCATTCAGATGCAGAAGGTATAGATATGAGGATTTTAAAACAAATTGCATTCAAATTATGCCAAATATTGTATATTCATAAATTCAATAAGGGGGTCCACATGAGATTTAGGGAGCCTGTCCCCCCAGGATCGGCGCCCTGCAATTTTACCCCTGATTATGATCATATGTAGATAACTGCTTTCGATCCTGTGACGTTTTGGTCTTACGCCATTTCGGTCGTACACATATAAAGCACTTCTCAGGTGCGACAAATGAACTGCCAATAATGGCAGAATTCCTCTGTGTGTGTGTGTGTGTGTGTTTATTTCGAAATGCCATTAGTTGTTTGTTTATGCATTTATTTCAGTTATAGGTGTAGATCAAGAAGCAAAGTAGATCACAAAAATAAATATTGAATGTTAATTCTAATTTATTTCAGGCAGTAAAATCACCAATCAAATACTCAAAATTCCTAACATGGTTGCCACAATACCTGGTAGGACAAACTCATCGGAATACGAAATAACATTCTTTGCTTCAGAGCTTCCACCTCTTGGTGCGCACTCATATTACGTTCAGCGAATTTCAAGCAGAACCAAAACACTTAGTCAGGAAATTAGTGTTAGAATTGAAGTGGGAAATAATGTAAGTACATATAACCTTAAGTGAACCCCCTAACTAAACTCACTGGAGTTCCTATCATGATAGAATGTGACTGCCTAGACAACTTTTAGCTGAATGATTTGCGGTCATGCAAGCCACTTCCATCAAATTATTATTATTATTATTATTATTATTATTATTATTATTATTATTATTATTATTATTATTATTATTATTATTATTATTATTATTATTATTATTATTATTTGAATGTGTTCGCTTTAGATTAAATGCTTAAGCGCCTTATTTTATTAAATATATATTAATAAATGCATCAGTGTACTAACAGAAAACTGGTGTGCCTTCAAATTAAATCGACCATGATACCTCTAGCACGAAAGGCAAGAAAACTAACCATTGGTTACATAGGTGAACAAATAGAGAAGTTCAGCACAAATATGTTTTACTTTTTCCACGTAGTAAATAACCCTTTCAAATTTAATTATTTTACACAGAAGGTATTCAGAAAATATAACAGTAAACTTCCGGGCTGATATTTGGCTCGAAAATGGACGAAAATAGGTCAGGTCCCATTAACAAATATATCGGGGAATATTTCATTTATACGATCTACAGCATCTTGTTTTGCATGATAACTCTTCTGTTTTAGCGAGTAGTGTTCCTGCTCCAGTTAGCAACCTTGGTGTATTCTGTACACGTTAACAATGAGATTATCTGAAGTCCTGTCATGTGGAATGTCAAATAACCAGATATAAATAAATTAACTGCATGTGTTCATTTGTAAAAATATAAATTTCCGTGAGATTCCTATCTAAACTAACTTTATATTTAATTGGAAATTTATCTTTCGATAATTACCGATTCTGATTTCAGAGAGGCTGTGTTTCTCTATTCTCATATTTTTTTTTTAAAAAAAATTGTAAATTTTAAACCGTTTATGGTAAGCATGATCTTATTTCGAATGTAGTTTAGGCCTGCCTTTTTCTAAACCAAGAGCGATTACAGAGACATTCTTAATTCACAGCATATCCTTCTTAGATGATTGCCCCTTTTGACCGGATTTCTGCATATCCGGATTGCGTCCAGAGCTCATTAGTAAGGATAACTGGAGTTCCACTGTATCTCTGTCTGCTTTCGAAGCCCTGTTAGATTATTTTATAAGTCCATCTCCCTATCGAAAAGTATTATAGCAAAAGCAATAAGGCATAATCAGAAATGGTTTTCTAACATGGATTCATTATCAAAAGAATAAATTCTATCGTATGCACTACCTTCCCCCTCTACTGTGATAGATTTAACCAACAAAGCAGGAAGAGAGAAGGGAAGTGTTTATATATATATATATATATATATATATATATATATATATATATATATATATAAATTTAACATCTTAAGAACTTATTAATATCTGTTTTGAAAATAGAAGTAATAAAATAAACCACTTACAGGTCCATTGGACTTCTATGGTGTGGAATGTCACATCACTACTTCACACTGTGAAATGAAACTTATTTAATGTTAATCACTCTTGGGTTAGAATAAGCTGTAATGAAATAAAAACAATCAGTTCATTTCAATTGAGTCAGTTAGCTGGCACAGCCCAACGGAGAAAATTTACCTTTTAGGGGATTAAATTAATTTGTACACTCAAGATCATAAATGTATGAAACGTATTTAATTGTGAAAAGGTTTGTAGTTATTTCTCCTCAATGAAAGTACTGGTAAACATCAGTGTACTTGAATGAAATACATATTTTTCACTTGCCCAACCAAAGGTTGTATTGAGAGGTATGCTAGATATTGGGCATAGAGCTGTTACAATAGAAGTAGTAATGATTTTTTTTAAAATCTTTATTAATAAAAAATGCAATATTATTCTTCCGTGAACACACGCCTTATAAAAGTATAGATTACCAAGAACGATATTTTCTTTGGGAATAAAGGATGACACTTTCTCAATAAGTAAGTTGAGAGTTTCTTGGAATCATTAGTAAGACCCAATTAATGGAAAAACACTAAAAAAAATCAAAT
This sequence comes from Thermobia domestica, assembly GCF_964235325.1. NCBI lineage: Eukaryota > Metazoa > Arthropoda > Insecta > Zygentoma > Lepismatidae > Thermobia > Thermobia domestica. Next base: position 66,098,185 of record NC_137462.1, read on the forward strand.
CTATTATACTCAACTCTGAAATAATTTACTTTTCGCGCGAAAGTTCTTAGGAACCCTATACAATAAGTATTTTAATATTTGTAAAGTTATTTTTAAGATTCTACGCTTAGCAGCAAGTATATTTTGTTTATTCCAGATTTGGCTTAATGTTTTACAACGCAACTGAAATTTCTCAATCAGTTAGGTTGTTCTACTTTTCTGAAACGGAAGCCAAATGAGGCAGAAACGTCAAATGAAACATGACCCTTATTTATTTACTGTGCTGAAGAGCTAACTAAGGGGTAATTGTACTTCCAAAGAAATTCAGTTTTCAACCGCTGTTTGCAAAAGCATATATATTTTCGTTTCTCCATGTATATTATTCAATCTATATTATACTAATATTGATGTTAGATAATCAATAAAATCTTCAAATGCATTTCAATTTTAATGCTAGATTAATAGATTTAAATGCTGATACAATTATTTTATTTATGCCATCTCTTTTTCTAGATTCTAATGGCAATCTTTGATACATGCAGTGGACTATTAGAAGGACTTAGAAGAAAGGGAGTTTACTGGTCTTTTAAGCAAAATTTCTTCGGTTACTTGGGAAATAACAGTGCCGGCGTGTATACTATGTCTACAGATAATTATGCAAAGAAATTGTCCGATTCTATAAACATAAGGGTTTTCAAAGGTTGGTGCACCATCTTGAAGTAATTGAGGTAGTAGTTCCTATGTTGTTCAAGTTACTTAAGCTTATGAAGTGCGAGATGTATCCGTTAAGTAAAAATCTACCACTGTAGATGGACAAGCATACGTTGGCTAAATTATCTTTCAGTTTCAGCCTTATACTCCCCTTTCGCAACTGTTCTTCATTGCTAAGTGGAGTGGAATGCTGCGCCAATTCAGACTATCGCCAATTGTGAAGTGCGCGCCGTCATACGTTTTCTCCAAGCAAAAGATAAGTCCCCTGCAGATATTCACAAAGCACTTGTTAATGTTTATAGAAACGTTATGCATGCTGAAAACACTTCCACATCAATCAAGAGGTCAAGAATGAAGTAGAAATCTGTGCCATAATTATATGATTTTGTGTAGAGAAGCAAGTACCCGAACTTAATAAGTGTTTGGATAATTGCGGTCATTACCTCGAGAAAATAATCCCTGTGTTACTACATACTATGAAAGGGCATATGTCATTTTCTTAAATACACATTTGTTGGATGAATATAAGCTGTTGTAATTTGCTTTCGGGACCTGCCTCGTAATTATTATGCATTCTCATTAGTTACAGCACTCAGGGGGAAAATTCAATTAGAACCAGATGAGACTGTTAAATGTTTCCAAAATAGATTTTATTAAAAGTATTTCATGTTTAAATTTTTGTGATAGTAATTTAGTTTCAAATATAGGAGATTCAGGTTTCAGGTTGACAATGCAAAACCAATATCGTTCAGAGTATTATCCTTTATTGTCTTATCACTATGATTGTAACAAGCCTTTAATCGTTTGTTAAAATATTTTGCGTAAAATGTTTTACATTTAAGTATTAAAGCGTGAAACACAATCAGTGGCATGTGGGCTATGTGAACGAAATAAGAGTTGCGACTCGATGTTGCCATGTAATAAATGTGTCTAAGCAGACGCATTACAGTGCCAGTAGGTGACCAAGTGACAGATAGATCCCTTGAATGTGTTCAAAGACGTTTCTAACTCAACAGCTTTCTCATTGGCTAAGAGCGTTGAAAGGGAATTCGGAGCTCCGCCTTCAAACGTCATAAACACTGTCCTTTAGCGCAGTTGAAAAAGTTGATAGCAACCAATACGATACCAAGATAAATTTGAAACTCTTCTTATTTCCTTTGTTAAGTTTTAGGCTTAGCAGCAATCTCTTCATCATTATATTGGTGTACCAGAGAAATACGTGTTCACTATGTTTGAATCAATCAACTGTGATGAACAAATATTTTTTTTAACAAATTTTAGTAGAGCGCAGAGTCTTCTAATATTTAATGTAAATTGTCTCTATAAAATATGATACGTAATGCAATCTGCAGTTTTATATGATATCCGATCAATCAACCTCGAATTTCGAGGCTGAAACTTTGTGAAATCCTTTGAAATTCTGAGGCATTCAATACAGAAGTCTGTGTGTGACAGAAATACAGAAGTATATCTTACAGAACAAAAATAATACAAATGTAACTAATCCTATTTATAAAAGGGCAAACATGTTAGTGCATATGCTAATTTCAATCGTTCATAGGTATCATTACCTGTATTGCCTATCTGACACCAATAGATGTTGGATGCGTTCAGACAATTTGAAGATTGAAAACTATTGTGACAATTTAATTGTAGTTTAAAACTGCATTCTTTCAGTTTAATTATTTGAAAATGGGGCGATGGCCTTAGCCATATTTAGGTTTGAACCTTAATATGTATGTAACCACAAGAGAGTTGGTGGACAAATATAAGGAACAAAAGCTCTTAATGAAGCACGACTCTAAGCATCTCTTTCTTGGTAATGGGGCGCCGTGCCACACTCTTTGACAGACATTATGCAACTACAAGTATGTGGCTTTGAATTTATTCAATATCCCCAATTCAAACCACATAGCATATTCAGATTATCATATGTTTCCTGCCATGAAAACATACTTGAGGCAAAACTTTTCTGCACATATGGCTGTTATGGATACTGTAAATGACTGGTTTTTAATACGCAGGAAGAAACTTTTTTTTTTTTACAATGGCTCAGAGAAATTGGAGTCTCGCTGGAAAAGTGCATTCAAGGACGAGGGGTCAATGTAAAACGCACATAACATTTTAGATCGCTAGCAAGTTGCCTTCCTTGTCTGACCAAAAACTTTCCAGCCGACCCGCATACAATTTTATTTAAATACAGTAATCTGTAAATATGTATAGACTTCTGTTAAACTAGTGTTATGTAAAGGGATGGTATCGAGACGAGACGAGACTCTGTAAGTCTCAGTCTCGTCTCGGTTGATAAATAGCGGTCTCTATCTCGATCTCGTCTCGAATCAAAAATCGCCGTCTCGGTCTCGGTCTCGTCTCGGTCAACAGATGCTTGTCTCGATCTCGATCTCGGTCTCGAGGACCAAGTCTTTATATCGTCTCAAAAGTCTGGAAATAAATAGTGTAAAATTAATATTGTGAAATTATTGCTTCTTATTTTCTGCCTCCATCCTTGACTTAGAATTATAGTATAGTGTACCTCTTCATAGCATAATTTGCTAGCATTAATGCTTTCCATGCGTGTGTTCCAGCTTCAATCATCAGCGGGTATAACATACCTGGGATAAAACCCTAATACCAACTTATATTTCACTTTCAGCAATAGACTTTGTCTCATATAACCTCAGTAGGGCATATACAATTAAACTGTTAACTCCAGTACTATGCAGTGGTTTATTTCCTTCCTTTGAATCAGAATTGTTCAATACCTCCTAACGGATAACGCAGCTCATAGAAGCACAAACGTATTTACTCGTACCGAAATTGAAATTTTACAATTTCTCATTTTTTATGCAATACATTCTGCCTTGGTTATCATTTTAAAAACAGAATATAACGTTCATTTCTTAACAAATAGTATAAATTATTACTACAATATATTTTGTTTCAAATTGATCAAATGCTTTATTACCATTTCACATCTCAGTGTTCAATTAACACTTTACGACACTTTACAACACCATTTCCTTAACCTTCTGGTGAGAGCTCCGGCACTCATCTTTGCTCTTTGTGGTCTTGGATTGGATCACCATACAAGTTAGATTTCAAAGTCCGATATTTCGCATAGTTCTCGTCTCACTTTAAATACATTCTGTTTCTTATACAAGTTCATAAGGTCGTAATGCATTACATAAGCATATATCTAACGGTGCATATGATTTTTATTCGAGAAAACTAATTGTGCGTTCATTACGTTGAAATTTTATATAGATTGAAAATTATTTGCGAAACATGGACATACATATTACATAAGTATATAGGTAATTCGAGCTGTCTGTATATATTTTCTCTCTCTCGCCAAAACAAGAGATTCTTAACTTTCTAGTTTTCTTTCGTATTAATTTTCGTGTAACTTGAAGGATTGAATAGCCAAAAATGTCTTTTTTTTCGCTGTACGACTTTCGTTAAACTTCGAATCCATTTTTACTCTACCTTACCTCGTGAAAGTTATATATAGGGTCTATATATACATGGAGTGTTCTAAAAATGTTGCCCACGGACCACAGAGCATTATTCTACAAAGTCATAATAAAGCAATATATATATTTGTAAACCTTTTGAATCCTCGTCTGCAGACGCAAATTGCACTATGTGGCAACGTCGCAAATAAAGACCTACCAATCTATCAAATAGTTATATCGATTCTTTCCAGATGGCAGCTAAAGTCGATATTGATTGACACTAGCATCACTTATTAGTGTAGCAATCGGTTCAACTGTTCTTTGTATTCGTAGAGTAATGCAAATGGCTCCAAATTAATCTGCGACGTTGCCACATTGATAAATTTTGATTCCAAAAAGCGGCTAAAGAAGGCAAACCATCATATAACATTTTTGCTTTATTTTGGCCTGTACAGTAGTGCTCTGTGGGCGCCATTTTTATAATACCCGATATATATATATATATATATATATATATATATATATATATATATATATATATATATATATACATATATATATATATTACCTGCATCCGCGGCTGGAGAGACAGAGAGAGAGAAAAAGGTATATACATCAGCAGTGGATTTTTGATTTGGGAGAAGCTTGAGGAAAGGGTAAGAAATGTTTGTGTTGTACGTGCAATGCAAAAAAAGGATCACAAATTTATTTCGGGAGGAGCTTGATCCCGATAGCCACCCCCTAAATACGCCACTGCACATCAGTCAACCGCTCCCATATTACCTAACATAGCAACTAAACAAATTTCGAGTAAAGGCAATTTTGATAGCTATCAACATCAATATTCGAGATGAGACCGAGACTTTCGAGACTGACCTGATTCTCGTCTCTAGTTATATAGGTCTGTCTCGGTCTCGTCTCGATTTATAGAGGTCTGTCTCGGTCTCGGTCTCGTCTCGATTTATAGAGGTCTGTCTCGGTCTCGGTTTCGTCTCAGAATATAAAAGTAGCCTACGTCTCGGTTTCGGTACCATCCTAAGTGAATACGGTGAACCCTCTTGATTGCGCTTTCAGGTGGAACACCTGAAGGCATCGAATGAAGAAATACTAACGCACATATTTATAGCGTAGCTGTTTAGCTTTATTTACTTTTCAAACACAAACAGGGCACTAAAGCATACAATGAGCATGAATAGATTTTTTTATAAAATTACCTAAAAATGAAAGTAAATGGTTTAAATTCAGAGAGCACTGCTTGGCATGTTATTAATTATAACGAAGATTTTAGGGTACTCTGGTGCGTCTTACATAACATAATTTTGATTTTACACAGATTAGCGTGTTAATTAAACAAGTGTGTTCTGTATGCACATTTCGTTTACATAATTTATCCTGATAAACACTACAATATGCTAACAAGAGAGAAGAACTTAAATGCCTCATATTTGTATTATTATTTAGTATCACAACTTTAATGTGTTTATAAATAGCAATTTTGTAAATGTTTGTCTGTTCTTTGGGTCGCATTAATTTTTTTGACGGACTTTTAAGTTTGGAAGGATATAATTAGCAATAGGATCATGACATGAATGAAAATAATAATAATAATAATAATAATAATAATAATAATAATAATAATAATAATAATAATAATAATAATAATAATAATAATAATAATACGATAAAAGAGAAACCTGTAAAATTGGAAGGTACTAATATAAATATCAAGTGTGTGTGCTTAAATGGAAAGATACAAGAAGTAAGAAAGAGATATAAAATAAAAAATTAAAGTATAAATAACAGTAACACGATGTAAGAAAATAGAAAAAATTATGAATAAGAAAGATGAAAATGAACATGAATTGCACTGGACATCACACCACAAGTTCTTGTTAATAGAGAAATAAGGTTATTTTCTGTTTCTGAGGCGATTCAGGAACTGATGGAGACAGAGGAGACTCATGTTGGTTGGTCTTACTGTCAGTGATTTATCTACATCCCCCTAACACCCCCCTAGCACCCCCTAAAATTTTCTGACACCCAGAAATAAATTCCTTACACCCCTAACTAGGAGGTGCAATATTAAAAAGATTCATTCTCGTTCTGCCTTAAGGTTTTGTAGGACTTTGTAGAAAATGTTTTCAGTGATCCTAACATTAGGCAGAACGGGAATTCCCGTTCTGCCTAATCTTTGGAGACAGGGAGTTCTATGCGAGGAGGAAATTTTTAGGGAAATGCAGCAGCGAAAAGCTTGACTCCTAACGTGTTTGTATGCAGATCGGAACTGATGTATAAAATGGCTGTAGTAACGGGGGCGAGAACTAAATCCAAGCGGTCTAAATGCAAGGAAAATTCTGACAAGGACAAAATCCAAGGAACAAAATCACAGGAGTATATATTGGATGTACCAGTGCTCACCGTATATGATTATTGTTTCCCTTGAATTGTCGTATATTCTAAAATATTACAGTGGAGTCCCGCTAACCCGAACTAATTGGGACCGAACCCTGTTCAGATTACGTGATCTTTCGGATCAGTCGGAATAACCGTAAAATCGCTGTTTGAAGGGGGTGAGTGGGTCTATTGTGTTGTAATACGCAGCGTATAGTATTTCAAAACACGTTATCTGACTATGTACTGTACTGGAAAAATCTTAAAATGTTGAATAAGCCTTTATTTTTCCACGTACAGTACGTATAATAGTTACAAATCTTTCCGTTATGGGTATTATTATCTTTGTGTAGTTCAATCTGCAGCAGTCAGCAGCAGTGTTCGTAGTTTGAGGGAATTTTCTCTAGGGAAATTTCATGGGTAAATTTAGCAAAAAGAGAAAAAGGGAATTTTTCGACAAAACGCGAGAAACCCAGGGAAATTCTCTAGCTGACTGATTGACTAATATCAATGCTTAGATTTTTCTTTGTTCTTCAGAAATAAATACAATAGCAATAGTTTGTGTGTGCTGCAAGTAGCATAATTTGCAACCATTGTTGGCTGGGTTGGGGTCACGGTGGCTGAGTGGTAGAGTGCTTAACTCTGGTGCGTGGGGTCCCTAGCTAGATCGTCAGAAAAGTAAGCTTGCGGTAAACAACATCGTGTCTGTGAATTTTCTCGAAGTACCCCCATTTCTTCCCACTTTCTCATTCTTCCATCATGATTCACTTGCTTTAATCATCGTCTCCCTCAGCTTAAGGCGTATACGTGGGACGTTAAACCGAAAGATTTCATCTCATTTCACTTTGTTAGCTGGATGTATTTGGGTGTATATATTGGGGGGGAGTGAATGAAATGTAAACGAAAAAATAGAGGCAAAAAACAAATGAATAAAACAAATGTGTTTGGCACTTCCTTTAATATAGCTAAATTAATCTTACATACTATAATTTCTGTCATAGGGATTTGATACTCAACAAACTAGGAAAAATTGGATAAGAGAAGGGAAAATTTTGTGTCACTCGAGGGAAATTTTCTTAAAGAAACCTACGAACACTGGTCGGCAGTTTGTCAGCTGTTGTCTCAGTGCAAACATTATTTCTTCTGTTGTGAGCATTTGTGCATATTGCACTACGAGAGCCGATTGTTATGGCGAGTAAGCGTAAACTTACAACCCTTAATCTTAAAGATAAGCTAAACGCTCTAAAGCGTTTAGATCACTTTTCCGTAAGTTACTTGTAAAAAGTAACGCGTTACAAGTTGCTTTACTTTCCTTTAAAATATAACGCGTTACTTGTCCCCCAAAACTAACTGTTACCCTACTTTGAAAGTAACGAGTTACTTTTAGGTCTGAAACTTTGAATGTGAAAAAATGTTATTACTTCAATTTTTCTTCTTCTTCCACTACTACTACTACTACTACTACTACTACTACTACTACTACTTCTACTGCTACTACTATAGATTGAAATAGTGATGTCGTCATTTCCTCTTCGTTACCATGGTGATCGCCATGTTTTTTTCTAAACAAATGCATGAAGCGATAGGAATACTATGAAGTATCCTGTTAATAAGAACACACAGTTAATAATAATTTTAGAATCGTTTGAGGAAAAAGTAAAGTTGACACTAAAAGATACAGATTAAGAATATAGGTCCACGATTTAGAAAGTTTACGAATGAAATCTAATTAACGAAGTAATATATAAAGAACTTTTTTCTACAGGGGCCACATCTCTAGGTAATCTGATAAGATAGAAATTGCATAAGTAATGCCAGCGCCATTACCCACGTAATAAACAATGAACAAAAGCAACTATACGCAATGTAAAAACTCTAAGATACAGACTGATGAGCTGTCAGCACAGTGAAAATGGAACAAATATACGACTTGTCTACAAGGAAAAATAATTGTCTACTTTGAAAATAATGTTAATTATATTGGTGCATTTAGGGATTTTACGCGTACCCTTGAAAATATGAGTGTATAGTTACTGTGGGTACAAAATAAAGAAATAAACCATCAATAAAGAGAAAAAAGACAAAGCTTGTAACCATATGCGTGCTGAGAATTTTCAATATGGACCAATTTCTAATCGGTTAACATGTGTCGAATCTTTCCTTATATTTCTTATTTAACTTAAAAATATATACTGACAGTATAAGAAAACATCCAATTAGAGGGATTCAGCATAAGTTTTAAACACTAATTCTGTATTTCTACACATTTGTAATACAGTGTGCGATATTGATGGTAGTAAATAAAAATTTTCCAGAACAACTTAAATTTTGCTCATTTTCATTTCTCATAATGCTCTATCAGATGTGCTATATGGCAATCGTAAAACTGCGTATTTTCCCCACAAAAATAAAATCAAATAAAATTTTCCTCCCGAACCTGTTCGAATTAAACATATTCGGATTACCGTGACTCCATTGTATCTAGATTTTTTCAACTGAAATAACTACTTCTTTCTTTTAAAATGCTGGAAACTCAATCAAACGTAAAAATGTTATAATAAACGGGCAGATTAGCTTTAATTCCTTTCGCACATACTCATAGGAAAAGTTCTGGATATTCTTATTTATTATACCTTTAATACATTTGAAATAGGTTTAGCATATTCCAGTAAGACCATTCATTTTAATTACGAAAAGTAACTGTGATAGTATTTGATTTTTAAAATGTCGTTCTTGTGTAGTAGCATATTTATTTTAATTCTGAAATACTGATCGAGATTTTTTTTTTTAAGCAAAGATCGAAATCTGAAATATATACTTACTATAACAGCCGTACGCCTTTTATTGAGTTTTCGGCATTTAAAAAAATGTTATTTCCATGAAGTGAAGAATTTCAGATAACATTTTAGATGCATAAGAGCTGAATAAAAAAATAATCATTCTTTTATTAATCTGCGCTTATGATTCTGCCGCTTGAATTTAGTCTGTTTTGTCTGAATTTTCCTTGAGGTTTGTCCTCTTGAATTCTGTTCTGCATTCGTAATAACCTGTTTGGTAATTCTAACAGAGGCTGTAAGAATAATAATTATTTCTTCCAGTTTCATCATAAATTTTAGGTGTTATTCTTCTTGATCTTCCCGGAAAACATACGAGGATACAGTTCTTTATCAGCAGTGTTATTCACATCTACTTTAGAGATGAATGTGAGTTTCTCAAAAATACCTGCGGGCAAATTGAAAATTGATTGACTCAGTTGCAACAAAGCCGTTCGACATTGTAACTGAAACGAACATAAAAGAAACTTAATTCGGTATAGTGTCAAATTATTTCCCATCAAGATTTTATTCACTTTTTCACTAGTTCATCTCTAACATGCTAAGATTCGCAGTACGTAAAAGGTACCACAGTTCACATCCTCAAGTCATGTTTGGTCATATATTAAATAAACAATGCAAGAAGATGCATAAGGCGACTCTTAAGAAAGAATGTTAGAGTTCTACATCACAACTCCTTTTTCGGCATCACCTTATCTGCTAATCTGTCTTATGTACATAATTCTATACTATATGCAATAGTATCAATATACTTCTATTTTCATATTTATAGTCAATGTAAATAGAAGCAATACAAAATATCAACGTCAATATTATATGTTTTTTGTAGTTTCAATCAAATCAAAAGGTCAGATAATCGGGAATAAGGGCCGTCTTTTTGCATTGTTTGCTTAATATATGACCAAATATGTCTTGACGATGTGAACTGTGGCACCTTTTACGTACTGCGAGTCTTAACATGTAGGAGGTGAACTACTGGAAAACTAAATAAAATTTTGTTGTGAAATGACTTGATATTAGATCATTTCTCTGCAAGTAGTTTATTTTTAAATCACATTCATTTTTACTGAAAAAGATGTGAATAACACTGTTAATAACAGAACTGTATCTAGTCATTTTTCCGAGAAGAACAAGTAGAATAATATCTAAAATTTATGATAAAACTTAAAGAAATAGTCATTCTTCTTTCAGAATCTGTTACAATTACTAAAGAAAAATTCCCCTGAAGAAATTCCTTTCTGGACAGAATTCCTCATCTCGAAAGATTAGGCAGAACGGGAATTCCCGTTCTGCCTAAAGATAAGATCATTTAAAATATTTTCTACAAAGTGCTGGAGGGACTTTACGCAGAGCGAGAAGAAACAATTAAAATCTTGGAATTTTGGTTTTTAAAAGATTTTAATTCTTGATTTTAAGTGCCAATGGAATAAAACAACTTACTTTCGACAAGATAAAGTTTCAAGCAAAGCACGCAACGCAAGATTGAATGGAGATCAACCTTTTGCACGGGTGTGATCGTCACAACATTGTTTGATCAATCAACTGCCAACGATTTCGACACGATGTCACACCAACCATGAGAAAGTTAACGCTAATTAGCTTTGTCTGAGGAAGGAAGTCCAATGCAATCGTTCGTTGCATCAACAAATTTTAAAGTTTGTAAAATAAATAAATAAACTATAATAGTATACGATCTTAATGCAACACTGCTTCCCTCAGATTTTTTGAACACCCCCTAAGTTCAAAATTCTGGATAAATCACTGCTTACTGTGCATGTGACGAATAAATAAAGAAGTGACATTCGGTGAATCATGAATGCAAGTACTTCCGGGTCTAGAGTTGCATGGACATGTCGGAGGTGATATTAGGTTATAAAATCTTGAAGCAAAGTTTTGATATAACGTGTCGGAGTGCAGTTGTTCTTGACAGCAGTGGAAAATCTATAAAAAAATATTCTGTAGCAATGCTTCATTCAATCTCCTCGATTTCGGATCGGCAGTGAATATAGAGCTCTAGTGTGGACACCACATTTATCATCTACATACTACACACACATCTTCAAAAGTTTTGGGGAAATTCTCGAACTTTGCGGGAAACTTCCCGCTAACACGTTTGGATAAAACTGTTCTGTAGCATGGGATAGTGTTAATCAAATCTGTTGGTAATGTATCGTAATCGAAGATGCTCCAGATGGACAACCAGTGGTGAAAATTCTGTAATATTGTAAAGTATCCTGATGGAACTTGGTAAACTGATTGGGTTCCATAATAGCTAGTTTTTCATAGAAGTTTAGTGAGGCTATCACCCCGTGCTATGTGGCCATACAGTCCACATGAAAGCATGAAGAAATGTAGAAAGTTTTAATTCTCAGATTGTGCCACCAAACGTTTGAGTAAGTTAGCCGGTAGTGAGAACTTCCGTGAGGTGTGAAATCCAAGAAAGCTTTATATCAAATACCACGCCAAGATAAGAAATAGTCTGTGGAACAGAAACTTGTGTATATTCAACCTGAAGATTTAGTGAAATTCGAGTGAGGAATAATCGGGAGTGTCTTCGTAAGGAGGAGTAAGAAGACAATAGACTGTGTCTTCGTAGAGTAAATGTTGAGACGGCAGATATGACATCAACGGACAATTACACGGTAGCAGGTTACATGAGACGGTTATGAGATTGAACAGCACGAGCAGTAGAGAGAAAACAGTGTCATCAGCAAAATGATAAATCTGTACCTTGTCTGACATGCGGAAATAGACGACATAGAGTAACTAGGATATGATACAGAGGAGAACTTTAAGGTACTCCAGAGTGCAAGAAGGTCTGGTGAGAAAAAAAACGTTGTTAATGAAAACATATGCCAGACTCCCTGTTAAAAACAAATTGATGAAGCGAATGTAAAAAATGAAGTTACGTTTTTTACATGTCAGACCAGAGTATCAAACCTTATCAAAATCTATATTCAAGATCAAGTAAGAAGAAGACCAAATAAAAAGGAGACCAAATGCGAATATCATTTAGGGTAGTTGCTGATTTAGTGTCTGATGAAGGAGAATGGCTCAGTAGATCATTTTGATTTTACTAATTCTGTAGTTTGCAGTCAACAAGTCTTAGCATTAACTTTAAGAAAGTGTAAACTAAAAGGTAAAATATTTGAATTTTGTTTATAATAGTGGTGCTAATAGTATTCAGTTCAAATATATGTCATATGGAACCAAAGAATTTTTTCCCCACAGCATCGGAATATGGAGAAATTGTACATTATACATTATTCGCAAGTGTAACACTGTAAAGCGTTGGAATTTAGCATCAAGGGTTATAAGTAAATTATTGGAAATACAAGAAATACCAAAAGTTTAAATCGTAGAATCAAAAATAATTCTTACAGTTGCAACTAAGAACGCTATAGTATCTCAAACTTTCAGATTTTGGAGACTTCTGTCAAAGTTAAACGCAAGTGATAAAGAGGGGCAAATTACTTTTAAATTATCTTACTTTGGAATACTCTTATAATGATATGATTATTTCGAATAAAGAGAAACAAAATTATAAGTGTTAATAATCACAAAAGAGATTTTATTTCGAAATTCTTAGATCAGTGTTGCACCTAAGCACGTAGATTCTTTTCGATAGACGTAAGGACGCTAATGCTGCTTATAGCAATTTGATACCTAAAACATTTTTGGAGATACAATTGGCGTTCATAATTGCCTTTCATTTGTTTATAATATGTATGTAACGTTCATAAATATTATAAACAAAGAAAAGACACAATTATGTTTAAAATTTGTTAATGTAAGCATTAGCAATATATCGGGCACGTAACCAAGGGGGGCACGTATCCGGACCTTCCATTCGAAATCAGAAATGAAAAAATTAAGAAAGGATGAAACAAAAAGAAACGAGGAAAAGAAGAATAAGCGTCAAAAATAAAAAGCTACAGCAAATTTTTGATTACTTTTTCTTATGAGGAGATTTCTATTACTTGCAATACATGGTGGCGAATGAGCGGGATATCCTGGAAAAGTCAGGGAATTTGAAATTTCTATAGAAGTTACGGAATTCTCACAATTTCTGTTTCTAGTTAGGGAAATTTCAAGCTTTCGAAAGCACAGTGCCGTTCTGCAATAGTGTGGATACTTTTTATTATAATTTTTAGTCATCGCTTCCCTGCAGCATCAAACATGCTATTTCAGAACAATTTTCTACTGCTCCTTTAGCCTGTCATTTGGAACAGACAGTAGTTGACGGAATCATGAAATAAAAAAAAAGAAAGAAAAAAGAAAGTTATGTAGAAAGTAATTTCTGTTAACATTTAATTCAACAGAGAAAAGGGGCCGTGATGGCTCAATGGTAGAGCGTTAACCTCTGGTGCTTGGGGTCCCGGGTTCGATTCCAGTCCACGCCAAGTAAACTTTGTGGCGGACAAACACCGTGTGCGTGGGTTTCCTCGGGTTTCTTCCGTTTCCTCCCACTTTCTTTATTCCACCATTTCATTCATTACTCATCATCACCGTCTCCTTCAGCCTAACCGGCATAAACGTCGGACGTAAAACTCAAAGATTTCAATTCAACAGAGAAAGGAACGAAGATATTGTAAAATATTTTACAAGACATTATTGGATATGTACTTTTTATAATAGTTGAGATCATAATGAAGCGAAAATTGTTATATTTGAATGAACAAAGAAAGGAACGTATATATTGTCAAATCTTTTTGAATACTTTCTTTCGTTCTTTTACTCGAGATTTCTTCATAGTTTGTTATTAAAATACTTACTAACGTATCCTCATTTTATTGTCCTAGTAAACCAATATAAGCTTCCAGTAAAATAATTTAGATTGGTCGAGATCCTGGTGTGATAACCACAGTACTTCACGTGACGCCTCTCCCACCGCTCTCATATGAAATCCTGGCTGAACGAACCAATATATGTTGCCAGTAAAATAGTTTAGAATGATCGATCCCCTGGTCTGATGACCACAGTAGTTCATGTCACAGACCCCCCCCCCCTTTACGAAATCCTGGCCATGTGCCTGAATATATAGTCATGTTTTTCATATTTTCGAAACGGTTTGAGACATCAAATTGGTATAAGCGGAATTGGGATTTTTACGTCTATTGGTAAATAGGAAAAGAGGACTGCTAACATCGAGAAATGTGTCACTGAACGTTCGAAAACGATTTATTAAGACCCTGGTATATAGCATGGCGCTTTACAAATCAGAGACGTGGACATTGAGAAAAGCTTAAATAAGTTGGAAATGTGGTGTTGGCGCAGAATGCTCCGCATACCATGGACCGAAAGGAAAAGGAATGAATACGTTCTAAAGGAACCTAATGAAGGACGACAGATCATGAAGATAATAGGAAAAAGAAGAAACAGTTTGCTTGGCCATCTTATTCGGCACTCCGATTGGATCACCGTGTTGATAGAGGGAAAGGCAGAAGGAAAACCAGGAAGAAGAAGAACAAGGATAGAATATCCAGATGCAGTTACGAAGGAGAGACCTTATCAAAGTATAAAAGAGCTCTCCCAAAGGAGAGAAAAGTTTTAAAATTTCCATGTTGCCCACCAACCTTTGATTGAGGAGAAACAGAAGATGTCTATTGGAAGCAATCTACATGATTAGATGTAAGATTCACCTAAGCACTTTTTCGAAAGAACATCTTTTTTGAAAAATCAGCAATTTTACCTTTTATATTAAAAATGACAAGAATGTTTCAGGTTATATAGATATCAACATAGCCTAAAACATGTATGTATCATCTACGTCGTCTGGTACTTGTCTAAGTTATCAGTTATTTCCGAATAAACTAATAAGCCTTTTTTTTCTCAATGTATCAATTTTCATTCATGAGATACATTTTCATGGTTTACTGGAATCGTTTCTTCATTCTTAGATAACGTTTGTGTGGAAAAGTAAATAATAAAAATAAGCGCAAATGGTCTATTTAAGAAACCGGCGATTAAACAATATATTTTTGTAGCTGTTTATAATTAATAGGTTTATGATTTGATTCAGTGATACTGAAAATTTTAAATTCTGCTTAAAAAAAAAACATAACAATAATTTTCCGCAGGGGTAAAAGTGAGGGAGTAGGCGGGCGTACGTCGTTCCCTCACTTCCAAAAATGTCTATGGTGTCCCCCACTTTCTAAAAACTTACAATGGGCAAAGATAGGCACAGGGTACGGCGTGACGTCAAGCGTCCACCTGCCTTTTCAGATCCCCTTTTACCCCTGATTTTCCGATAAACAGAAGTTGACTTTCCATCTTCAACAATTTCTTCGGCAGAAGTAAAATCTATCAAATTACAAAACTTGATTTAAGTATTATGAATCAATCTCTGTAAAACTTTGAACTCTTCCTGGGTTTTGATTCCGCCTGTAGGTCCATTTTGATTATTTATTTATTTATTTATTTATTTATTTATTTATTTTCAGCATCTATGCTCTCTTTGCACCTACAGGTTTATCAGGATTTCAGGTTCACCATAGGCATTAAGGAATCAATGTTATACTAGATAAATAATCTTTCAAAAAAAAAAAAAAAAAGAATAGAGTCTGAACATAAGTTCCTTGCATCAAAATAAAACTTGGAGCTTTGTATATGAACAATTTTAATGTAACTGTACTAAAAATAATTCTTAATTATGCACAGGTGCATCTACTTTATTTCAGGACCCAATGTTGTAGAAGTACACCAGGAAATCAAATCAACAGTTATCAGATTGAGTCAAGTTATTAGGATTTATGACGGAAGAGACGAAATTGAATTCGATTGGATCGTTGGAGAATGTGTTAACAGGTACGCCTACAACAAATACATTGTGTATACTAGTCTAGTATTGGCATAGAGTTGGCTAATTCTTAGGTTAGTATGGCATTTACAAATTGTTTTCTTGTTTATGTATGTATAATGCTTTTTAATTTTTAAGTTTCTGTTTATGATTTTTCATAAAAATGGATTATTGAGACTGCGATGGTTCAATGATAGAGCTTTCACTTCTTGTGTGTGAGTCCTTGATTTAATACCCGTTTGCCCCTGTAGGATTTGTGAGTAGTGTTGCCACGAGACGAGACGAGACTTCAGATTGTCTCGTTTCGTGCAAAGCATGTCTCGTCTCGAAAAGATGTGCTTGTCTCGTCTCGAATTATCCAGTCTCGTCTCGTGGTAACACTAGAGCGGATGAGAACCACAATAAAAGAGCTGTTCAGCCAAGTGCTTAAAATTACAACTTTTAACCAAGTTTGGTTTGGTTAACAGAGCACAACAGACAACACGACTACAACCTTCGTACAACGACTGCTTAGTTTCGACTGAACAAGTAATGAATTACTACGACAGGCATATTTGTCTATACCGTCGGTATAGTCGCAAGGCAAGACTTCCCCATTTATTCTGATTTTTTTTAGAACTTCTGGTTCCATTTCAACAAATAAGGAAGCCTATGTGACTTTTCGATTTCAAAAATGACTTAGGTTCGAATAACATCATAAAACAATCAAAAGCCTAAATTTTACTGTCAAACCACCATCTTTTAAAACTGAGTACCGAAAAAGGCTGACATGTTTCTGTCTTTGTTCTTAACGAGAATGGCCATGAAACAATAAAACTGCATTAGAAGAACTTGCACTTCTATAACAGAACTTTTATACATAGATATCCCCACCAGCCCCCAGAATGAAATATTCTGAAACACTGATCTCGATGAATGCTTTAATATTGTACTTGAATCTGGAATCTTAACTTTCACAAAATAATTAAACTTCAATCGATTGAAAAATGGAAATGAAAACTGTTTGTAAGAATCAGTTAAAAATATAACTTTAGGTATTCCATGTTCCTCGTAGGATAGTCCTTATTTGAAATAATAAACGCTGGTATACATTTCGAAGACAAATAATTTATTCTGAGTTAATACATTTTTAAACAAATTTGAAAACTGTGTTTGCATTTTCGTGACAAGGGACGAGACGAGATATTTCACGAGACACCTTATCTCGTCTCGTGTCTCGCCTCAAGTGGTTAGTTTCGTCTCGTGGCAACATTATTTGTGAAGGGCAAACACCATATTTCTATGTTTTCTAGGGGTCCTCTAGTTTCCTCCAGTTTTCTGTAATCCATCATTTTTATCCATTCTTACCATCACCATTTTCTTTTGCCTACATCAGCGTTTCCCAACCGGTGTGCCGCGGCATACTGGTGTGCCGCGAATGGGCCGCTGGTGTGCCGCGAGGAAGTAAAAACAAAATTATTAATTATATAGGAACCTAATTGCAAGACAGGAAATATGTGTATTTAAATTTCACATTACTGTGAACCTCTACAATGAAAAAATACTGTAATTGTAATATATTATTGTACATACATTACTACTACATAGATTGTATTTCGAAAACAGAATTTTATTAATATTTAAAATTGTGACTTATATTAACCGTTAATAAATTATAAGTTTCACACTGTGTTACTTATCTGTTCATTTTTAATGTTGAAAAAAAGTATTAATTATCATTGTTATGACCATTATTGTTTCTTTATTGTTACAGATTATTTCGTAATTTGAAATTTTAAAATCTCATTCTATCCTTTCGACAAAGCAAACACTCATACAAATTACCGCAATTCTGTTTTAAAAGTACAAGAGATTTGTTTGTTCGTTCGTAATTTAGTTATCTTCCTTCTGAAAAGTTGGATACATTCTTCGAAAAAGAAAGTGTATTTTTTAAAAGACTGAGTTCTATATTTCATTGAAATTGTTGGAATTGTTTTCTATTTTTTTAATTTGAATGAAAAGTAGGTATAATGATTTACGATGGAGGAAAACCAGTGATCGAGCTTTCTTCTTTGTGAGAAGGAGGTCAGTAATGAAAGAAAACAAATACGACGGTATTTTCTATTTACAAATAATAATAATAATAATAATAATAATAATAATAATAATAATAATACCTATGAGTGTGCCGCGAGAATTCAAGTTAGATCCGTAGTGTGCCGCAAGTTGAAAAAGGTTGGGAAACGCTGGCCTACATAGCTAACCGTAATATGTAAATCTGAAACATTTCAGTGCATTATTGTATTTGTAAACATCGCATATGCTATTTTATAATGAGTAGAAGGAATTAATAAGTTATGTCAATTCATATTTTTCAAGTGCTTAACTTCTATGACTTTTAGACACTTGGAAATAGATGTCGTTAGCCGCTACACGTCAACGCTCAAAACCGAAGGAATTTTCTATACAGATGCTAATGGTCGAGAATTCCATCAACGCAGAAGGACTCAAGACCTTACACCCTCAGATATTCCAATCAATTACTACCCTATCACAACAGCAGCCATTCTATTGGATAAAGATACAGGAAATCAAATTACTATTTTAGTTGACAGACCGGAGGGCGTTGCAAGTCTTTCTGATGGAGAGCTAGAATTTATGGTAAGTGAATCATAATTAATATTGAAAATTCAGATTCTGTATAGTCATTCAGGAGAAGACAGACATTGGGGATTACCGCCACTTCTAAACTTACAACACTATGAATGCTACCTGGAAGTGAAGATGTTTGCGTAATCAGTACTAAGTGAAGCTGTGGTGTGTATGAAATGTATATCTGTAAAAGTTTAAAAATAAGTAGAATAATTTGAAGAGAAATGTCTAAATTTATGAAACAAGGTGTGGGAGATATATGAGACCTCAAGGGTCATTGTAAAATTTGAGTGGTGAACATACAACATATGCTGAAGAAGACGAACACGCACTACAAGAAAAGTTAATTTTGTTAGATGGGTATGGGTACACCCAAGAAAATAAGATGTGGTACCGTAAAGCAAAGGACAATAGTGCCAAACTTTTAACATCTACACAGAGAAATAGTAAATTAGGAAAATCAAAAGGTAGTAACACAAAAGAATGTACAGATACATAAAAATGATGCAAAACACAGTAACAAAAATGAAAAGTCTCAAAAATAAAATGATTGTGCTATCTGCCGAGGTTGGTTTTACGGCAAAAACAATTACGCTGATTGGGTGTAATGTACAAAATATTTTCAGCGGTTTGACAAGAACTGTGTTCTTCATTCAGACTATCCCTTCTTTATTTGTTAACAATGTGAAATCTCAGACAAATATAAGTATATGTTTGCTCTTTATGAAATATATATGAAGTTAACACTAATATTTTAATCTATAACCATACTTTTGATAGCATATAATTAACATAAATCAACAAATTATTTTCCGTGAAGTACAGATTTTTTGTGCTCTTCGCACTAGCTCACATTTTAGTCTAGGAAAATTAGACAAAAAAAAATGACCGAACCCGGACATTTTGATAAACAAGCTGAGAATTGGTGGAGATGTTCAGAATGTTATCCCAATCGACTCACTGAACGTCCCAAAAAATCTAGCTTGGGGAAGCCGAGATACGACGTCATCAATATGGCCGCCGACCGAATTTACCGCTTAAATTTTAAAACGTTATATGTACTCTGCGTTTCAAGATAGGAACTTCGATTTTGTTTCATTTTTCAGAAAACACATTGTAAATCGTTATTTAGAATGGCTACTTGATAATTGATTTGAAATAGAGGACGTCATATTAAAAATAATGTACATTCATGTTCTCTTTTTGAGATTTAATTGTAAATAACTTCGAAAGTGCTACATATACTACGATAAAATGTCTTGAAGTAATCGTTATTCATCGTTTTAAGAGTTTTCTAACGAGCCAAGTTACGTTGCTGTATCTCTAAAATTAAGGGAGATATTCAATTTTATGTGCAGCATCCTGTATTCTCTTATTAAATTTATTGTGACGCTGTAGGGGTTAAAAACCAAAGATTAGTGGAACTTACACAAAATTAGTGAATTTTCGTAATTTGGCGGGCAAGATCCTAACCAAAATCCCCAAAACCCGTAAGTTCCCGCTGCTCCAAGGTTTGCGTTATCCAATATGGCGGTTATTGCCAATATTGCTGCCGCATCTAAGGGCTTATAAACTAGGCTTTGACACAGACATTTCGAAAAACACGCTGAAAATTGGTGGACATATCCTGAGAAGTGATCAAATTAACATACTAAAAGTCTCAAAGCATCCATTTTGGATAAAACCCGCCATATGGAGAAACCCCCGCCATCTTGGATTTTATGTTTTCGATAGGTATAGTTCTTATACAAAACATTCTTTAAAGATTACTTTAATTTTGATTTTTTCTTTCCATCTTGTTTTTTTTAATTTATAGGTATATAAAGTGAGTGTGAAAGTACAACCTCAAGAATAGTAGGTAACACGGTTTTTTTAAAAGATATATATTTACCACAGGAATACGAGAATTAGCTGTACTGTCCCTTTCATTTGTCAACCTTGCACCGTCAAATCATACCAGGATCTACACTTATCTTCTTTATGCCGTGGATCCGTGCAAGCGAAGAAATCAATAGTCGTGTGTAGTAGCGTTTGATCAACCACTTTACGCGAAGACATTTTATATAGGTTCACCTGCTGAAGAAGACAGTCCGCTTTCATGTGCAGTTTAGCGTTTAGGTTTCCACCTGCTCATATCTTTTATGGGATCTGTGGGAAACATTATGGCTGGAAGCGGTTTAAAAGAGCTTTGGGAATCTATTTGCGCCAAAAATATCGTGGTTCATATGATGACAGGTCCTGCTTACGCTCGAGCTCTTCGGGTGCATTTTTTGACGCAAATCCTTGACAATCCTCCTAAAAGATCTGAAGAAGGATTCCGACTTCATTCAACAACCCAAGACATTACTCAATGGAGGAAATGTTTCGCTGATTACGAGTTGCACATCTGAATGCTTGATTGAAGCTTTCAGGATGTTATACATCAAACTGGAAGTTTCCTTATCTAGTCGTTTTGCCAAATTGTGGGTGCAGTACTTCCAAATGGTCAACATTATGGGTCTTTTATTAGACTGAGAACTCTACCTCTACTCCGTAAAATGTATGATTCCATATTTGCACGCCACTGGGCACTAAATTACGCAAAGTTTGCTCAGATTTACCTTCAGCAACTTATGAAATTACAAGAAACCATGACAACCTCACATTTCGAACGATTCGCCACCCAAAGCTATTTCACTATTAGAAGATTGGATAAATTTTGGTCAGGGGTCTGAGCAGACATGGTTATCGAACAAGTACTTATGCGAACTATGAAAACTGTTGGAGAATTGATACACGGACGGGGGCTGTCTGAAGGAGTGATTGCTTGTTGGGTATCTGCAATGCCATCTTCATTGAATATTATTGCGTCGAATAGATTTTAGTGGCACCTATTCCGAAATATCCGAGCAACATGTAGAACTTCACGAACGGCCAGAGACGAAAAGGACGTCAAAAAACTAGTGAATTGGCTCGTAACTCATAGCCCATTCGAACTACATTCAGATCTCCTTGTTTCGTTATCTACTGGGTTGGTTGCTGATGAAACCGTCAACTGTGATAATACTCATGAGTGCGGTATACACGACATGAAGTCAATTGTGGGTCAGCGCTTTAGTGACATTCATCTTAAAGCAATAAGGTTCAGTCACTTGCAAGTGTAACCAGTATGAATAAGATAAAAAGATACATCCGTTGAAGTAAATCCAAACCAGCTTTTCCATTGCCTTCTGTGTATTGTACCCAGTGAAGAGGAGCTAGCAGTTTACTTAAAGTACGAGCTGGCTGCTAAATTACCTGCATTTTTCGATGGGTCAGTAATGCGGATAGGAACAAGTCAGCATTCATAAGCGTTCTGCAGGAGGTAGGATCCTATAACCTCTTACACCAAATTCGGTCTTAACAATGGATGGAGGATTCCTACTGCACCGAATGGTATGGGCGCATCCAGCAACCTTTGAACAGATATGCCTACAGTATGTGAAATACATAAGTAATCACTATGGTCGAAAGTGACGGTGGTGTTCGACGGCTACGTCTCTCCAAGCACAAAGGACGAAGAAGATGCCATCAGAAGTAGAAAACCAGCAGCGACAGAGACAGTTATCACAGATGCTACAGTACCAATTGTACCACAGGAAGTATTCCTGACAAACGCAAAGCATAAGACACGCTTCAATCTACTTTTGTCAGGGCATCTTGAAAAAGCTATCATCAAAGTATTTCAAGCTCCAGGTGAAATAGATACTATGGTAGTGGTAAATTCTGTGGAAGCGTCATAAAAAGGATTGAATTCCGTCATTGTAGAAGAAGGCACCGAACTCCTTGTTCTTATGATTTCACTTTCTGGTGACTAAACCGTCCAAATGTTAATACCTGCTGTTAATAATGTTAATGAAAACTGCAGACAAAATATTCTGCAGTGACAAACTAAAGGCTGGCCTTGGGAATATTTTTTCCATACTTTTCTTCCACGGTGCAACATGTTGTGACAACTTCCGCGCCTTTAGGAAAGGAAAAATCAGATCTTTCAAAAAGCTTAAAGAGAACGAAGTTTTGAGGGAGAAAGTGTAAAACTTTGACAAACCAAACGTCACTTATGAAGAAATCGCTGCGGCAGGAGATACTTTTCTGCTTCCTTTGTATGGATGTGACATTAATGGAACTTTGGACCAAGCAAGGTATCAACTGTATATGCGAAAAGTGGCAAAACTATTTCTGAAATCAACATTTGATTTGGCAAATCTTCCACCTACCTCCTCTGCAGCAAAGCATCATTTTTTTCGAGTTTACCAACAGGTGAGGCTCAAATTTAAATTAGTTTACTTTTCTTCTCTCCGTTTCTGGAAACAAACAAAACTTTTCACTAATTTTCTTTGTTTGGAACAGCATGTTTTCAGTTCGAATCAAACAAAAATTGTTTTATCCCATTTTTTGTGCCTTTTATATTTGTGGTCGGAGCAAGATGAGCCGTCTTGACTCTGCGAGTTCTCACAGAAAGAATTACAAGTAAGAATAGCACTCTAAAAATACATTCATGAAGATTATACTGAATGTATGAGTTCTCCCTTTTTTTACTCAAATTAAATTCATATCCACACAATATTCTGCATGTAGCTCCTTTATAGTTTTTCGTTTTTGTATCATACGTAAATATTTATAGTTGTATTTTTGTTTGTTTATTTATCTGCTGGATTCAAGAGTGGAAGGGTGTGCATTTACCTCCAACAGAATGGGGTTGGATGCTGAAGAACGGCTGATACAAACCCGTCCCCAGCAAGCTAGATGCAGCACCGGACAATGTCTTACATATCTCCTGCAATTGTAAATCTGGATGTGAATAAACCTTAAGAATAAAAAATCCAAAGGTAATTAGGTTGAGGCTGACGACAGTTTCTGATTCGTATGTATTGTTTGTTGCATTACAAGTCTACAATGATGGAATTTTGGCACGTAGGGGCTTGAAGTCTGGACAATGCAAAGAATGTACTAATAAGTTACTGATATTATAATGCTGTGACTTATAGACTTAATTGGTTAATATTATAACATATTGTAATATAAAATATTGTAAATGTGGCTTTCTGTTGCATTACATTTCAATTGCAATTTCAATGTAGATCATTATAAACTCTGTGGCTAGGTGCAAACTAGTTGTGCATAAGAAAAAGAAGTTACAAACGATAGAGGTCGGACCAGGTAGTACAGAGCCATCGACAACATTCTGTGCTCACAGAGAGAGAGACTTCGCGAGCGATATGAATAAGTGACGTGCGTTAGCAGCAAGTAGACGAAAATATAGAGACAAGAGAGTGAGTAGTGCGAAATTTAATGTGATCTAGGTCGTTCACTTCCTTGTAAATAAGTGTCATAAATTGACGTTTTGTGTTGTAGTGCTTGAAGTGTAGAAGGTATTTGGGTCCTGTTCGTGAACATGAATTCCCAAGTAGTGGTAGCGTTATTAGTTCGTGAGTTTGGGACGTCCGTTGATAATCCCCGTCGAGAAGATCGTAATGCTTTTGAACGCATCAGACGCTTATTAGTAAATAACGATACTGTGCTCGAAGAATATCAAACGTTAGTTATAGACGACTGTCTAGTAGATGAGAATGAGATTGACAGTGAGAGTAGTGACAGCAACCATCGCGAAGAATCTTGTGTAGCGAATGCGTCAACCCATTCTCCAAAAGATAGCAGTTGTGAGCAGAGTAGTAGTTCGTCATACGCCCCTTCTCCACCAAAACAACCTACGAAATGTACGAAGGAACAGTTAGAGAAAACCTATAATTACTGGATTGAGACAGAAAAAACATCCGGTAAAAGAAGGAAAGCATCGTCTGTATTTTCACGGTACAAATTTCTACAGGGCAGTCTGTAGCCCCTTCGTACTTTTGAACGCAACCTCAACAAAGCGTCCATCAGCAAAATAAACGACGAGGTGCTATTACGTTTTAAACGAATGCGTGCCATGAATGGAATAATTCACGATCGGACAATTCGAATGTGGGCGATGAATGTAAAGAAAGGCATTGATTCAACTGACACTCTTAACTTCAAGGCATCGTCTTCCTGGGTAGCAAAATTTAAAAAGCGTAACAATATTGTGTCACGCAAAATTACGCACTCCGTGTCCAAATCTGCCAAAAGTGAGCAAGAATTACAGAGAACTGCAGACGTCTTTGTCGAGGAAACAAAGGCTATAATCGTGGAAGAAAACCTAAATTTAGGCCAAGTGGTTAACACAGATCAAAGTCGATTTGATAAGGAATTGCATTCAGGCAGAACACTGGCAACCTAAGGCGTCAAACGGGTGTATTCTAGCATTGGATCACCGACAGCAGTTACGCACTCTTATATGATAATGCCGATTATAGCGATGGATGGTAAACTGTTATCACCATTATTTCTAATATCTGCTGAACCTACAGGTAAATTCCCCGCGAACATGCGAGACACTCCTTCGAATATCAAGGCATTTGCTCGAAAAACTGCAAATATGATCTGAAGTTATTTCTCCGAGACGTATTTTGGCCAACTGTGACGGAAAATCGCCTTTTGCTGCTTGTTGATTAGTGGTCTTGTAACAAAGATGCGCAATTGATACATTTTACTGTTCCAGATAATGTTGTCCTTCACAATCAACTCATAGCCCCCAAATGCACTGGACTTATTCAACCTCTAGATGTTGGATTCTTTCGCACTTACAAGCAGTATGTGCGATTTATCATTGACGCCGCATTGAACATTGATGGGTTTCATATGTGGCATCGAGACAACTTCATCCGTCTCCAAGCTTTCACTCATTTTCAGTTTCGTGCTTCCGGTTCATTAATTTCATTAAGCATGCCTTCTGGATATCTTGAAGAACATCCAGGAAAATTCCAAACTCCAATGATTTTTTGTTTTGATTCTGACATAGCAGCAGATTGTTAGGGAGATCAGTGTACTAATCCCAGCTTCGTCAGGTGTACACACTGCGAAAATGTATTTTGCTTCCAGCACATTCTTATCGATACCCTCCACATCAACTGTGTTTCATAGACTGGTACGGTATCTTTTTGCGCCTATATTTACTTATAAAACGACTCACGGTGTAATGAATCGTGTTTTAGGCAAGTACGTATGTTGTTCACACACAGACAGCAATCTTTATCCCCTGCAACATTCCCAGTGAATTGCATGTGAACACACTTTTTGTACTCTTCTTATAGAGGTGCATCCAGTGACTACATTCTGCGAATGGTTTAGATAATATGGTTTTCCACACGATCACTGTCATATGCGTACAGTATATCTTTTTGTCATGTATTCTTTGCTGGACAATTGACTTGTACCTTAACAGGACTCAAATGAAACATTGGTTATGTTGCCTATGTCCATATATCCCCTCCAGACGTTTTTGCATGTTCATATTTCTCAACTCACAATAAAGAAACTATAAAATTATTCACACCAATGCATTTCTGGTAAAAATTTCAGTCTTAATTGATATACCACATGCCCCACTTTTCATTTAGCATTTTGAATTCAAATTCAAGATGGCTACTTTCAAGATGGCGCCCATGATGTCCATATCCTCCACAAAATAGAACCTCTTCTCATGTTCCACTTCCTATACATTTGACATGCATTTCTTTCGCCATTCGGGAAGGAAACGTGTGTTTCTGCATATTTCTGTGTTATTAAGTCCCACTGTAGGCCCCACTTCTTCCACCTCTCACGCTCGTCCATGTTGCCCTCAGCCGCTACAATTTTGCATATGGACATCTTTTTACATCCTCTTTTACATGTAATGCACCTCGTCCGGCAACTCGAGTACCCCATTCGTACAGTTCCCTGGTAAGATATACTAGTATGTGTGGATACTGGGCCGGCCATGGATGCCAGAGCCGAGCACATTCTGAGGATGCTGAGGACAATGAAACAGTAGATGCTGAAATGCAACATGCAAAATATTTTCAACAATGTTATAGAATAACAATAATTATGAATGCTCTGATTTCTATAAAAAAATAACCTAGGTACAATCAGTGTTTTTTTCGGCTCTCATCGTGTGAGTCAGTTAGGACATTACTATTATATAGTTTCAGTAAACGCCGTTTCGGTCAGTATTTCCAAACAACATATTTACTTCTAATTATTCTACTGTAAAGATGTTTAATAAAACTTTTAATTTTTTTACCCCACTATCATAGCACATCATTAAATTAAAGTAGTCAAGAAGACTAAATTACGGTTTCTATTTGAAGTTAACCTTTTGGTTATGTGATCTGGCCTAAAAATATTAACTTAGCCCAAGAAATAGATTCATCGGATTGTTATTTTCAAAACTACATCCCAAAACGCTAATACCCAAGATGGGGCCAGTCTTCAAAATAGCGGCTTTTACCCAAAATGGATGTTTTGGAACTTTCAGTATGTTAATTAGAACACTTCCCAAGATATTTCCGCAATTTTCAGCGTGTTTTTCGAGATGTCCGGATCAAAGCCTAATTTATAAGCACTTACTGAAGTAGATGCGACATACATATTATAAATGGCCGCCATATCAGATGACGCAAACCTTGGAGCAGCGGGAACTTTTGGTTTTGGGGATGTTGGCAGGCCGGTAGCCAGCCCAAAAATGTAGGAGGGCCAGGCTGAAGTTAGGGGGGACCGATCCAACCATATTATAGTTCATCACCATATTATAGTTCATTTGCAAGTATACCGTGAAAGTTTTAGGGGGCCCGGCCCCCCTAGACTCCTGGATACGGGCCTGGATATTAGTTAGGGTCTTTCCCGCCAAGGTACGAAAATTCACTAATTTTGTATAGGTTTACTAATCTTTTACCCCTACGGACTGGTCTTTAACCCTTACAGCGTCACAATAAATTTAATAAGAGAATACGGCTTCCTGCACATAAAATTGAATATCTCCGTTAGTTTTAGAGATACAGCAACGTAACTTGGCTCGTTAGAAAGCTCTTAAAACCACAAATAATTCAGGACATTTTATCGTAGTATATGTAGCCCTTTCCAAGTTATTTACAGTTAAATTACAAAACACAGAACAAGAATGCATATTATTTTCAATTTGAGGTCTTCTATTTGAAACCAGCGCCAATGTAAGACAAGTACCCATTGTAAATAGCAATTTCCAATGTGTTTTCTGTAAAATGAAGCGAAAACGAAGTTCCTATCTTGAAACGTAGAGTAGATATAATGTTTTAAAATTTAAGGGATGAATTCGGTCGGAAGCCATATTGATGACGTCATATCTCGGTTTCCCCAAGCTGGACTTTTTGGGACTTTAAGTGAGTTGATTAGGATAACATTCTGAACATCTCCACCAATTTTCAACTTGTTTATCAAAATGTCCGGGTTAAAGCCTAATTTTCCTGGACTATTTAGCATATTATTTTTTAAAATAAATTCTTGTTTCATATATTTCTTATAACTAAACAAATTTTGTGATCATTCTTTCCCTCATTTGTAATTCAATGACATTTTTTAATATTTTCTGTAGCTGTAAATAAAGGTATCCTACATTCCTAAACTTATAGGTTCCTGTGTTTGTTTAAAGCACATGAACTATTTTATGAGCAGTAATGTGCGTTGTGGAATTATTAGTGACATTATCGTAGCACGTGAGGTTTTAATGTTGATGTCGGTATTACCCCGACAACCTGTCCCATAGAGTTAGGGAAGTCCGACACTTCATCGTTGATTTCAATTGTGGCTCCACAGCCACACATTGTTTTGTGTAACATGTACTATATTTGTCAACTGGTTGAAATAGTATACTTAATCATGGGCTATATATAATTCATTTATTTAATAATTCATTACAATCTTGTAGTAATGCTAATGTTCCTAGGGTGTCCGTATTGCCCCAAATGACCATATTAGGATTGCTGTATGTCTTTAGGGTGTTGTTACAAAGAATGAATCTCTATGGTATTATATCAAAAAAGAGAGGTTGTAATCAACATTCCTTTTTTGATATTTAGTGCTTTCATTTAATGGCCCATTAACAGTAAGCTAAAAGAGCCAGTGCCATATCTAATTCTTTTAATGTTCCGAACAAGCAACTGCATAAAAATTAGATGGTAATTGCCCTCATGAATTGTGATCAGAGCCTCCTCATGATTTTGTACTAAAACCAAAACGAAAGTGGTACGCATAAGTAATTTTCTGCTCTTCTCTTCCAGGATCACTGAGTTTTTATAAAATTTAGAAATATTCCAGAAGAACTACAGGGTGATGCAAAAGTCCAGCACCACCGTTGTATTTTTGAAATGGCTTAAGGAAAGATGACGAAACTTTGGATGTGGGTAATTGGGGTTGGGGTGCAGCAAATGATGTCATTTGCGATCATGGCGACCATCTTCAAATCCGCATTTTGAGTTCAGGTCCAATATTTCAAACGGGAAGGTGGGCATGTGACACAGGATTGTAGGATAAAATTGTATCAAAATTACGAATCTGAAGTTATTTTTCACCTAACTTTAATTAGTTATGAAATTTTGTGAAGGAAACATTGCATATTACATGATGTATTGGGTTTCGATTTGAATTTTCAGGTGATATAACATGGCTCTCACCCGTCATGAAAGAATTAAAATTGTTCTCATTAGTGAGGAGCGCAGTGCCAGAATCATTGCTGATGACTTCAATGCCCGGCATCCGCAGGACAAGATTGCACGCAACACAGTGTCGCGTATTTTGCAGAAATTTAATGTTTATGGATCTGTACACGACAAAGAACGCAGTGGATGCCTGAGGCCTGCAACGGATGAGGCAATAGCAACAGAAGTTGTAACATCCATGGTGAAAAGCCCAAAACGCAGTACCAGACGTTTAGCTGCAATTTCGGGTATAAGTCATAGGTCGATACTCTGTGTGTTGCACACAAACAAGTGGCATCCATACAAACACCAACTGCAGCAATACCTAACGGATGATGACCCAGATAGGAGAATGCAATTTGCAGAATGGCTGTGACGAAGTGTAAGGAAGATCCAATGTTTCCTCTTAGTGTGGTGTTTAGTGATGTGGCTCTGGTCGATGTGAACGGTGAGGTCAATAAACAGGATCGCCGTTATTGGTCAGACACAAACCCAGCATGGAGAGATGCCTCGTGAGTAATTAGTGCGGAAAACATGATGGTATGGTATGGGATATGGAAAATTCGTATCTTCGGACCGTTCTTCATCCATGGGAACCTAAATAGGAACAGATATCTTGATATACTGCAGGAACAAGTGTTTCGATCATTACTGAACCCAAAAGACTTCCTTGCCTTTTTTCAACAAGATAGTGCGCCTCCACACTGTGCATTATGTGTCAGAGAGGGTTGAGTGCACAATTCCCGGGCAACTGGATTCGTCGAGGGTCAATTGAGTGGCCACCCGTTTTCCCGCTCTGACACCCTTAGACTTTTATATGTAAGGCAATCTCAAAGCATTTGTTTATCAAGAAAAAAAAACTCTGATATTCGACACCTCAAACAACGAATAAGGCACGCTTGTAACTCTGTGACGCCGAAAGTGTTATTACTTGTCCATGAAGACTGGGAAAAACGTCTTGCATTATGTGTAGTACACAACGGGAAACGCAGCATATCTTGTAGGATTCCACGTGCAATATTTACTTCACAAAATTTCATTATTGATTAAAGTTAGGTTAAAAAAAAAACTTCAGATTCGTATTTCTGGTGAAATTCTAACCTAAAATAATGTGTCGCATGACACCCTTTCCTTTTAAAATATTGGACCTGAACTCAAAATGGCGGATTTTAAGATGGCTGCCATAATGCCAATTGGCACCATCCGGTGCGCCTACATCCGAATTACACACATCCGAAGTTTCGTCATCTTTCCTAGAACTGTTTCAAAAATAAAAAGGTGATGCTAGACTTTCGCCTCAATCTGTGTAACTGAAATATATTTGGATGTCACAATCTGTTCCCTTTTTTTAAAAAAATGTTTAGTCTTTAATATAAATACTATTCATCAATATAATATTCATGAGCTCCATTATAGAATAGTATATATCAAGTATTTAAGACAGTTGTAACTATCATGGATAATACGAAGAGTTCAGTCCGTTAATTTCATTGACATATATATACTCTAGTAAACATTTAATGGCTACTACAGCACACAGGCTAAGGATAGATAGGCAAATGAAATTAACAAAGGGACTTCTAACATTCAGGGTTATAAACTTCATCCGTAAAGTTTCTCTAATCTCAAGCCAAGTAATACCTCTATAAATTTGTTCACATAATTTAATTCAGGGGTCGTTCAGAGAACAACAGATTCAATTACTAAAGTTGTGAGAAAAGAGATATGAAGTTTGTACTCTCCATTTAATTATTCTGAAAAGTGAACATTGTTTTTTGTGTTATTTACAACATTTAGACATGAGTCTTTTAAGCACTGAAAGGAGCTCAGATAATATATTAAATACGAAATATGTCCAAATAACCAAAAGTAGATTGAACCCTTTGTGCACTGAGCGTCCCATAGCATTTGTGCACTCAGGTTGGTTTATACTTTTTGCCTTATCTTGGTGTCAGGAAACGCCTTCCAAACGTTGTCGGTGTTGTTTTGAAACACCATATATAGGGTGGTTCAGGGAAAGTAGAAAAATAATAATGCTTCCTTTTTTAAAAAAAAAAGTTAACAAAATGTGATTGAAGGGAAACTCTATCCTATTCCCCGGTAATTTGCAGATTCCCTGATAATAATTCAAATCCTTGATAATATTCCAATACGTTTTGACTTCGTACAGAATAAAATCGAATAGATCTTTTTTTCTACAGAGGCGAAGTTTTGAGTTCCTTAAATCGTAAAGCTAGTTACTTACGTGATAGTTAAAGTTAATGTCACTTAAAATGTGTGACTCCAAAAATCCGTATCGTGAAGATTGTGTTGCCCCACTGACGTGAATATTCGGTACATTTCCATAGAACGTCTGGAGAGCTCAGACCTCAGGGAACATTAAGAACTAACTAATAGTATCTATTTTGTTATTTGCACTTTTAGCTTTCTAGTGACCTCTGTTTTTTTTTTCTTGATAACTTTCCAAATTATATTGTTTTATTGAGATTTTATTCGCTTTTGACTATAGTCAGAGTTATACTTTTAATTATAATTTTTGTGTTAGCCAGATCTTTTTTTGAAGTATCAATGTCGGCTGTTGGTCTTTTTTTTAATGAGGCGGACAAATAACCTCGGAATTGACGTCCTCCATTAAGCAAACATCTAATACGTTTATTCATTCATTTAACTACAATCACGAAACTATAGATCTGTCTATCCATCTACTTATACTATTTCTCCTGCTAGTATAAAGTCATATATCTTGATCTGGCAATGAATTTATTGTAATGTTACTTAAAGTATAGTTCTTTCTATTTATAACTTATTTTGTTCCTTGCAATTTTACAGTTACATAGAAGAACAAGTAGAGATAGCAGTTTGGGAATAGACGAAAAGATACACGAGACTGCATTCGGAAAGGATCTTTACGTTCGAGGCAAGCATATCGTTCAGTTTGGAAATGTTAAAGAACGGCCCGTTCCTATGGTCAGATACAGAAAGGCTGCGTTACAAACAGCATACAAACCATGGTTAACAGTCACTCCAGCACCAGTCTCTTTCAAATTTTGGACAAAATTATACAGAGTGAAGGTAATCATGATGATACTATAGATTTTTAACTTTATTTATATTTTTAGCCCGCACATATGGCATTTCTGTTTTCACTTAGAAGCTTATATGTATTATCTGTCAGGAAAGTAAATGTACATCTATTTTCCGAGTCTGGCATTCCTGCGCTCCATCCGTGGAGAGTATGAGAATTAAATCAATCAAATGTTTACTGAGGGGCAAAAAGAAAAGTTTAATCTGAATAAGACATTGCAGAGGAGCTCAAGCTGTGAATACAAATAGTGCATAGTGTAAATAAAGGACGACACCGAAAGAGAAAGCCAGAAACAGCTGTTAAACTTAGAAAAAAGAGTAAAAATTGTCGAAGTGGGAACATAAAACACAATTACATCAAATACGCCGACAACTAAACGTTCACCACGCCATGATCTTGATGTAGTGGTTAAGGTGCTGGCTTACAAATGAAAAGGATGCGAGTTCGAATCCAGGTCAAGGACGTTTTTAAAAATTTTGTTAATAATACATACAGCTCATGAGAGACGGTAAAAGAGGTCTATTTAGTCTTTCGTAGCAATTATTATTGGTAATGTTTAGTACTGATAATACTTTTTGTCTTTGCGTATTGCTTTTATTCTCTTCTTAATTTTGAAAGAGAAGAATATCCGAACAAATGCCACCAAAATCTATATATATAAAAGAGAACGTACAAAATCCTTTGTCCGCTCATCACGCTAATACGGCTGAACCAATTTCTTTCATTTTTGGGGGGTTATTAGGATTTGGACCCTAGATGGTTTTTATCATATCACTTTAATTTTCAATTACCAGTGTCTTGAGATAATTGACCATTCAGGTGTCCACAAATCCTTTGTTATTAGTTCATCATAGGTAAAAATAAACGTATTTATATGCAACCCGCATGACCGTGTCACTCGGCGGGTTAACATAAATGACAGGCGATATACAGCGGAAAATAGCTTGAATCTTCTGTTTAAAATTTTTTAATTGATTTGCTTATTTTTACAGACACTTTTACAATATGCCAGCACCGGGATGACCGCAGCGAAGCGGGGCGGGTTAACATAAATGACAGGCGATATAATGTTAAGATTTACTGCAATCTTCTATGGTTTTTATCATATCACTTGAAAGCGAAAAAGTAAAAATTATCTAAGTAACAAAGTTTATTGCGTTCCGGGGTGACCGCAGCGAAGCGGGGTGAACGCTGCTAGTTCCTCATATTTTGAATGTAAACGCCATTTGTAATTAGTAAAGAATAAAAATTGAACGTTCCGATGTAGCTGCAAAAACTAAAAAGAAAAACATGGAAGTGGAGTGTTCGAATACATACTCATGGTTATTAAAAATTCAATTTCTACATGCTTTACACCTCCTGACCACGTTTCTACGTTAGCAATTAAGAGGTTTGTGTTTAGGTTAGGCTGGTCAATACGTTTTGCAAAGGGGCCCGGTTTAGCTCTGACGCACCACAGGTGCGAGCAGGGAGCAAAACACCTTTTCTCTCTCCCTCTGCCTATTGATCTATCTATCTGTATATATATATATATATATATATATATATATATATATATATATATATATATATATATATATATAACGCTTTTGTGAATGACATAAGCACCCTAATTTTCAGCGGATTGAGACGAAATTTGGCACAGACATTAATTGTTGAAATATCTTGATGAGTTCGTTAACAAGAATAAACAGATGAAAATGTTAAAAATGGCGGCCCTTCAAACTCTTAAAAGCTTCCAAGGGAACCAAATTTCGCCCATAAATGGTATTCAGAAAGTTTGAATAACTTTTCCTCTTTTACTGAGATATTTGTGTGCAGGGACTTATTGAAATATTGAACCCGATTAATCGCATTAAGAAGGTTCACGCCCTTTCGCTACGGTCAGGCTTTTTTTTTGCAGGAGGGAGTTATTTTCGTATCGGAACAAGATGATTGTTAGTGATGATATGAAATTACACATTGAAAGTGAAGTAACTTGTGAAACGTGTTATTTGAAAGAATAATATAATAAATGTGCTTTCCCCTAACAGAGAGAACTGTAAATCATGTATTTCAAGTTCGGGAGCGTGAATGGCGACGAGTGTTATTTGATTTGCTTTTTAGTAACACATTGCATTGCAAATAAAGGTAGGCAACATTAGTGGTAAGTAAAATATTATTATTATTATTATTATTAATAATAATAATAATAATAATAATAATAATAATAATAAAAATAATAATAATAATAATAATAATAATAATAGGTTTTGTTTGTGGCAAGGCAATATCTTCCTCAATTCTTCTTCAAACGTAATAATTGTAACGCCATATCTCCCTTACAAACAAAATATTAGCAATTTATATCGAGAGAACGGGAAATTGTAGAGTGATGGGAGCAACGTTGGACAGTATGTACTCTTAGTAATCAGAAAAATAAGCGATTTCAATGCAAAATGAACGAAGAGTCATTGTCATGGGTAGTCATGGAGCCACGGCAGAGCCCTCTTTAGGCAAAATGTCGATAACTTATATCGAGAGAACAGGAGGTGATAGTGAGATGAGACCAACTTTGGACACTGTGGACCCATAAGGCTCATCGAAAAAAATTAGTGGGGGGGGGGCGCAAGCCAGCCTTACTTATTTTCACATAATAATATAAAATACACACACGAGTTAGCTAGTAATATTTGATATTATTATTATTACTATTATTATTATTATTATCGACAGCGTCATTTCATTACGTGTGCATGTTTGACATGAAGCCAAAGAGAAGATCCAACATTCGTAGAAAGAATAAGAATAGTCAGTTACTTTAACTGTGAACGACAGCGAAAAATACGAAAAGAGTGATTAGCTGTAGCGAAAAGAAACAATACTTTCTCTCAAATGGATAAAAAAGTAAGCCGAGATAGATTCGAACTCGCATGGACGGCGTGAAAAGTCAGTGCTTTGTCCACTTTTCTTTTAACTGACTCACCGAACGTGTTTCAGTAACTTACTTATTGCTAATTTTACTTGCTTCACTCGTTCAACTTGCTTTTTCTAATAATTTATAACGACAGAGACACGAACACAGAAACATTAGGAACAGTTAAAAATCATAGATGCTCTCCCGCCGGGAATCGAATTTGGGACACCAGACACCAAAGTCGCACGTGCTAACCACTAGACCAGAGGGAAGGGCACTGCTCGCGCTCTGTGTCGTTAGGGATTTCGACCACTGTATTGCCAGCTATCACTTCTGTGAGTTGTATACTATGATCACATGTTTCTTCTCTGCTGGAAGAGTTAAACCTACATTCTATGTAATACATGAGGTATTTAGACCTACATGCTCTTCATATAATGTAATAAAAAGGTCATGCTGGGAATAAGAAAAAGATCATTCCTTGGACAAAACGGAAACTATTGGCATCAGAAATATTTATCTATGTTAGATATTTGAACAAGGCACAAAGTGCTTGTAAATGAGGCACATACTGATATGTTCATTTGAGAGAGTAGTTTATAGCATGTGGATATAAACAAGATATAGATTAAGACGAGATTATGAAGATTTAGGTTATGGAGATATAGAATTAAGATATGAATTGAGGAAATACGAAAGCATTAATATAGTTGTGAACAAATATTGTATAGAGTACAGAGTACTGAAAGGTACAGGTAAAGAATAAAAGTTCAAGGAAGAATTTAAGTGTATATTTTGTGTATACTTAACTTTGGGTTTTAATAATGGCGCAGTCGATTTCAAGCAAATCTACGCTCTCATCGTGGTGGGAACAATTGCAGCACTTGGTGAATGCAGATATTAAAAGATGGATTTATTTGGAATTAGAACAGCGCGATAAGCAAATTGTGTATCTAAAAGAAGAAATTTCTCTCCTAAAACACCGGAATCAGTTTAATGAGCCAATTATGACACTAGGACGAAATAATAACTTCAAAACTTCAAACGAATCGAGTATTGGTGAACTTCCCCGATCATGTCAAAGATGTCGTAGAGCACATATAGATATGGTTTGCCCTGCAAAAACTAGGAGGTGTTTCCGATGTCTGTTTATTGGACATTACGCAAGAGCTTGTTTTTCAAAGAAGTTAAACCCCTTGTTTCAATTAAAACAAACAAATAATAAGACTGATGTGTTTGTGACTGGGATATCCCAAGAAGGTAATACTCCTATGATGTTGGATGGAAAACTAGTTAAGAAGAAAACTTCACCTAACGTAACTAAGTTGCCATCAGATGTTGCGAAAGAATGTCAATCCTTCAACAAGAACATGCCCTATGAAGTCAAGAGCCAGTCTTCTCTTTCGCATAATACGAAAAAGCAAAGTTTATCTGCAACGGCTTTGAAGAAGATGAAGAAGCTGGAGAACAACGTGCAACAAGAGGAGAAGGATGTGAAGAAAGACGTGGAAGGAAAGAAGCACAATTCGGATGGTTTCGAAGCGTTTCAGCGAACGATCAGAAAATCGCAATCGTCAGTTGAACGCACGAAAAGTTTCATGGACAGCGGCAAAATGTTTCATGCAAATAGAGACAGTGATTTGGGAATGGCAAGGAGCACCACGGTTCAGGAGCAGTTAACTTCAGATAGCAATTACTTGCGGCCAAGAAATAGAATTGGGACTCTGCTCACATGGTTGAAAAAACACAATGATATTCAGCGTACTGTTGACATGAGTAGAAGAGAAAAGAAGAGAAAAAAGGTGATCGAATGAGCAGGTTCTGATTTTGTAAACGGGGGAGAATTGTTAGATATTTGAACAAGGCACAAAGTGCTTGTAAATGAGGCACATACTGATATGTTCATTTGAGAGAGTAGTTTATAGCATGTGGATATAAACAAGATATAGATTAAGACGAGATTATGAAGATTTAGGTTATGGAGATATAGAATTAAGATATGAATTGAGGAAATACGAAAGCATTAATATAGTTGTGAACAAATATTGTATAGAGTACAGAGTACTGAAAGGTACAGGTAAAGAATAAAAGTTCAAGGAAGAATTTAAGTGTATATTTTGTGTATACTTAACTTTGGGTTTTAATAATCTACGAGGCATGCGCAGTAGTATATTTCAGAATAGTTACTGTTTAGTTCAGTAAACGAAGAAAGGGGTGTAAAAAAGCAAATATGTCGCGTCAACGAGATCGACTAGAGTTGACAAAGGTGGAAGCAGATGTGTAGTAATACAACAACTTGGTTAAATTGATAATTGGTTCTTTATTCGGTAGTAGATCGTGTCACAACTTTACGGGAGAGCAGAGAAAGACTTACTAACGCTGTCATATAGTAAGCTTTAGTAACACGATCATATAGACACAAATGGATGTAACTGTGAGTACTAAAACTTGGATTCAACGAAAGCCGTTTAGATATTCAGTGGTTTGCAGGGTTGTATAAGACACAAAAAGATAAGACACAATACAATTCTTCATACCTCGGCTTCCAGTAACTAGATACATGCAATTTCTTCTTAGATACTGAAACTGCCATCGGATTTTATACATGACGTATTGCAGGATACAAAATGCTTTGCATTAATTGTTTGTTTGTAGACAGCTACTAGCTTAGTGTTCTGAAAGGTTGTGTATAAACTAGGGATAGCCAATTCCGGAATTATTACTTTCCGGACTCCCGAAGGTAAAACCGGACAAATTCCGGAATTCGTAAAATTCCCATTTTGGAATAATTCCGGAATTCGGAATTATCCGGAATTTAGAAATTTCTGATTTCGTTAACATTCCGGAATTCGGAACAATCCGGATTTTTTCGAAATCCGGAGTTTTTCTCAATTCCGGAATTTTCTAAATTCCGGATTCTTCCCGAGTTCCGGAATTTTTCTGAATTAGGGAGTTTAACTGAATTCCATAATTTTCCGAAATGCGGAAAGTGAATTCCAAAAAATGAATTTATTTTGGTTAATATGAATCGTGGCGGAAATAAGTCTTTGACCAGGTAATGGCGACTGCTTTGAAAGAAATGGGGTGTATGAGAATTCAATCTGTCATATTTGTAGTTTCGTGTGGAGAAAAGAAATACTTGTGAACCAGCGGTTTAAGAAAAACTCAAGTTATTAATGTAAACTTTGCCGACATCATAAAAGGAATATGAAAGACATTTTGAATCGAAGAAATATAACATACAAGTTTGCAAGCGGAGACAAAAAATCCTAACGTAACCAGACTAAAGACGAATCGTTTACCTCGTAGCGATCAAGGTCAAGCTATTTTCGAGGGCAAGTTTCGAGTTGAGTCGAGTTTGATAATGGCTCGCTCGCTCGTTCAGTTCGTTTTAACTCGTTTTGAAATAATGGCCTGATTAGACTGGAAAGCTTAAGCCATGAGAAATGTAAGCAGTAATATGGAATACTTTAGTGTTGCTCACGACAGGGGTGCGTCTCGTCTCGTAATTTTAGTGCATCTCGTGCTGCAATTTTAGTGTATCTTGTGGGGCAATTTTAGTGTATCTCGTCTTATCTAGATAACGAGAAGACAAGAGTTTTTTTTACGAGACAGCCTCGAATGTCGTAATCACCAATATAAGTATATACTGTAGTTCTTAAAATCAAGGCTGAGACCTGCACTGTCGAATTGTTGAGCCCAAGCAGAAGACCAACTCGGTTAGTGATATCAACCGGTTCGGCTCGTATCAACTGAGCTAACAGCTCGAGTCGGCTCGGTTGGGATGAGCCGATAACCCGAGCCGGCTCAGTTGGAACGAGCCATCGACTCAGCTCAATTGAGCGGATGGCTCGAGCTTTCTCGGTTGGAATGGGTCCCCTACTCGGCTCATGTGAACCGGTTCAAGCCAGCTAAGTTGAAACTAGTCCATCGGCACGTTTCGATTCAGCTGAACTAAGCCGATGGCTCAAATCGGCTCGGTTGGGTGAGCTGTTGGCTCGGCTCACTTCTCGGTTCGGTTCGATAGTGAATGAGCTATAAGCGGAGCCCCTCGAGCCGTTGAGAAGCCTAAACCCGGTCCCAGCTGTTTTGAACATGTTTGGCTGAACCCTATAACTTTTAACAATTTTTGGCTCGAGCCCGAATACTTGCCCCTTCGGAACTCAAACCCAGAACGTGACCGATGTCCTTGCCTCCTGAATACTTCTCGACGACCGAGATCGACAGTCAATTGGCTTTTACTATTCAGATACAAAACGTATATCTTTTAAAAATTATACACGGTGTTGATATAATAATAATAATAATAATAATAATAATAATAATAATAATAATAATAATAATAATAATAATAATAATAATAATAATAATAATAATAAAAGTTTTAAACTTGCCGTTGAAATTTGGCAAAATTTACTTAAAAGTAGAGATTTCCGAGAAAGGGTTCCGTACCTTCAAGACACACCTCTGCAACTACCAACATTTTAAACTACAACGTTCCGTTGAAGTTTCATGTAGAAAGTATTCTACTGTATGTTTTAAGGAAAATAACTGTAATAAATATAACTGAATATCACGCAACAGTAAGGCATATAATAAACTAATTTTTAGGATATGCAGAGGTAAATATAAAAGCTTTTCTACAAAATACCTACAAAGAGCATAATTCAATGAGCTCTGAAATATAATGTAACGAAATAGCCTATGAGATTCAGTCTACAGAGCAATTGTTACTTAAAGAATGGACATATACTATTTCGAGAATCGAGACAAGACGGGAAATGTTTACCATACTTTTCGTCTCGTCTCGATTCTCATCTCCAAAGAGAGACCGTCTCGAATGTGAAATGTTAATTCTCATGTTATTTTATTTGTTTTAGAAACGAGATGAGAAACTGCTCTTCTCGTGAGCAACATTAAACACAACCGAAATATTCTTTCCAAATGTCACGTTTCTGCTTGTAATGGTATGACCTGAGCGATAATTAGCTCCTAGCTTTTAATCTTCTACGAGATAATAATAATTATTATCAGTTTATTATTATTACTATTATTATTCCTGAAGACTTGATAGTTTAAGTATTGAAACATCCGAGTATTCAAATATTTGAATATAATAAAACGTATGTTATTGCCGATCAATCGCCATCAAAAATCCTAAAGTAAATAAAAATACAATGTGCATTCGCACAAGCACCTTGACCACTGAACCGCGATCGCTACGCGGTAAAAGATTCGTTTTTAGTCTGGTTACGTTAGGTTCCTTTGTCTCCGCTTGCAAACTTGTATGTTATATTTCTTCGATTCAAAATGTCTTTCGTATTTCTTTTATGATGTCGGAAAAGTTTACATTAATAACTTGAGTTGTTCTTAAACCGCTGGTTCACAAGTTTGTTTTTTCTCCACACGAAACTACAAATATGACAGATTGAATTCTCATACACCCCATTTCTTTCAAAGCAGTCGCCATTACCTGATCAAAGACTTATTTCCACCACGATTCATATTAAACAAAATAAATTCATTTTTTGGAAGCGGAACTTTCACTTTTCAAATTTCGGAAAATTAT
Organism: Thermobia domestica; assembly: GCF_964235325.1. Lineage (NCBI taxonomy): Eukaryota > Metazoa > Arthropoda > Insecta > Zygentoma > Lepismatidae > Thermobia > Thermobia domestica. The sequence goes on from NC_137462.1 coordinate 66,139,124, forward strand.
GGAATTCAGTTAAACTCCCTAATTCAGAAAAATTCCGGAACTCGGGAAGAATCCGGAATTTAGAAAAATCCGGGATTGAGAAAAATTCTGGATTTCGAAAAAATCCAGATTGCTACGAATTCCGGAATTATTCCAAAATGGGAATTTTCCGAATTCCGGAATTTGTCCGGTTTTACCTTCGGGAGCCCGGAAAGTAATAATTCCGGAATTGGCTATCCCTAGTTTATACACAACCTTTCAGAACACTAAGCTAGTAGCTGTCTACAAACAAACAAGTAATGCAAAGCATTTTGTATCCTGCAATACGTCATGTAGTAAAATCCGACAGTAGTTTCAGTATCTAACCAGAAATTGCATGTATCTAGTTACTGGAAGCTGAGGTATGAAGAATTGTATTGTGTCTTATCTTTTTGTGTCTTATACAACCCTGCAAACCACTGAATATCTAAACGGCTTTCGTTGAATCCAAGTTTTAGTACTCACAGTTACATCCATTTGTGTCTATATGATCGTGTTACTAAAGCTTACTATATGACAGCGTTAGTAAGTCTTTCTCTGCTCTCCTGTAAAGTTGTGATACGATCTACTACAGAATAAAGAACCAATTATCAATTTAACCAAGTTGTTGTATTACTACACATCTGCTTCCGCCTCTGTCAACTCTGATCGATCTCGTTGACGCGACATATTTGCTTTTTTACACCCCTTTCTTCGTTTACTGAATTAAACAGTAACTATTCTGAAATATACTATTGCGCATGCCTCGTAGATAAATATTTCTGATGCCAATAGTTTCCGTTTTGTCCAAGGAATGATCTTTTTCTTATTCCCAGCATGACCTTTTTATTACATTATATGAAGAGCATGTAGGTCTAAATACCTCATGTATTACATAGAATGTAGGTTTAACTCTTCCAGCAGAGAAGAAACATGTGATCATAGTATACAATCCACAGAAGTGATAGCTGGCAATACAGTGGTCGAAATCCCTAACGACACAGAGTGCGAGCAGTGCCCTTCCCTCTGGTCTAGTGGTTAGCACGTGCGACTTTGGTGTCTGGTGTTCCGGGTTCGATTCCCGGCGGGAGAGCATCTATGATTTTTAACTGTTCCTTATGTTTCTGTGTTCGTGTCTCTATCGTTATAAACTATTAGAAAAAGCAAGTTGAACGAGTGAAGCAAGTAAAATTAGCAATAAGTAAGTTACTGAAACACGTTCGGTGAGTCAGTCAAAAGAAAAGTGGACAAAGCACTGACTTTTCACGCCGTCCATGCGAGTTCGAATCTATCTCGGCTTGTTTTTTTTATCCATTTGAGAGAAAGTATTGTCTCTTTTCGCTGCAGCTAATCACTCTTTTCGTATTTTTCGCTGTCGTTCACAGTTAAAGTAACTGACTATTCTTATTCTTTCTATGAATGATGGATCTTCTCTTTGGCTTCATGTCAAACATGCACACGTAATGAAATGACGCTGTCGATAATAATAATAATAATAATAATAATAATAATAATAATAATATCGAATATTACTAGCTAACTCGTGTGTGTATTTCGACACTATATTTTTATATTATTATGTGGAAATAAGTAAGGCTGGCTGGCGCCCCCGCCACTATTTTTTTTCGATGAGCCTTATGGGTCCACAGTGTCCAACGTTGGTCCCATCTCACTATCACCTCTTGTTCTCTCGATATAAGTTATCGACATTTTGCCTAAAGAGGGCTCTGCCGTGGCTCCATGACTACCCATGACAATGACTCTTCGTTCATTTTGCATTGAAATCGCTTATTTTTCTGATTACTAAGAGTACATACTGTCCAACGTTGCTCCCATCACTCTACAATTTCCCGTTCTCTCGATATAAATTGCTAATATTTTGTTTGTAAGGGAGATATGGCGTTACAATTATTACGTTTGAAGAAGAATTGAGGAAGATATTGCCTTGCCACAAACAACACCTATTATTATTATTATTATTATTATTATTATTATTATTATTATTATTATTATTATTATTATTATTATTATTATTATTATTATTTTATTACTATTGTTATTATTAAAGTTTTACTTACCACTAATGTTGCCTACCTTTATTTGCAATGCAATGTGTTACTAAAAAGCAAATCAAATAACACTCGTCGCCATTCACGCTATCGAACTCGAAATACATGATTTACAGTTCTCTCTGTTAGGGGAAAGCACATTTATTATATTATTCTTTCAAATAAGACGTTTCACAAGTTACTTCACTTTCAATGTGTAATTTCATATCATCACTAACAATCATCTTGTTTCGATACGAAAATAACTCCCTCCTTTAAAAAAAAGCCTGACCGTAGCGAAAGGGCGTGAACCTTCTTTATGCGATTAATCGGGTCCAATATTTCAATAAGTCCCTGCACACAAATATCTCAGTAAAAAAGGAAATGTTATTCAAACTTTCTGAATACCTATTTATGGGCGAAATTTGGTTCCCTTGGAAGTTTTTAAGAGTTTGAAGGGCCGCCATTTTTAACATTTTCATCTGTTTATTCTTGTTAACGAACTCATCAAGATATTTCAACAATTAATGTCTGTGCCAAATTTCGTCTCAATCCGCTGAAAATTAGGGTGCTTATGTCATTCACAAAAGCGTTATATATATATATATATATATATATATATATATATATATATATATATATATACAGATAGATAGATCAATAGGCAGAGGGAGAGAGAAAAGGTGTTTTGCTCCCTGCTCGCACCTGTGGTGCGTCAGAGCTAAACCGGGCCCCTTTGCAAAACGTATTGACCAGCCTAACCTAAACACAAACCTCTTAATTGCTAACGTAGAAACGTGGTCGGGACGTGTAAAGCATGTACAAATTGTATTTTTAATAACCATGAGTATGTATTCGAACACTCCACTTCCATGTTTTTCTTTTTACTTTTTGCAGCTACATCGGAACGTTCAATTTTTATTCTTTACTAATTACAAATGGCGTTTACATTCAAAATATGAGGAATTTTGGTGGCATTTGTTCGGATATTCTTCTCTTTCAAAATTAAGAAGAGAATAAAAGCAATACGCAAAGACAAAAAGTATTATCAGTACTAAACATTACCAATAATAATTGCTACGAAAGACTAAATACGACCTCTTTTACCATCTCTCATGAGCTGTATGTATTATTAACAAAATTTTTAAAAACGTCCTTAACGTGGATTCGAACTCGCATCCTTTTCATTTGTAAGCCAGCACCTTAACCACTACACCAAGATCATGGCGTGGTGAACGTTTAGTTGTCGGCGTATTTGTTGTAATTGTGTTTTATGTTCTCACTTCGACAATTTTTACTCTTTTTTCTAAGTTTAACAGCTGTTTCTGGCTTTCTCTTTCGGTGTCGTCCTTTATTTACACTATGCACTATTTGTATTCACAGCTTGTGCTCCTCTGCAATGTCTTATTCAGATTAAACTTTTCTTTTTGCCCCTCAGTAAACATTTGATTGATTTAATTCTCATACTCTCCACGGATGGAGCGCAGGAATGCCAGACTCGAAAAATAGGTGTACATTTACTTTCCTGACAGATAATACTTCACAAACTACAAGCACGGCATTTTCTCTTATTCGATTTACTGGCTTTTATTCAACATATCTGTTGTTTAGGCATAACATTTTGTACATAAATGAATATCATGTGTACACTATGTTCAGAACATTCGTATTAAAATATACACAAACCGTTCGTAATTTAGAATCTTGTGGGGATGAAGGAAATATGAATATTCGCAATATTAAAAATAAGTTTACAGCATATTTTTCCTAAATAGCATATAGTTGAAGCGAGGGTAGGGAGTTTTTACCATTCGACTCGATCAACATTTGTGTGTCTTTTGTCTGTTGCACTATAACTTAAAACATATCCTATTTTAATGCAGCTTGATATGTACTTTCTCAAAACCTTATCAAATAAGCTCATTATTTCGGGTTGCAAACTATGAGTAAGGGCGTATATACTGAATGTCAAATCCACTCTATGTTTCAAATTTGAAATAATTTTGCAGTTTGAACTATAATGTAACAGCATGTGTATAATTTATTGAATGAATTTCAATTATGCCATAGCTTGAGTTAAAATATCCCATGAATGAAAGAATGAATTTACTAGCTCCAACATTTTTTTAAATAAGTTCCCTGATCATTTTCGTAGAAAAGAAATGTTCAATATTGATGTTTGAGGGTAGTCGCAAAGCACACTCTGTCTCTCAAATAGTATCGTTTTAGCTCTATACACTTTTTCGAGCAATGTTCAATAGCTTCGACGCCTTGTTTATAATGTGAACCATCGAGCTCCTGAAAATATTCATTAAATGCAGACTGTACTTCTTCATTGTTGGCAAATCTTTTACCACCGAGTCACTTTTACAAGTTTAGAAAGAGAAAATAATCCGAGATGGCTAAATCTGGCGGATAGGATGTGAAAAGAAACAATTCAAACTTCAAGTATTTGATTTTGACCATCATGATAACGAATGTGTATACTGGTGCATTGCCTTCATAAAACAACACTTTCTTTTTCGCCAAATGCGGCCGTTTTGTCTTGATTTCATCACTCAAACACTGCAATGATTGCTTTTACTTTTAGAATATAATCAAGGAGTTATCCCACGCGCATCCTCAAAATCTGAGGCCATTACTTTGCCAACAGAAAGAACTATCTTCGCCTTCTTTGGAGCTTATTCTCCTTTTTCAGCCCATTGTTTTGCTTCGTTTCAGGTATGAAGTGATGGACCCATGTTTTATCCATGGTTATGAATCGAGGCAAAAACTTAGCTTTATTGCTATTAAACCTGGCCAAACACTCGATTGTAACATCCTCATTACACTCTTTTTGTTGCATTGTGAGTACCCATCTCGCACACAACTTTCTCATGTCCAAATTTTCAGTAAATATGTTACGTACAACACTTTTTGAAATGCCTTCCATGTTTGCTCGCTCGCGCGCTGTTACACGACGGTCGTTCAATATTATTTTATAGATTTTCTTCACATATTTCGCATGGTTACCTCATTTGGTCTACCACTGTGATGTTGGGCCTTTGCAGCTCTACGGCCTCGTTTAAACTCTGCCACCCAATATATTACCGTTGTAAACGAAGGAGCAGACTCCCACAGAGTAGAATCTAGCTCAGCTTTGATATTAGTTAAACTGAGACTTTCGAATGGAAATATTGTGTTATGTAACGAAGACTTATTTTTTCCATGTTCACAAATTCACTGAGAGCATTCAATTTTGATGGTTGCCAAACAAATAATAAACATCATAGCGTCTTCAAGCCTCAAACTTAAGCTTTATAAGGTTAGTACTTTCGACCATAGTCATGTGTTTCAAACAACAACCGTCATCTATAGTGAGGTCGAGTAATTTTGGAACTACCCACGTAACATGTCGCATATTTGATTTGGAGTTCCCAACCATCCACTCTGTATGAAATTAACACAGAGTATAAGGGGATGGATTAACCTCCTTCCAAATTTTAAAATCTTGCAGTATAATTTTCTTAAAAGGAATGGATTTTGTTATAATATTATGCATATTTTCTTAAATAATTTCCAAAAATCTTCAGTTGTTTTGGATTAGTCAGCCAAGAAGAAGCGGGGAATTTTTCTATCCTAATCTGGGATAAACTCGGCCTTCTCCCCTTTCCAATGCATAAAAAATATTTTTCCCCATTAACTTTCATTAAAAAATCATTTTGATACAATATGAAACCTTTTATGAGCTTTTATAATCATCAATATTACTTGGACTTAAAATCAATCTAGAAGAAGAGAGTGAACTTATCTCTTTCCCCGTCCCAGAGTTTAAGTCAAAATATTCCACGATTGTAAAAACAATTCACTTTGACACAATATAGTGCATATGTTTACTGAGGTTTTCAGACAATTCCCAATGCTTAGAGTTCAAATCACTCTTAAAGGATGACTCACCTTTACCCCCCCTCTCAGCATTTGATTTTTAAAATGTGTTTTAAGATAATTCTGTAAAAGAAAACACCTGATTTTCGTGGAATATTACTTATTTTTTCCCTTAGGGGCCGATTCTCAGTTACCTACGTACATTGCTTGGAGTTCATATGCACCAATATTGTGGAAATGAATACTTGCCCCAGTTTGAATAAATGAAAATTTCATTTTAAAAAAGTACTGATTTTTATAATAGTGGCCTTCATTCAAAGTTATTGACTTACTCGTATAATTGGGATTAAAATTAGTGAGAAGACGATGAGGATCGATCGCTTCTCCAGTCGACACCCAGCATCTCAAATTTATACAAGACAATCACTTTTTAATACGAACGTATCGAGATGGGAATTCATATAGCCTTGATCGACAAATAGACGAGAGGTTAAACATTACAATTCCCGGCTCGTATTTCCATACGAGAAACGAAAGAAGTGGAGAAATTTCAAACGTCTTGTGGACAACACTAGAGTACGTTTGTTTTATCTTGGCACGCTTCCCGCCTAAAGGATGGATTCTGTCTGCAACGAGTTGTTGCCACACGTTCAGTGAGTACAATATCCTGAATTCTCAATTTCGATTTGTAGTATAGAAAAGAAATAGGAACAATTATTTTTTTTTTGGGGGGGGATGCCACCATTCCAATGTCACGATAGAGTCATAATTTATTGTACCAACAACCAAGTCTAAATGTTAAATGTAAGACTACTAAACCAATAAACAAATTAGGCAAATCTGTACTGCTGTTGATTTTTTTTAAATGAAACCTAACGCAAGATTTTCATTTTAGGGTATACAATGCACCCACATATAAAAACATGAGAAAAATGCCGGTACTGGAAATTTGTTCGGAAAGATAGTTATAGTTGCAGAGTTTATTTTCACTTCCCTGTAGGGAGGCAAACGTCGAATTCCAAGGCCATCCCCCGAAGAGATTGCTTCCCCTTCGCCGTCGTCTTGGCTACCTTCTGAATCTGATTACAAGTTAATCACTAAACGATCAGCGAGATCATCCAGTAGTTTGTCCTTTCCCCAATAAAATTCTTCTTCGCGTTTCACATGTTCTACTGCCTTGCTCCAGTCTGCAGGGATCACTGAACTTACAGCCTCGGACAGAAGCGTTTCAACAGCAGAAGTTTTAAATGTTGTATTCCGCTTTGACACATAACTCTTAACTTGAGCCTCTATTGGATTAAAATTATAACGGTAAGGAGGTAATCTAATAACAGTCTGTCCTTTAGATTTTGCTATAGTATCTATTTCGTATTCTCGTCTTTGCTCCCGGTTTTCAATAATCAACGTATAAAGTGTTTCTTTGAGCATCGTATTGTCGAAATGAATATTGTTTTCTTGTAGCCACTGCCAAGCACCACACCAACCATAAATCACTGCAACACACTTGTTCGTGTGTGACAACTAAGCACTTCAACTACGCGCCAAACAGCAATAACCTCATTTGATGGACTGGCTGACAACTAACGTCACCTATATGGCTAAACCAATGAGACGTCTATTGGATTAAAACGTTCACGTGAGTGCCAGCAGAAAATACTTTAAAGGCCAACCAAGTGTACTGGCGGGTAGTGTGCCAAAATAAAACAAACGTACTCTAGTTCAATAGACGTCTTAGATCTCATGATTCACAGTACACAACCATCAATTGATAAAGCGATTGTACGAACATAATGAAGAGCAATTATCAACATTTAACTCATTACACAATACACACCAATAGCAAATATGGTTTCAATATTGTTATACATTCCTTTCATGGGTCTCTCTTAGCACGAAAGTGTTATAACTTAATCATTTCTAGATGAACTTAGAGCATGACATTAGAGCATAAAAATGAAAATGGTATGAAATTTTTGAGTTTTACGTCCCCGATTATGCCGATTAGGCTAAAGGAAAATGAAATGAAATAATTTAAGTGTTACGTCCCACAGTTATGCCGGTTAGGCTAAAGGAGACGATGATTATGAGAAATGAATGAAATGGTGGAATGAAGAAAGTGGGAGGAAACGGGAGAACCACGAAAAAACCACGAGCACGGTGTTTGTCCACCACAAAGTCCACGCGGCGTGAGCTGCGATCGAACTAGGGACCCCAAGCACCGGAGGTGAATGCTCTACCACTGAGCCACCGCGGCCCATTAGAGCATAAATTTTGTATCCTCACGATCAAAAGGGTCTTTACGTCGCCTTTCAGAGTATGTGATCACGACTTACGTCTCGGCATACATTGAAATTTGTGAAAATAGCTTCTATTTTGACTAGAGAATTAAGGAGAAAATGTATGTAATTAGAGCTCAAATTCGCAACATCAGTGCAATACCATCTCTGACAAGTAAGGGGTCCAAATGGATGAATCTAGTTTAGGGATGAAACTTAGTGTACCTGATAGAAAATGTGAAAATGTGTGTATGTGCAAAGTTATAGCGGCTGAGCGCTATAAGAAACGGAGGGGAAGGGGTCAAAAATACTGGAAGAAGAACTATGCTATGTTATAGAAATACATCAAATAAACTATTGATTCGTAAAATTATTGAAAGATAGACAATGAAAACGGTTGTAGTTCCACATATTGGCTGAAGAAGAATGGTGGGAGTAGGTCACAAACCTCCGCCGCCATCTTGAAATCCATCATTTTGAAATCTGTGATATTTTTTGAAATGGAAAGATAGTCATGTAAATTAGGGCCAGCATATTCTCAAAATGTCAATTATGAAATTTAGTAATCGTTATCTGTACTTATTTGGAAGATTTAGGATGAACAAAAATTTAGGAGACTGATACTCGTATGTTGAAAGTTTGGATTATCACGAAAACAAATGTAAGATAAACATATCTACGAGCCAAAAAAACTAACAGTGAAATTTGGTATCAAGTTGTATATTAGTACATTATTACTGTATCTATGATTATTTCTAATTTGCTTCATACGGTGCCGAAGAGAAATGTTTCGGTCTGGAAGAACCGTTTCCGCTTGTGTGTGTGTGTGTGTGTGTGTGTGTGTGTGTGTGTGTGTGTGTGTGATTTTAGTAGAAAACAATGTAGAATTTAGATAGCTACCTTTTGTTAAGTGACATACTTATTAAATAGACCATAACACAATAAAATCTGATAGGTTAAAATGCAATTATTACGTACTGTATGTAAACCAGGGGCCGCTGTGGCTCAGTGGTAGAGCGTTCACCTCTGGTGCTCGGGGTCCAGGGTTCAAACCCTGCTCCTGCCAAGTGAACTTTGTGGTGGACAAGCACCGTGTGCATGGGTTTTCTCGAGGTTCTCCCGTTTCCTCCCACTTTCTTCATTCCACCATTTTCATTCATTTCTCATAATCACCGTCTCCTTTAGCCTAACCGGCATAACCGTGGGACGTAAAACTTAAAAAGATTTTTGTATGTAAATCACAATTTTCTTCACTACCTGCTATATTTTTCACTCAATTTCCTTTGTCCATCTTCGTAAGCAATAGCAACTTTGGAAGAGCATAGCGTGTGATATGTGGATGAAAAGTGGACTACTGCAGTCGAATGTGTTTTCTTAATAATCCAAACTTTCAACGTATGAGTATCAGTTTCCTAAATTTTCGTAAATAACTATAAAGTTTATCCTAAATCTTCTAAATAGGTACAGATAACGATCACTGAAGTTCATAATTGACTTTTTGAGAACATGCTGACTCTAATTGATATATCACATTACTACCTTTCCATTTCAAAAAATATCACAGACTTCAAAATGACGGATTTCAAGATGGTGGCGGAGATTCGTGATCTACTCTGCCCATTCTTCTTTTGCCAATATGTGAAACTACCACCGTTTGCATTGTCTATCTTTCATATTTTTACTACTCAACAGTTTATTTGATGTATTTCTATAAGATAGCATAGCTCTTCTCCCACCAACTTTGACCCCCTCCGTTTCTTATGGCGCTCAGTCGCTATAACTTTGCACATACACATATTTTCACATTCTCTATCAGGCGCACTGTATCTCATCCCTGAACTCGATTCATCCTTTTGGACCCTTTCTTTTTGAAAAGACTCATGTTTTAAGTTACTCGATTTCTTGTCTGATACGTTAAGACAAGCACTATGATATATATCAGTCAGTGCTTAGGTATTTTAGTTTTAGAACTACAAGGTGGCCCAAAAGTAGGTATACAGTCCCGTACTAATCAGCTCATTGCTTTTAATATCTTTTCTTATTGTTATCCATCAGATACAGTTAGTTTCTTTATTATTTGTTCTTAATGTCTTTTAACTTATATCTTAAGCTCGGAACGGCCGAAGCAAATAAACCTATAAGCTAAAATGTTATACTTGATTAATGCAGGGGTATATACCTACCTGTATACTCTGCAGTCTATTTGTCTCAACATTCCTCTCGAAAGACGGGGTAGAGAAAATAAAAGAAAGGAAGAGATATAACGCCTAGAACATCTATTTGGTTTACTGAACATTTATACTCGATTTACAAGGTAGGTAAGAGAGGGCCAGGGAGGTTAAAAATCTAAACTTTTAGAAACCTAGAGAGGAGCAAATATGATTAAAATTACCAATATAATTTCCCTCTTTTCTTCATTTAGTACTTACCTCTGTATCTCAATTATAGTATTATCGAGCATCTAACGTCTCCCTATAAACGACGAGAAAAGGAGAACATCAACCCTTCAAGATTGAAATAAAAAATATCTTTTTTGACTAGAGTTCAAATCTCTAGAGTACACTTTTTTTCTTTTTGTCTAAGAATTAGCTATAAAATGTAGTATTACAATTTTAGAACTGCTTTCATCCTATTAGAATTTTTCTTACTTGTTTGGCCAAGATAATAATATAAGGCAACATGTATGATTCTAGATCAAAGATAAGGATCTTCTAGATTTTTCCTCCATTAATATAGAAATAGCCTTAAACTGGAAACGAAATATACACGTTAAGCTCACACATGAAACTAAATACAAGTATACACGTAACTGAAACAAATACAGACAATTTCTACCTTTTGACTCAATCATCATTTCTCTCTCTCTGTCCGTGTATGTGTTGTATCATAAGTCTCGTGAAACTTATTACATTTTAACGAAACTTGGTATATGCCTTCCTCCAATCTTTCAAAATAACATTATTGTTTAATGTTGCAAAAACATTTCGGGAATAAAGGAGCGAAAGGGAATAAAATTCACATCATCTTGGGAATTTTCACATATAAAAAGTAATTTTCTGGTATAAGCTACGTAAAAAAAATAATTGAATTCCTTAAAACGTACTGCGTACTGCCAGTAAACTGAAAAGTAAAGTTCAACATTCCTATGCAATGCAATGTAATGATACGTACTCCACAAATTTGCCCTGCCTTGTGCAGGTGCAAATCTGAACTTAAACCATCAACATGCTATCCTGTGGTCTTATCCCAATCAATTCTGTTTAATAGCTCAATTTCACTGGAAGAATAGCTTATCATTAAATCTTATATATTAGGATGTTCCTTATTTTTCGAATTCCGAGTTTTGCTCTCACTCTCTAAAATGATTTCATATTAGACCAAAGTAATCCGTGAGGAAAATTAGCTCAATTGAGTACTATTAAATAGTGCCCTAAGCCACCTAAAATGTTGAACGCATTTACAATATGCAATGTGAGGCCTGGTAAATTTGAAAATACAACCGTAATTAAATAAACATGTATTATGTAGGCTATAACCATATATTTGCTTATAGACAAAATGGAAATATTGTCAGCTGTGTGTTTGCAGTATACAGTTACTCCAAAAAAATATTTTACATTATTCCCTTCTTAGTAAAAATTTAGACCTGTATCCAAGATGGCAGACTTCAAGATTGCCGCCATGATGCACTAATTGATGCGGTTCTACCTCTATTATCGATATGCAAGGTATGAACTCTGGAGACATTCCAAACTTACGCGGTACCTGAATACTATCTAAATGAGCCATTTTTTCCTGATATGGAACCATTTAGCAGTTGAGACAATGATAAGGCATATATATATATATATATATATATATATATATATATATATATATATATATATATATATATATATATAGAGAGAGAGAGAGAGAGAGAGAGAGAGAGAGAGAGAGAGGTTACCAAAGAGCACGCAGTGACAATTACGCTGAAGTGGTAACACACAGAATTATTATTGCTACGCTGTTTAATGCGTCTTTGTATGAGAGTTGATATGAAGAAAAGGGAGGTTAATGTATCGATGCAAACAGAAAATACAGATAAAAATAACTTATTTGAATTCTTGATGTAATATCTTAGTACTCTTAGTTAAGAAATTATTCTGATATAGCAGCTAACTACAGTACCCTTGTTGCATGGTAGAAAACATGAATGCAAATAGAATTGTTTACCATGGCTTTGTTTCGAGGGTCTTGCATGTGCAGCCACTTGGATGAATTTTACTCGAGTTGACTGCTGTTTCCCAAAGAGTGCGCGTTAGTGAGTTACCAAAGAACGCGCGCGTACTCTTTGGGATAATTTCTTTGAGAGAGTGTGTGTGGGTAGTGGCATTCATTTTACAGACTATGTGGTTATTCTTATCAGTTACTCTCGGAATATAATGGGATGTTTGAATGGATTGTAGAATTACTTGCAATTGTTTGTCTTCGATTCAAGCACCAATTGTAAATCATCTATAAGAAGTATTTTAAATTTACAGAATTTCTTAAATTACAATGATGATGATGATGGTGATGTGGTGTTCTGCCCGAAGGCAGGCGTTTGGTCCATGGTAGTTTGCCATTGTCTTTTATGTTATGATGACATCGACCTAAGAAGTGAGGAAATGATCATATGAAGATTCTGGAAGTGTTCTGGAAGAAGATGCTGAGCTAAACATGGCTTCGATTACGATTGTAATGAAACCACGAACTAAAAAAAAAAAAAAAAAAAAAAAGATATACACTAAAGATATTGTTGAGGATTTTTTTCTAGTTGGTAGGATAATGTAATGAAACCACGAACTATGAATTTTAAAAAAATCATTAATTTTACTCATAAAAATCATAATTTGTGAGTGAAACTGAACGAAGATTTTCTGTAATATTTTAAATTTCGTGTATGTTCATAACATAATTTTTAAACCCACATGGACGTGTAATCAAGAAATTGTTGGAAGCAAAAGCAAAATAGTTTAGAATCACCTGTAGTTAAATAATATAGTGTTTATTAGTAATAATTATCATTTTGGATAAAATTATGAACAATTGAAAGCAAACCTTAGGATAAATTAAAGTTTAAAATACTTTTTATTTTTTCATCGTTAGATAACAACAATATTTTTCAGAAAATGTTATTTTTTTTCAAACTCAAGTCTTTCATTACACCATGGAGAAAGGAAAACGTCTTAGACCTACAGAAACCGCAACTTCAAGCACGTCTGTTCATCCGAAATACATCATTAGTCTTCCGAAATAAAAAAAAATGCGACAAATTGCACGTATCAAACATCGATCTGAAATTTTTATTATTTCTCCATTTCACAAGTTTCTTCAGAGCAAACGAGTCAAAGGAAATGTTAAATCAAAGAGAAAACTTTTTGATCAGCCCGATGAATCATTCACTTCAACAGAGAATACTGCAGCTGAGATCAACCAAAACTTCATGCGCAGTGTGTCACGAATTGAATGAAGAACCAATTGACGAAGACTGGATTCAGTGCATTAATTGTAAACGATGGTGACATGAGCAGTGTTCGTCTTACGAAGTGGTTTGGGTTTTAAGTACGATAGGTGTTGAGTGCGCATTCTTAGGGACCGCAAAACGCACTCTTTGGGAGACTGGTCCTTAAGAGTACGCACTTGTTTTTGTTTTTTTAAACTTTTTAACGTATATCCCCATTTCTACATCTAGTAGTAAAGTTTTCTATTTCTTACAATGTAGCCTAAACTTTAATTTCTTTTTTTATTTTTTACAATTTATATAATTTTTGCTTCATTACTTTCGGAGCTATTTGAAAATGAATATTAAGTGCGTGATCCTTCCTTTCTCTCTCTCTCTCTCTCTCTCTCTATATATATATATATATATATATATATATATATAAAATTTTGTTTTATTTTTTCTTTATTTCAGTGTATTAACCACCCTTTAAACTATATTTTATAGCGTCCTTTCAGACCTGGCTCTTCTTAGTATCCTTGTCTGTACTAAACTTCAACTCGATCAGCTGAGTAATTTTTGTTGCAGTGAAGTGGAATTGTTACACTCATCATTTCCTGGGAAGAGTTTCCTTACAGTCGAATCAATTATTATTTCACACACATATATACAAATAAATAAATAAATAAAAACTTTTACATTCAATATAAAACGTTTCACATTTAAGAACATCAGCTTTGCTGCCTCCGATGTTGTATTTTCCTGTTATATTAATTATATTTCTATTATCAGTTTCAGCTCTTTTCTGGCAGTGAACTTCCACCGAATATTCACCTATTAACTTTGGAAAAGATATCAAACGCATCTCATTTGTACCTCGTAAGATTTGAACATATCTTTGCGAAAGATGAAGATTCAGAACTTTCTAAACCTGCATACGTTGATATGGAGGTAAGAAAGGGTTTCACCAATATTATTATTTCTTGTTTAATATCACATCTTAGTAATTTTTAATGTGACTTATACCGATGGGACAGGGATCGCCGAAGAGAATTCTCACCAGGGATGAGTCAAAAGTAACTGTGAAATTCAATCAGAACCTGGAGCAGGAACAGCCTATATTGTGAAGATCTAAGTCTGACACGAGCTACATAATCCGAATAACCACATTTGAGTTGCAATTTGCAAACACAGTGATATGTACAGTACATAGAAAGTGGATAGCCAATGATGAGAAATGCGTAATATGGTCCAATGAGACCTTTTTCACCGTCTTTCCAACAAGTATAATGGAAACTCAAATAAGCTTATATTGGGTACTACCACCTCTCTAACATGAAACATGTCGGTGGTTGTGTGGTGCTATGGGCTGCAATTTCTGTTGCTCCGTGGATCCTACTATGTTACTACTAATGATTATATAGTCATTACGTGTATTCTATGATCCAGGTGTTGTTCCCAACTAATGACGTAATTTCCCAAGATGACAGCGCGTCATTTCACACAACTTGAGGTAATTTGGCGTTATATCGCACAAGCGGTGGAAGACTGTTACAAGTCAAAAATACAAATTTGTGGGAACATGACTTTTAAAGTTTATTATTCTACCAAAATCGCTCCCTGAAATACTAGTATTTCTGTCATCTAAAGGTTAATTTGTTTAGTTACGTTTCTGCAAAAATACCACCAGGTATAGCTAGCTTCTCTCTACATATATTCTCTTTTGAGTGATGATAACTCAAAAATTCCATTTTTTAAGTTGTAACACTCTTCCACCGGATGTGAGATATTATGAACATCAAGATGAACTAAAGGAAATCCCCTGACCTGCCCAATCGCCAGAGCTCAACATTATTAAACATTTGAGTCAGTTCTAGAGCTCACACTTTATAAAACATATGCTTTTTTATCCTCACTGACAGAAATGTGCTACACTTCATGAAGAATTGTATACTATTCCACTGGAAACTATTCATTATTTGTATGTCTCCTTGTATTTTCTTCTGGCGTTTCCACTATTTTGATGATCATTTGTGTATTACCAATTGAATGTTTAAATATATTAAATTAATTAGAGAATGTTATATATTTAAATATTCCATTAAGGTAGTTACATAACGTTAATAAAAAAAATAAGATCTGTGTTCAAGAATTGACATGATTCTAATGTAAAATATAAGAAGAATATACAGTATAGCACCGATTATCTGAGCCCCGATTAACTGAGTTCCAAGTTGACCAAAATGGTCGTAAAAAAAGAAAAGAAAAGAAATCCCGGAGCGAACGGCTCATGTTTTAAATGGCGTGCATTAGCCAAGGCGACGCGACAATTGCTCTAAATTTACAAAGAGAAAGTCATAAATCTTCCAATCCACAATCCAAAGAGCAGGCGCATGTATATATCTGTGATGGGCTGTAAGTACAAGATCCAGCTGGCTTCAGAGGTAGTGTGGTAAGCAGATTATTTAATACAAAGGCCGCCACTCCGTCAGTATTTTCAATCTGTTTTAGTGGCAGTGACAGTGAGTGCCTAATAATGTCTATTACGTGAACTGTTATTGAATGCATTTGAACTCGGGTATAACGCAGTGGTAGCAACCCAAAACATTTGTTATGTACCACAGCACAGCATTTTCATGCAGGTTTGCAGAAATTTCGTGCAGGTTGTAATAATGTTGAAGATCAGCGAAGGTCCGGCCACGACATGATAACATACTCTGAGGTCATATACAGCACGTCATTGAGGAAAATCCATTCTTCACACAAGAAGATTACCAATATAGCTCGGCTTGTCCCAGTCCGCTGCGTCACCCTCATGAATTCTGGACAACCACAAGGGGGTGTCGCATTGCGCTACATGAGCTGACCCCAGCTCAAGCTCAAAGGAGAATGTATGTATGCCGACAACTGCTGAAAAATCCTCGTGATGTCTGTTTCCAGAAACGAATTGTCACATGCGACGAAAAATGAATATCTTCCCGAAATCTGAACTTATAAAAACAGTGGTTGAGCAAGGAATAACTTCCAGAAACGGTCGTCAAACAGGGATGTTTCAAACATAATGTCATGCACTGTGTTTGTTGGAAGTATGAGGAGATAATTCAGTTCCATGTCGTTCCTAACGGTTGTATCATCAATTCCGACCTTAATACCGAACACTTTGAAGGGAGGTATGTTTCACTACGTCAACAATAACTTGTATGGTAAACTGAAAACGCTTTCTGCTTCAACAGGCTAATACAAAATTACATTCGGGTAGGAAAATGCAACATAAATTGAGGAACTTTATGGCATCAAACTGATGCCACACCCGACATATGGTCCTGACCTTGGCCCTTCGGACAACTACTTGTTTCAGTCTATGGCGCACTTCCTAAAATCACAATACTTTACCAACCAGCAAGAGGTAGAAACTGCAGTGACTGCTCTCTTCGCCTCTAAGGACAAGTCATCATATCGACATAGAATCAAGGGACCGTCAGAAAGATTGCTTCAGACAATCTATCAGGAAGGGCTATACCGTGAATGTTAACCTGTTTCCATTGTACTTTAATAAATACAGGTAAATTGTGCATCAAAATATTGCAAAATTTATCACTTATTCTTGCAACAAATATTTAAAAAAAATAAATTTCAAAAGAAATCAAGACGGTTCGAACGCCCAATCCCGTGACCGCTGTAACTTCTAACATGGACGGCTGTCGAGCCGTTCTCTCTGTATTCTTCGGAAAATTTAGTCGTCTTTCTCTCTTCTATAGATTCACTCCCGTGCGCAGTAATGGAACAGGTTCGCAACTACATGTACTTCTATTTACCAGCATCTTCGAAATTCCAGGACTATTTTATGATTGATGAACTTTTTAAAATGCCGTACTGTGATTTTTTTTAAATTTTCTGTTTTATTTTTTATCTATTTATTTATTTTTTTACTTTTCAACTTGTGCTATACAGCAATTAATGTAGGTCTATTTAATTATTATGCTGTACCTCATGCCTTTACTACTATATACAGTACTGTCCTTCATTTTTCTGGAAGTCTGTATTATCCGAGTTCCGATTAACTGAGTTTAGTCCGGTTTACATTAGCTCGGATAATAACTGTGGCTCTACTCTTAACTACGGTGTATGAACAACAAATATAATATTTTGAATAACATATGAAGAGAATGAAATTATAGTAAAACCTGATAACTTGGCCTCCTCCCTGTTAGCCTTTTTTTTCTATAGAATCTGCATTTTCCCAGAAGATAAACATTTCTTTTTAATTATTGTGTAAGTTGACCACCTATCTGTCTTGGAATTTGGCCACTTGAAGCAACGTTGTTCCTATGCTGTTCATGTTAAATTCGGTTTGGGTACAAAACCTCGCGGCCAGAACCTCGCGGCCAGAACCTCGCGGACCAAAACCTCGCCTGGCCAAAACCTCGCGGCCCAAAATCTTGCCGGGCCGAAACCTCGCCTGGCCAAAACCTCGCGGGACAAAATCTCGCCTGGCCGAAACCCCGCCTGGCCAAAACCTCGCCGCCCAAAACATCGCGGGCCAAAATCTCGCGGGGCCAAAACCTCGCCGGCCAAAATCTCGCCGGGCCAAAACCTCGCCTTGCCAAAACCTCGTCTTCCAAAACCTCGCGTCCCAAAATATCGCCATACCCAAAATCTCGCCTGACCAAAATGTAAATGTTCCAACAGATGATAATGATGACGGTATAAAAGACGTTGTTTCAGAAGAAGTATCACGGATATTTGACCAAGTCCCGCGATACCATAGAAAATTCTATTTCTGTATTAGAGGATTTCAATATGAAGGTAGGGCGACAGGATGTTTTTAAACTGGTTATAGGGAAAGAAAGACTGCATAAGGAAAGTAATGACAACTAACGGGATTAGTTTCGAGAACTTTGGAAATCCAAAAACTTAAAATTTTAACAAAAATCTAATAATATTTATGAAAGTATGAAATAATATATGAGTTTTTACGACGTCCCTTGATTATGTCCTGTAGGTTAAAGGAGACGTAGATGACCAGGATGAAGGAAATGATCGAATAAAGAAAGTAGGAGGAAACGGAAATAACCCGAGAAAGCCCACGCACACGATGTTTTGTATCTTATTATTATTATTATTATTATTATTATTATTATTATTATTATTATTATTATTATTATTATTATTATTATTATTATTATTTGTAATGTGAAATTGCATATTAAGAAACTCATTGGGTAAATTTTAAAGAAAAGTTTCATTCGCGGCGAGGTTTTGGCCACGTGATGTTTTGGGTGGTGAGATTTTGGGCGGCGAGGTTTTGGCAACGCGAGGTTTCGACCCGGCGAGATTTTTTCCCGCGAGGTTTTGGGCGGCGAGGTTTTGCCACGCGAGGTTTTGGGCGGCGAGGTTTTGGCCACGCGAGGTTTTGGCCCGGCGAGATTTTGTACCGCGAGGTTTTGGGCGGCGAGGTTTTGGACACGCGAGGTTTTGGCCCGGCGAGATTTTGTCCCGCGAGGTTTTGGCCGGCGAGATTTTGGGCGGCGATGTTTCGGCCGCGAGATTTTGTCCGTATCCCGTTAAATTCATCTGTGCATGTTGGACACATATAACTTGTCCGTCAGTGGACACTGTATAGCCTATGTAACCCGGATGTTCAATGCCGCGTTCACAAAAGCTCTTCACTGACTTCTGTCTTTAGCCAACTGGATTCAGTTTCTATTTTGTATTCCTATTTCTGCGAGATCCATTTTAATATTATCCTCCCATCTGCGCCTAGGTCTTTTTAATGGTCGTTTTCCGATTGGAATTCCAGTTAAGACTTTGAAAACGGCCTATTTTCTTCCATTCTGCCTACATGACCTGTCCACCTAAACCTCCTAGACTTGATGACCCTAACAATGTTTGATAAACGGTATAAATTATGTAGTTCCTCATTATTAAGTTTCCGCCATTCCCCATTCCCGTTCCTCTTGGATTCCAATATTCTCACTATCTTGTTCTCAAATACTCTTAGTCAGCGACCAAGTTTCGCACCCATACAGAACAACAGGCATTATCGTTTTATATATTTTAAGCTTCAAATTCCTCGACAGAATTCGCGAGACAATTATTATTTTGAATTGAATAATAACATGAATTCCCTGCTTTTAGTCGACATTTTATTTTTTCGTGAATATGGTTTTCGTCTGTTAATATTGATCCTAGATATTTAAAAGTATCCACTTTATCAAAAGTATTATTTGATATTTTATCGAACCATAATCTACCGTACTACGATCCCGACGAACTTCCATGTATTTAGTTTTCTCTGCATTTACTTCTAAACCCATGTCCCTGCAAGCGTTTAATAAGACTTCTGTATTCTTTTTATTGTTCTCATATCATCCCCTATTAAATTTACATCATCAGCATACGCCATGACCCGGTGATTATCATTCAGCTCTAGACCCTGGTTACTATCTTTGATTTCTCTTATAGCGTACTCCAGGACAAAATTGAATAATAATGGCGACAACGTATCTCCTTGTTTCAGGTCATTCTCGACGTGGAAGCTCATGGACAAGAATTTTCCTTCTCGGACTTTGCTTTGGGATTCATTTAAACATATCTTAATTAATCTCATTAGCTTTTTCGGTATTCTAGATTCTGTAAGAATATTATACAATGTTCCTCTCCTAATCTAGTCGTAAGCCTTTCTAAAATCAATAAATAATTGATGTACCAGGGCACTGTATTCCCACTTCTTTTGGAATATTTGTCAAATGATAAATATTTGATCGATAGTTGATCGATTACGCCTAAATCCACACTGATAATCACCAATAATTTCATCAGCGTATGAGTCAATCTTGCTAATATATTATTTGAAAGGTGTTTATAAAATGCTAACAGAAGAGAAATGAGTCGATAATTGTTTCATTCAGTTTTATCGCCTTTCTTGTGAATCGAAACAATGATTGATTCCTTCCGCTCTTGTCGAAATTCCTCCTTGTTCCAAACAAGAAGCATGAGTTTGTGTATCTCGTTCAATTTTTCGCCTCCAGCTAAAGTTAACTCAGCCGGGATTTCGTCTACGCTCGGAGATTTGTGTTTCTTTAACTTCTCTACAACGATTTCTACTTCTATTCGGTTAGGTTCTGGAATATACAATTCTGCTGTATGCATTTCCCTTTCTCCACGCACATTAGTTTTTGTCTTCGTCTTAAGCAAATCGTCAAAGGAATCTTTCCATGTATTTAAAATGCTATCTGTATCAGTGAGAACTCTTTCCTGGGTTGGACACATAAGTAATCTTTATTTTTTTAGAAAGCCCTTGAGACCATATTTTACTGTTGTGTGTTGCAGGAAGTCACTAAACCGAAGGTAGAAGGAAGAAAAATTTGTTCATTGAAAGTAACTTCCAAACATAAAACAAACTATGTACTCTTTGTTATTGTTAGCGAAAATACCAAGAGATTGGTGTCGTTACAGCTTCTATATTACAAGACCATTTCATGGTGCAGTTTAAATGGATTTGCTTATCTTTTTGTTTTCGTCAAGTCTTCAAGTTTTTTTTTCTTCGTGAGGAGCTTGCAGCAGATTTAGAACAAATAAGTTGCAACATGATAGAAAGAAAGATAAATGCGATAATAGAATAAACTTTTTTTTTGTTTGTTTCATTACTTGTTGGCCAATAATTATTGTATTTTCCAGAAGCACCATAGATCGCTTCTGGTCTGGTGTTTCACTACTGAGATCAATGGGAAGGATAACATAGGTGTTTCGAGTATTTCCTAGAACTGACATTTTATCTTGTCCCCTCTATCTTTAGAGGAAAAAAAACGTTTTGTACCTAATTACCGTGTTCAAATTACAAAAGTGTCATAATGAAGTCGTACAGTCAGCGACAAAAGTTCTTTCCGTTTGGTAAAATTTAGTATTTTGGGAATAATAATAAAATGTACACAGTTTCACCAAGTTTCAAGGCTGGAACGTACAGAAAATAACACTCTTTTTAAAAGATTACTGAAAACTATACTCAAATAGTCATTCCATTCTGAAGTTATTTACGAAATTAGCTTCATCAAGCGAAAAGAACTTTCGTTGCTGACTGTACAAGTATGTGTCATACAAGTCAAAATGTGCAAATGACGAATTAAGCTATTTATTTCATAATATGTTGGACATCTAAGATGGCCATTTTCCAATGAAACCGATGGTAGCCCACTTAGACAGTTTTCACTGTGTTGAACATCCTGAAAGCTTTTCAGGTATTACTTTTCATTACTTCCGCACAGAATTCTTCCAGTTTTAAAACATAAATTTTGTACCTTCTGATTCCCTTACATGTTACTTAGCTCCAGTAAAATAAATATTTATTACCGGTAACTGCATTCCTGTGAAGGAAGTTACATTTGAGCCAAAAAATCAAGTTGGATCGCAACTCTACAGTACCTACACTGAGAAAAAAAGGACTAGGATTTCAGTGTGGATACATCGTATTTACGCAGGGGCGCTCCTTAAGTAATATAATTTCATGTTTAAAAGTACAGCAGGTGGGAGCATCATGCCAAGTCTGGAGTTCGGCGTCGAACTAGACTCTCTGTGATTGGATAATTTTATTCACATGATGGATTTCGTGTTAAAAACTATTACTCTCGTAAGATAGGGAGTCACAGATTTAGAAAGAACCAAGAGGGGACACTCGTAGGAAGGTAGTAACAACATTATATACCTAAGTTACCACCGTCGGAATGGGTATGGCGTTAATTCTAGATTTGAAATGGTAGTCCCACAATACAAAATTTTCGCTGGACGGTGGTGTAGATCGTATTACGGATGAAACAACATTACTTAATGTGGTGACGCGCGTAACCTGGTAAAAACAGCATTTACATGCCGACTGGATTATGCATTTTTCTCCGTGTAGGTACATTACAACTACTTTCTTACATGCTCATTATTACCCTAACCTTGTCATGTGATTTGTTTCAGGAATTTTTCAAACCTGCAAAAATAATGAAGGTGGAGGAACTCACTTTGGCAGCAAACCAAAAGAAGTCATCATCTAAACCCTTGCAGTGGTCAACAGTTACAGAAAGTAATGAAGAGAACACGTTACCGCTTCCGGATATTTCAAACACAAAATTTGCTCTTCATCCAATGCAAATCCGAACTTTCTTAGTGGAAATGGAATGGACAACCCAACCGTGGATTTAAAATATCAACGCTGGTTACAATAATTATCTTAATTCTGTATCTTTTTTGTGGATATGTGCGGGTGGTGGGGGTGGGAGTGTCTATGTGTGGGTGCGTGGTTATGTGTTTCTAAATAAAATTTCATGTGAGAGTAAAAACTGTGCAACAACAAATTATTCCGTTGGAAATGACAGTTAACCTTTTTGTTAATTTCGTTGAAATTTACTTAATTAGTACATTAATTTTCTTGTGCTTTATATTTATGATAATTACGATTTATGCTTTATGTTTAAACAAATTATGCTCCATACATAAATCTTTTAACAAACAATGAAATACAAATATTATTCTAAATATATTGTTTTCTGTCTACTCATTAATATTTCATAATCAATTTAAATAAAATCAAATGTTGTTTATCAATGTCACAAATTGGTTTCCTTTTACAGTAAAGTAAGTTTGTAGTATATTATACAAATAAATACTGCAATAACATGTAATCTATGCTTAAGAAAGACAGTTTAGTGATGTATGGCACTCCCAGTCCCTTCATCTTCAACACCCTACAGCAGGGTTTCTCAACCTGGGGTTACGACCCATAAGGGTGTCGTAAAAAGGTTTCATGAGGGTAGAGAAGATAAGCGAAAGAAATAAATATAATTAGAATCCAATATCAGAAAATATTTTAAAATATTATTTTGATCTTTGTTCTAACAGGCATATTGCAATTACTGTTAAGAGCAACATAAAATAGGTCTAGTAAGTATTTTCAACAGGTGCACAGTTGTTTAAAAATCTGTTTAAATGCAAGAGATACGATATGAAACTAACAAGAACTGCATATTGAAATACCAGAAAAATGCAAACGCAACGAGACCTGTGTATTGAAATACAATTAAAATTGAAAGCTAATTAGATACCTGAGCATAGTGTGATTTCACTGTTGCGGCAATGCCCGGTTCAATCTTCAAGACGCACATTCAAGTCATTTTCAACTGATAAGCATTTCTTGTGTTTGTTTTAATGCCTACCATGGAAGAAAAACCACTTTCGCACAGGTACGATGTAGCAAATGGAATTATTAATTTTAAAGCAGCATTTGTAAGGACTTGTCGGTTTTAATCCATTCGCTTTTAGGGAAGTTATTGTATCCACTGGATACAAAAAATGGATTCTACTATTACAGAAATAGATGGATGGGGGTCGTGAGATCTCCGCGACAGGCATATTAAAAATTCCACGCAAGCTTATTACAAACCATAAATTATAAGGGGGTCGCTGGCAAGAGGATGTGATAAAATGGAGATCGTGATAGGAATTATGTTGAGAACCATTGCCCTACAGAGATTGATTTGATTAATTGAAAATTTTAGGTTAGCCTAAAGGTTTTCTTGTCAGGCATGACCTTTTACAGTTCAAAATTGAACTGAGCGTAGAAAAGCTTCTTTCAATTGAAAAATGATTATTTACTCTAATTCTAGGTGGACACCAACTCTGACATCCTAATCTGATTTTAATTGTTTTCCTATTCCTGGCAGAACTGCAATTATATTTTTAAACTAGCAAAATGTCCGTACCTCGCATGGGAAGAATAAGGTATATGTATTTGAAGGATATATACATACTTTTTTCCTGGTTTCAAAATACTTGTCAATGAAAGTTCAATTACGCTGAAAAAATTATCACAAGCTCAATAATTTTTTTCTAAATAACTTTTCACTATGTTAAGACCGAGTCAAGTCATTTTCTTGAATCCGGATGGATTCACTCAAATCCATAGAAATCGTTAGTACTCCCGCAGCCAGCCCAAAACTGTAGGGGGCTGGCAGAAGTTAGGGAGCCCGATCCAACCATATTATAGTTCATTTGTAAGCCTATCGTGAAAACTTTGAAGGGAGTCAGTAAAAATTTAGGTGTGTCTAGTATCCCTAGCCCCCCCGTGAATACGTGCCTGATCCTTAGGCAATTTTTTAGACAATTTTCATCATCTTTGAATATATGTATTTTTAAATGCCTCTGTTTTGTCAAAGTTGTATTGCAAAATCGCTTTCTTTTTCCAGAATTCGGTAGGCTTTCTCCGTTTAGTGGAAATTGTTATTCAAACGTTGTGTCCTTCAAAATAAAATGTTCAAAAATTAACTTTAAGTAATTTCCCGGTGTCGATAATTAACCAAGCTGTCTTCACAATGTTGTTATATATATCTTTCCAAACGTTACGTTCAGCATACAGTCATGAAGTTTTTATATTATATATTTTGACATAACAACATAAACATTTTGAAGACAGCTTGGTTAATTGTCGACACTGGGAGAAGACTTAAAGTTAATTTTTGAACATTTCATTTTGAAGGACACAACGTTTGAATAACAATTTCCACGAAACGGAGAAAGCCTACCGAATTATATCAGTAAATCCACTGATTCACTCCTTAACAGATCTTTGAAACGATTAAGTGTACAACTTTGAAGATTGTATGTTTGTATAGACGTTTTTATTGCAGTTCAAACTGTAGATAAGATGTTTTTTTAATGTGTTTCCTGAGTAGACATAAGATAGATTGAGTGATTACCGTATTTACCAACATATAAGACGCACTTTCTTTTTAAAGAGCAACTTTCAGAAAAAATACTTCATGTTAAAATTACAGTAAATATTTTACTTGTATTTTAATGAAACAAAACCATACAGATAAACACAAAATAAAAAAAAACAATTACAATAAGAAAAACACCATCAGTTTTTGGTATATTCCATTTATAGTACTTCTGCCAGGGCAGAAAGGAACACAAGAATGTTTAGTCAAAATGGAAGATTGTCTCACTGTCACTGAAAATAATACCATATAAAATAAGAAATACTGTAAATTCCTTGCAATTCTTTTAT
The DNA here is from genome assembly GCF_964235325.1 of Thermobia domestica. Classification (NCBI taxonomy): domain Eukaryota; kingdom Metazoa; phylum Arthropoda; class Insecta; order Zygentoma; family Lepismatidae; genus Thermobia; species Thermobia domestica. The sequence continues at coordinate 66,164,822 of NC_137462.1, forward strand.
AGTGCCTCTACCATAAATAGAAGATTTCAGTCATCACTGTCACTGCTATCACCAGAAGATGAAACTTCATCATTTGTCATATGAGAAGCAGAGCTACCACTTTCTTCAAACAATATTTCAACCTCAGAACTATCCGAAGCGTTACTAACTCCATATTCTTTGAATGCTTTAACCCTTTAATGGGTAAGCATTGATAGCATTACCATTAAAATAATTAGTTTGCTTTTATGGTTGAATCATGTCTTCCAGATCATAATTTCGTAATTTTTAAAGTATTTTTGTACTTTGGTTACAAAAAACAGGGTGTTTACTTCAAAGCACCATCGCCATAAAATTGGTCTTATGTGTAGCTACTGAGCAGCATCCCAGACAACACGTACGTATACGGTACGTGTGCACTATCCATGCATAAGCCGTACATGTGCACATGTGCATTTGTGTGGATGATGCACACACATAACCCGTGCTTAAGCCGTACATGTGAATTTCCATGGTTGAAGCACACATTTATATAACCTGTGCCTAAGCCGTTATGTGAACATGTGCATTTGCATGGATGAAGCACACAGTTATATAACCTGTGCCTAAGCCGTTATGTGCACATATGCATTTGCGTGGATAAAGCACACGTACATAATCCGTGATTAAGTCGTGCATGTGCATATGTGCATTTGCGTGGATGCAGCGCACGTACATAACACGTGCTTGAGCCGTGCATGCGCACTTGTGCATTTGTGTGGATAAAGCACATTTAAATAACCCGTGCTTAAGCCATTTTGTGCACATGTGCATTTGCACGGCTACTGCACATGTGTATGACACGTCCATAATACCTTGCAAGTGTATGCTTTTACTTTCAATCTCCTAGTATTTAAAACATGAAATATGGCTGTAGTATTTTTAATTGAAAGTTCAATATTTTAAAATTATATTACTCATTCTAAATAAACAATATAAAGTAACCTGCATTATTCGAAGGCCAAGTACATTCGAATAAATCACTCACTCACTCACTCTATGGCCTATGGAACCCGGAGGTTCAATGCCGCATTCACAAAAGCTCTCCACTGATTTCTATCCTTAGCTAATTGCATCCAGTTTCTACTTTGTATTCCAATCTCTGCGAGATCCATCTTAATATTGTCTTCCCATCTGCGCCTAGGTCTTAGTAATGGTCGTTTTCCGATTGGTCTTCCAGTCAAGACTTTGAAAGCGTTTCTATTTTCTTCCATTCTAGCTACATGACCCGCCCACCTAAGCCTCCTAGACTTGACGACCCTAACAATGTTGGGTAGACCATATAAATTATGTAGTTCCTCGTTATGAAGTTTCCGCCATTCCCCATTCCCGTTCCTCTTGGGTCCGAATATTCGTCTCAGGATCTTGTTCTCAAATACTTTCAGTCTATGTTCTTCCCTCAGAGTAAGCGACCATGTTTCGCAACCATACAGAACAACAGGCATGATTATCGTTTTGTATATTTTAAGCTTCAGATTCCTCGATAGAATTCGCGACGACAAGAGATTTTGAACTGAATAATAACACGAATTCCCTGCTTTTAGTCGACATTTAATTTCTTCGTGAATATGTTTTTTTTTTCTGTTAATGTTGATCCTAGATATTTGAAACTATCCACTTTATCAAAAGTATTATTTAGTATTTTAACGCATCCATAATTTGCCGTATTACGATCCCGAGCATTCGAATAAATATTCAATCAAATAAATCTAAACACTATAAATAGCTCTCTCAGCAGCATAAAATATGTGCAGTGTTTGCTTTGATGAAATAAATGACGTGACAACCGGAGGTCCGGTTCGCACTGACGGGAGGTCCGTCGGGTCCAAACCCACATAACTTTTACTTTGTACGAAAGTGAGTATAATTTCAAGGGCAGATTCGGAACTTATTTACATTGCGTACTCTAAACCATCCTCGGACGCCCCCAGAGAGAAATACAGAGTCCATTGTTGTATATACTTCTGCCTATCTTGCTGATGCTGATGGTGGTGATTTCTTGAGCTTAAATGGTTGTTTTTAGCTTTGTTTCTGGAGAAAGTGTCCCATGTGCAATGTGCCGCCAACTATCATCGGTCTGCTGTTGCCTTTTGGCGGATAGCCTCCGAAGTGAAGGAAAAATGACGGTTCGAAGCGGAAATCAACCGAAGCGGCTGCCATCGTCGTAATGTTAAATGGTAGTTGTCGTTTTTCCTCCAGGCTGTGTTATAGAGATTTTTCGACGAACGACAGCTGAATGACTGTAAAAACTCGTAACATCCGCTGAGCTAGGATATAAGATCAACAGGTGGCGGAACTGTACTGATGAAACTACTATCAGACAGTTCATAGGTTTGCAAACTTATTTTCGTGACCGATTAAGGAGAAAATGTTGCGTTATTTGTTACTGGGCAAACATGTCAAATATACTACCTAAAGCTTTGCTCCTTGCAAATAAACTCCAAAAGTAAAATTCTCACTGACAATTATTAGTTATTTCTGATATACTTGGAAGGTGATGTCTTTGGTGTTACAGAGTAAAGGAGAGGCTGAAGCGACTCAAAATCCAGAAATGGGACAAGGCTCTGCAAGAGCAGGACGCACCTTCACCGGACTTCTGGAGGTTCCTGCGATCCATGGCGGATCCCCAAGAACCGACTCGCATGCAGCCGATTCGAGGACCACAAGGAATGGTGTACTCCAGATCAAGCTGAATTCTTCGCGGCTCATTGGGAAGACACGTTCAAGGAGCATCATATCCACCCAGATCCGGCAACCGTGGAAGAAGTAGAGGAAAGCTTAAGGATCATCCAGCAACCAACCCAGTGTCCAGCAGACCAACTGACCACGCCAAGAGAGGTGCAGCAGTTCATCATAAGATTACACCCAAAGCAAGCACCCGGAGCAGACAAGATACCTCACCTAGCAATCAGGCATACTCCACGGAAAGTGATAGTCCTTCTGTGCAGAATCATCAACGGCATCCTGCAAAGAGACCATTACCCTTCCTGTTCGAAGGAGACCAGACTGATAATAATACCAAAAGCATGAGGATCGAGATCGGAAATCAAAAACCACAGGCCAATAAGCCTTCTCTCCACATCAGCAAGGTGGCAGAAAAGGTCATCCAGAGAAGACTCCTCCAGCAAACTGAAGAACACAACGTAGTGCTGCAGCATCAGTTCGGGTTTAGATCTGGCCACATCACGACCCTGCAACTGGTCAGAGTGGCGGAAAACATCACATGCCAATTCAACGCCGATGGACACACTCTTGGAATTTTCCTTGACATCGAGAAAGCCTTCGATAGAGTGTGGCACTCCGGACTCAACCACAAACTCAAGAAAGGAGGCATATCACAGTACCTGGTTAAAGTGATACACAGCTACCTCCAGCATCGTACATTCAAGGTACACCATGCTGGGGCAACTGCAGCAGCAAGACCGATTAGAGCGGGGGTTCCTCAAGGATCATGTATACCCCTTTGCTATACAGTATATATACAACCGACCTGCCGACGACTGCGCGCACGATGACGGCCACCTTCGCTGATGACACGGCGATCTTCGCCAGCAACAACAACCGGAGGTATTCGGAAGTGGCACTCCAAAGACACCTGAACTACATAGAAGACTGGACCAGGAAGTGGAAAATAAACCCAGTGAAGACGACGCTTGTCGACTTTGGGAAACACCATAAGAGGAGGCACTACAACCTGACGCTGCACGGCACTTATCTCGAACAGCAATCTCATGCCAAATACCTAGGCGTCAGCCTTGACAGGAAGCTGACGTTTGGACAGCACATCATCGAAACGACAACAGCAGCCAACAGAAGGTTCAAGGCACTCCTTCCGATCCTTCTCAGCCCCCAACTATCACATGAAGCACGCAGAAACGTGTATGTAATGTGCATTCGTTCACTACTGCTGTATGCTCACCCGGTGTGGGAGCATGCAGCGCACTACCACCAAGCGCCTCCAGATAGTGCAAAACAGAGTAGCAAGGGCGATCGCAGGCCACTCCCTGGACACCCCCATAGAGCAGATACACGAGGACTTGGAGCAGCCTCTCCTCAGCGAGGTTAGGCAATCTCTGTCAACCATATTCTGCACCAATGTCAGATCATAAACAAACTCAGCAGTAGCCCAGATTGGAACCAGACCACCGCCGCCAGGAACAACCTATCCAATGCCAGACCCGCAATGGGCTGGACAGAAGAGAGCACAAAGGACTTGCGACAGTTGCAGTCCTTCAGAAGAGATACGTCAATAATCAGCAGTCAAATCCACACAACATATGGAAGGCAGGAGCTTAGGCTCTTAACTTCTCGCAGAAAACCGTCAAGAATACTCAATGCTTAGTGCTCAATGGTGTTAGATACTTTTCCATAGGTTTTGCCTCTGAAGTGCCACCTACTTAGAACGGTGACGATTTTTGAAAAAACCTTCCTACTCCTGATCCTGGACTTCTCTCTGCGTTTTTACAGGACCTGTTCGTCAGACTTATCTCATCCAAGGGTGTACAGTGTCACTGCATTAATAGGAGAACTGTCTTACCTGGACTAATATCCAAACGGGTAGTCCAACCTTGAGATAACTCACACATCTCATCATATATACACCAGTCTCACTAGTTTTTTGCATTTGAGCAGTCGCCCAACGGACGATCTTTAAAGATGGAGGATTCACGCACCACCTCTGGCAAACGCACGAACAGTCGGCGTACTTCTCTTCTTTCTGTCGTTGACGAACCTGCTGTGTGTCCCACGAAGGTGAGACCACGGAAGGGCCCGTCAAAGGCGCAGACAACTGCTACAACTTCTCGCACACACAGAGATTCTCATACTTCCGTTGCATCTGTAGAATTCACGATTTCCGTTCAATGCAGATCACCTCAGTCTAAAGACGACTATGCTGCACGTGTGCAGGATTCACCTCCAAAGATAAAACATCATCACGAAGACTCTGGTACGGACACCATGGAAATAGGAGCTTCCGAATCGTCAACTTCACCTGTTCCAACTTTTTCTATATTAGTCCGTAATTACGACAGCAAGTTTTCAAATGAAAAGTTTGTCTCACTCCAATTTCGAAAATATTACCACATGCTGCTCTCAAAGAAGTAGTTCATATACGGAATGGATACCTTCTCAAAAACAGCCGACCCTGATCTTTATACCACAATTCGCAACAAGGTCCCAATAGATACTTTCGGGACAAACGCCGAAATCACTCGTCTGTCAGATACATCACGCAAACAACCATCTCCACTACGGCGGCCTTCACCACTCTCTGTGGTTATCCGGGAGGTAGATCCATCATACACAGATGATGAAATCCATGAGGAATTAAAACTCGATGGCTACTTTATTACTAAAGTACTTAGGATCCGTAACGACCGTGGGCCCACCTACGTGGTCCGTATTCTTACTCCCCATCAGGAGACGATCTACTCGCTCATGGGGCATATATTTATTATCGAAAACACAGAGTTGAACCATCGCGTCCATTAGCACCATTGCCTGTGAGCGCTGTCAGAAATATAATACTCATACCACATCTGAATGTAAAACAACTACAAGTGCGGCTACTGTGCCGGACCCCATTCAACACGGCTCTGTACCAATTTACATCAGCCAGGGAAAGTGCTCGACGTGTCCTGACAATCATCCCACTTATAGTTATAAGTGTAAAGCCAAACCGGAACTAACCTCAACCCATCCCGAAATTGTTGTATCACTATGTTCAACATCCGTAGCCCCTTCAACTCCACCTACCACTGACACCCCTGTAACATTAAATCAATTGCTAACCTTTTTCACTCTGGCATTCCAGAATATTCACCCCTTCATACGGCCACACATTCTGCAGCAAATTACTCTTGCAGCCAAAACCACATTTCATATCAATTTCACAGCTACGTGTTGTGGTAATACAGTGCATTTTCAAGCATCTCCAACCACTCACACCAGTTAATCACTCTTACTTTCTGACTTTGAACTTTCTGTATTTGAATATCAGATCATTCTCCACAAACAAACTCCTGTTTGAAACTCTCCTTCTGGAGGAACGGATCACAGTCTTCCTGCTAAATGAAACTTTCTTGACAAAAGCAACTCCATGTCGCATACCAGACTACACTATACTCATTACAGACAGTCAGATCCCAGCGCAACGAGCAAATGGGAGCGTAGCAATTGGTTTCTCTCCGCATCTTCCCATCGTCAGCATCATTGTGCCATTAATCTGTTACCTGAACAACTCATCACTGTATATTTCAAATCTCTCAGCATCACGTTTGCAACCATTTACGTACGGCCTGGCCACCCTCTTCCGACTCAGTTTGTTCAGTATATCTCAAACACATACCGTCACTCTATCATCATGGCCGATTTCAATCTCCATAGTCGCTCACATCTGGATCGTGTCACTTTAGAAGCTTTTATAACCACAAGTACAACTGGAATCATACATCCTCTCCCAAAGCCTACTCGGCCCATCTCCAACACAACGCCTGACATTGTCACCACTTCCGCAAATCTCTCCACTCATAGCATCCTTAATGTTTTTGATACAATAGGTAGTGATCACGCTCCTATCCATTTTACGCTTCAACTACAAGCTACTGCATCACCTCGATCGCAGATGTCTTACCGTACTTGTTATCACTTCGATAAAGCAAACTGAACCCATTATCACAGTTAATTGACGCAACATACAGCACATCTTATATCGCCCGCTACCAAAGAGGAACTATATACTACTATTGATTCTATTACCACTTCCATTCAGGAAGCCAGTAAACTTTCGATTCCAACTAGTAAATGCACTCCATATCAGCCACGCCTACCATCACAATATCTAGATATGATAACCCGTTCACGTCCACTTTTCAGAGACTGCATTTGCACCAGAAACCCCAAATCCTTACATCATCATAAACAATTGCAGCACACAGTGTACAATTACATTAAAGCATATAAATTACGATGCTGGGTCAAAACCTGCAATAACATAGCGAACACCAGTCATCTAGCAAGATACTAGAAAAGATGCAACGCTTTATGCGGCAAGTCCAGCAACACTTCACATATCATACTGATTGGAAACTCCTCTACTCCCACAAATACAGACACAGCAAATGATTTTGCCTATCACCTCCAGACAATCATCAAACCACCACCCTCTGAGGGCCGGCCACACATTGTTGATCAAATGAATCCATCTAGCCCCTTTTTACAACCTAGTCATCTACATGTACTCAAGCAAAATCAACCCATCACCGTACCCATAACAGTCACAAGGCTCAGCGATACCATACGGTACAAACGAAATACAGCACCAGGGTTAGATAACATCAAATATCGCCAAATCCCAGAGTGTCCTTCTGCCTTACTACTTCTTCTTCCAAATATTTTCACCTTCATCCTGCGTATTGGGTACTTTCCTATGTCTTGGAAGACTTCAAAAACTCTTATGTTCCCAAAGCCGCATAAAGCACCTCACGAAATCTCTTCCTACAGACCGATTCAACTAACATCAACTTCCAGCAAGATACTTGAACATATTCTTGTAAAACGTCTCCATAGTTATCTCACTTGCAGAAACATCCTACCTCTCACCCAAGCAGGATTCCGCCCTTCGTTTTCTATAAATGATCAAGTTTTACGCCTCACCAGCTAATCAGCACACACTATAATTCAGTGAATCCATTTTGTTTAGTTCTCTTCGATTTGAAAAAAAGCTTTTGACAAAGTGTAGCCTCTCGGACTAATTCACAAACTCATTAGACTTCAGCTACCTGCCGAATACATAGTCTCATTTTTAACTTTCTTTCAGGTCGTCTTACATATGTTGTCATTTGCAATAGCCTGTTTCAACCGATTTTCTTATTATCAGGAGTCCCACAAGATTCCGCCCTTTCACTCCTCCTATACATTTTATTTGTAGCTGACATGCCACCTATCCCAGATCACGTCCGTGCCTTTCAGTACGGAGACGACACTGCTTTTCTTCCTCTTGGCATATCTATTCAACACATCAACCGTATCTTGCAAATCGTCATAGATGACTTCTGCCGCTGCTGTAGACACTGGAAACTTACAATTAATGCTACCAAGACACAGGCCATCATATTTCTCCCGAAGAGAAAAACATCTAAAGTACATAGAAATAGACGTTGTCCTTCTCTCCACATAGATCAGGCAAACTACCAGGACAGTAACTTAGGCATCGCTTTTGATATTCATCTTACATGGATGCAACATCTTAAAGCAATTACGACAAAGGCTTATAATAGACTCAATTTACTTAAACGTCTCGCCGGTACAACTTCGGGCCTATCACAGCATATTTTATTTAAACACTTACAAGGTTTCTCTAAGCCCTACTTTAACGTATGGTTTTACAGCTTGGATAACCGCTTCTGACAAATTCTACCATAAGCTACTTGTCCTTGAACGCCACGCTTTCCGCATAGACTTTCGTATAACATTGATTAGCCCAACACGTGACCTCTTTACCCGTATCTCTTTTCCAACGTTGCAATATCACCTCGAAAACCTCCGACTCTCCTACATCCGTGGCCGTTTTCAAGCTCACCATCCCCTTCTGTTTGACACAATATTATTTAGCACTACATTCCACGCCTTCACGATATATACACACGCCATTATCCCTTCTATTCACGCTATATCATTACACACTTCTCCCCGATGATCCCACGCTTTTGCTTCTAAATGATTACACTATTCATACTCATCTTCCCCTCATTTTCCCATCATTTCACGTACAGTGGTTTCCTTTGTATACTAACTTGACTTCCCACCGTCTTACATCATAGCCTGAAGTCCCTCTAGGCAAGAAGATAATCACATGCGTCTCTTAACATTCAACCCGTTGTGCTGACTTGTGCATTGCACCTCACTCCATCCTTCATCTCCATCATCAAATAACTACGGAATCGTATCTTAAACTACATATCGTTACTATAATTGCTTATTTCACAATATACCTCTTTCCTTGTATGTTATCGTTCTTTCTATTATGTATGCTATTTTTCATCACTTTCTCAGTATTGAAAACCTCACTTTTCCGTTTCATTATTATTATTATTATTATTATTATTATTATTATTATTATTATTATTATTATTATTATTATTATTATTATTATTATTTATATTTCATAACAACTAAAGAATGTAAGTGTAACTATTCATCACTGTATAAATATATAACTGTGAACGTTCCTTCTAAACGCTAAATGTTAAGGAACGCAAAGTTTCTTAGGTCCTGCAACTCAACAAATAAAGATGTAATAAAGCACTTAGATCACCTCCTGCCCTGCAAACCTCAGTCTCCTCACAGCACTTCCCTAAAACAGAGCGTAACCCTGTAAAAGGTAGCTTTGGCTATCAAACCTTTGGCTAGCATCGTAAAAAAATTTTTTGATGTCACAGATGGTGTTACAGCGTAAGGCACTAAATATATAAACGCCTTTTTTTCGTTGCATCTCGAGTATGCTTTTACATCACCTCTGCACTACTAGGAAATCACCTGTGCGCTACGTGGAAATCAACTTTGTCCTACATGTGTGCTATGTGTAAATCAACTGTCCTACATGTAAATCGAATACGTGCTACGTGTAAATCACCTGTGCGGTAGGTGTAAATCACTTGTGCAGGACGTGTGCATTGCACATGTACTGCATACGTGAAGATGTTGAATAGCACCTGTGACGCATATGCAGTACAGGTGATGCACATGGTCCATCCGTGCAATTGTACATGTACTATACAGATACTGTACATGCATTGTGCTGTCTGGGATTGCCCTATTATGGTAAAATACGTATCATAAGAATACTCTCAGTAATTACCAACAGTTTCGTTGAAATATTTTTTTACAAAGCAAGAAACCACAAATAAAAAATAAAACACAACTTTCGCGGAACGTAGGATATAAAGCTTCTACAGTACTAAATTTGACTGTCACCTGTTGACGAAGATTAGAAGTATCTAAAGAAGCGACCCGCAAATCATGTATATGGATATTGTATGAAAGTAATAATGCCAATCAAATGATCACTGAAGTTATAATTCTTGCGGATAACGCAATAGAATACGATGTTGCTTGAGAGCAACACTGCCCAATAAAGGGTTAATGACAGTTTCCTTTTTCAACTCCTCCCATGATGCTTTAACCCATTTGCATATTTGTAAGATATTAGGTCTCCTTCTTTTTCCTATAGGAGTAACATCAAAATCGGTGGAGTTCATCCATGTATTCCATTTGGCTCTAATGAATCCCTCGAAAGGTTTGTTAATACAAACATACAAAGATTGAAGGTGGCTTTTCAACCCTCCCGGGATTACAGCAATGTGCGTTTTCATATCACGCAGTTGCTTCTTGACAGCGTCGGTTTAATGGGTCCGAAATTCATTCCAAACAAGTAAGAAAGGTTTCCTCAGTAGTCCACCAGGATGTCTAGACCAGGCCTCCTATCCAAATCTTTAATCCGTTGTCATTCATCCATCCTTTCTCATAAACATGAATCACTACTTCATTTGGTATTTGTTCCTTCGGTAAAATCTTTCTTTTAAAGATCACGAACGGCCTCAATTTCGTTCCATCTGCACGGCATGATAACACAACAATGTAACGCGATTTTTTGTGACCAACAGTTATTGTGCCCTTTAGCTCAACAATTCTATTTGAGGTACTGTACATCAAATGTTACGGGAACGTCATTCATATTTACTATTTGCGAAAGTTCAAAATGTTTACGTTTTCTGATATTCAAGACGTATCTGTGAACCTGAATGATTTTGCCCTCATGCTCATCTGGTATTTGTGCAACTTTTCCTGGCACACATGAAAAGATGATTTCTTTGCATGAATCGTAAACATCACGAAGTTGAACCTATAAAATCGGTGGTAGCTCTTTCGTCTGACACACGCTTTCATTTGTGGATGGTCATCTTTGTAGACACTGCAATCCCCTCCTTCCTTTGGTCTAGTACCCATTTTCTTATATCTTCGAGTTGTAGCCATTTCACGACTCCTATTCGAAGATTATGCTTAGAGCGCTTTGCTGCCTTCAGTTCATTTTCTTACTTTCGCCAGGTTCGAATCATCTTTTTAGAAGGTGGTGGGCCAAAATGACGTTCTGCGGCTCTATTCCCATTTTCTTTGGCATACTGAATAACATAAAGCTTAAAATCTATGTCGTAACTGTAGCTGTAGCTGTAGCGTATCTTCCGCAACATTGTAACATCTTGTCACAACAACAAAGACTGAAGAACAGCAGGAGAAAACTGCCTCCAGTGTTTCGTTTATTTCAAATATGATTACTGTATCATGCAGTTCAAACAGCTTCAACAATGCACTGAAATCTTATCAGCGTAAAAACACGACCCGCTCGGGAGAGTAATGCTCCCGGAAGTACGTTTATTCGCGCGCTACTTTAGCCAGCTGTTTTACGCACTATCCTAGCCAGTTGTTTTAAGTTGGTCACAAAATTTATATCATGGAGTACAAGGGGAACAAAACCAGCCCTGCGGGGCTTTTAACCCGTTCCTACTACCACTACTTATCTGCACAAAAGTAAGTAAATCACTACAGGGTTTTCATAAAGTATGGACAGATTTAATTCGCTTATAATTTACATAAAAATGCTCATATTGAAATCAAATAAAGTGCAAACGGTAGCGGAAGGATTAAATTTTTACCTTTAATCTGCACCAGCTCAGTTCATTCACCAACACCCCTCCAACTGGGCGCCATTTACGTCCACACATTCGCGTAGGACCGTCTAGGAATCGACTTATGTGGGCTGTTGATGATGCTTTCCCTTACCCTGCTCACTGTTGCAGGCGATGTTTACGGTCTCTCACTTCGAGGACGGTCCAGGACGCTTCCTGTCTCCAAGAACTTAGCATGCCACTTTCGGATTGCACTCTCAGTCGGTGCCGGCTTTTTGAACTCTTTGGTGAACTTTCGACACACCAGAATTGGCCTTGCCCTCCCTCTCCCTCTCTCAACGTGTTCAGAGTTGCCGCTTATCTAACAGTGTTGCCAACTAAAAATGTAATCCTTCCGCTACCGTTTGCACTTTATTTGATTTCATTATGAGCATTTTTATGAAAATTATAAGCAAATTAAATCCGTCCAGACTTTATGAAAACCCTGTAGTGATTTACTTACTTTTGTGCAAATAAGTAGTGGTAGTAGGAACGGGTTAAAAGCCCCGCAGGGCTGGTTTTGTTCCCCTTGTACTCCATGATATAAATTTTGTGACCAACTTAAAACAACTGGCTAGGATAGTGCGTAAAACAGCTGGCTAAAGTAGTATTATTTTCATATTATTTTAATTTAAAAAGTGTTATAAAAATTTTAAAAAATGTAAAAACAAAGCATCTTCCTCGGTCCGGGTTTGAACTCACGAAAATGGAGGTTTTTGTTACTAACTTATAGCGCTAGACCATGAACAACAATCGCTTGATTTCTGCTATTTGAATGCAACGTGGCAAGAAATGGATAATGCCAACCAATCAGAACTGTGTTTTTCGTTCCTACTTCCGGGAGCATTACTCTCCTGAGCTAGTCCTGTAAAAACTACATCGGTGTGATACGACCCGCTTGGGAGAGTAATACTCCCGGAAGTAGTTTTTTGCGCGCTACTCTAGCCAACTGTTATACGCACTATTCTAACCAGCTGTTTTAAGTTGGTCACTTAAATCTATATCATGGGGGTCAAAGGGAAAGAAGCCCTGTGGGGCTTCTAAATCGTTCCTACTCCTACTCCTACTTCTACTACATGTCTACACAAAAGTAAGTGGATTACATTTTTGGGTATTATTTGCATCTTATTTTGATGAAAAATGTGTTGTGATTTAAAAAAAAGAATAAAAACTTACCTTAGGCCGGGTTTGAACCCACACTGCAAGTGATTTCCGTTACTAGCCCGTAGCATTAGCACGCTCGGCCACGAGGACCGACAAGAGCAAGTGCTTGATTTCTGCTATATGTATGCTACGTGACAAAAAAACGGGTAACGCCAACCAATCAGAACCGTATATTTAGCATCTACTTCCGGGAATATTACTCTCTCGAGCTAGTCCTCGGTGTGATTCATTCTGAGCCATTGTTAACGCAGCTTGCGTGAAGAATACGAAACAAAAAACTGCTGTTAAATAAAGGTTTAAAAGAACTATGAAGACAATCCTTGCAGAAGAATAACAATATTATCAGCATCATTGAAACATAACGAGTGTTCACAAAGTATGTGACAGCCATGAATGAATTCAAAAGTGTTTTTTCTATATCATATTTACACATATTACCGGTAATTGTTCTATTTATTGATATAAAATACAGCGCCGTATAAGACGCATAGTCGTATAAGACGCATCCCTTTTTTAGGAACAATTCTCGGGGAAAAAAGTGCGTTCTATACGCCGTCAAATACGGTATCTTCTTGTTCCCTAGATCTTCGAATCTATTAGGCATAGAACCTTGAAATTTTGTACAAATGCTTCCCTTAGGTCCTAAACTGTAGGTAAAACGGGATTTTGTGAAATGCGGGATATAACAGAGCTATAATTATTTCTGTTTGCCAGCTCTATTGCCAACTCTACTTATTGAAAACAATAGAACGCAAAAAAAAAAAAAAATCGAACGGAACACTTTGCCGAGTATTCTCGACAAGCCCAAGATACGGACTTTGAAACATTGACTATAGTCGACATTTGTTGGTTAGGAAAATTTCCTTTCCGTTGGCATACGCAGTGAAAGGGTTATTGAAGGTAAGCATATTACTATCATTCTTTCGTATTTCGCTATTAAATGTGAAATGACCTAATGTTTACAATGAAGTTTATTCGTAGTAAAGAATTCTTACGTGTTTGCTTTGCTTCTTTTTCTGGTGTGGCGCATGTAATACATGGTTGACTGATTTCAAGTTAGTTTTCCCATTGTGTCCTTTCTTCCCTCATGGTTGCACATCTTCAAAGAATGATTTCAGATTTATCAACAGAGATGTCCTGTGTCGATGTTCTAAAAGTGTCCGGTATTCGAACCCGATGCAAATTGGGGTTAAGCTTACAGATTATTTTTGCTGGTCGGGAATATGACTTAATCCAAACTTTTGTTGTCCCTATTTTTTCTGAAGGGGAAGAAAACTAAGACTCGGATAAAATTCCGTTTGTTTATGGTGTTTATCAAAATATCGTTTTTGTTGCTCATGAGTATTTTGTAGATACACTCTCACGGTCTCCTTTATTTTGATTAGTGATTCCTTTCCGATTTGTGTCTGTGATTTTCTTAATTGACAATTAGCTTATGTTCTTCGTTCATAACCAAATAATAAAAAGAAGGCGGATTTCTTGGTTCTTGTTTGTATATGTTTATTCAAGGAGGATATTTTATGCGGTACCTATTGAGGCTATTTTGTTTCGTCTTCCTGAACGAAGAATTTAAAAGAATTTTGAAGTGTTCTCTTAATTACCTCTACTAGGCGTGTGTCGATATGGCTGAAAGCTGAACAATATTTAAGAGGTCCCATCACGGTGAAATTAAAATACCACTAATTTTACAGTAATTATGTGATATCTTCAATAGATAAAAGACAATCGAAACTGGACCAAGATCTCCCTAGACAATATTATTTTACACGAGACACTGTTATCAAGACTCACTTATCTACTTTCGATTTCCAGCCACTTAGAAAATCGGCATTTATTTTCGCGTTTCTAAATGGTTGCAAACGGAAAGCGACTAGGTGACTCGTGATAACGGTACCTCACGCAAAATAATATTGTTTAGGGCGCTCTTGTTCCACATTTCGATTATCTTTTATCTATTTGAAGGTATCATGTATTTACTGTAAAATCAGCGGTATTTTAATTTCGCAGTGATTAAACCTCTCAAGGCGCCGAAACCAAGGATAACATCTTCCACTAACAATTTTAATTTCATCAGTAACTTGTGTGTGGACGTTTGTAGTACTGGTAGCTAACTCCGTTGCCACTTCCGTTGGAAATGGCCCCAAAGCGTCAACTTGTCAGGTGATACCCATAAAAATGATAACTAACCCTATTTTTTATGAGTGCCTTTTTAATTTCTGTTATTGCATACACGTCTTGATTTTATGTGCGAGGAAGTATTTCATAGGTATTTTGCATATAATATTTACGAATATTTTGTAGGTCTTCATGAATCCGAAGTGCGGTGCTGGTGGTTGCTTGTGTATTAATTCAAAACATTGTTTAGCCAATGATTTAGGAATGTAGAGCAAATAGATTAAACCTAATCTGTATATTTCTGCGTTCTGTGTGATAAATTGTTCTTTAATCGAAAGTAACCAACAGGCGGAGTGTTGATATTTTTGCTGGTTTTCTTCCTGTAGAATGGAAATACACTGTAAAGAAAAAATAGCGACACCTCAATTCTCAAGGTAACTTACACAGAAAACCATAGTTCCAACCGACTAGAAGAGAAATAGAAGGAAATTATGAGTATGATAGTTCATTTGCATTATCTGTGACACCTATGATGTACTTCAACACTGACTAATTATTTTTGTATCAGTAATATTCTCACTAGATGGCACCTGAGAACGTTTCGTAAGTTATTGGAGTGAGAATTCTGCATTGCATTTGTGATGTGTAGACCAAGGCAATTAACATTTTGTGATTGTTCTCTGCTTCGTCATTGTTTGAACCGTGTCAAGTAGCAATATTTTTGTTGTGCAGCGCTGCTTTTGTATGAAATTGTCGATACATGTGGACTGTAAACAAGTATGATGGGTAAGAAATGTGACTTGTCGCCACGTGAACAAGACATAATTCTTGCTTTGCACAGCTAAGTTACATTTCTAAGGGAGATGGCTGAAATACTCAAAATCCACCATTCGACGGCAGAAAGAGTAATTCACAAGCAAAAATAGTATAAGAAATCATCCCTTCGTCAACAGTGTGATAGAAAAAAAGAAAGCATCACCCAGAGCAAATCGCCAAATAAAATCAAAAGCATTTCATAATTAAGGAATTACTTCCCCAAAAATCGTTTCTATAATTTGAGATGATCTTTGAACTGCAGTTACTCGTACGACTGTATTATCTTAACTGTATGAAGAAGATATTACGAAGACAAAGCTGTCCAGAAAGTCGAAACTGACAAAAACACAGAGGACTTCAACACGTAGGTTTGTGAGGCGATATGCTACTTGGACTTATGACAACTGGAAGCATGTTGTTTTCTCCGTTGAATGAAGTTTAGAATAGTGAGAAATGATAATGGTGTGAAGTTGTGGATACGAATGAATTAGTAACTTGATACGGATTTTGTTTAAGAGATGCAAATATTCAGTTAGTGAGTGATGGTATGGGCTTGCTTCACCGGCAAAGCTGTCAAAACAATGGATATATGTAAAGAGTCATTTGATGCACAAAATCATCTTCTAATTCTGGTACCTAAAATTCTTACAATAGATAAAGATAACATTCCTGAAGAAAATATGGACTACTTCGTTTTCCAGGACGTTAATGCTTAATGTCCCCGAGCGAAAATCGTTAATACGGGTGCAAGAATATGACTATTCAAAGACTCACGTGGTCTCCAAACTCCCCTCACATGAATCCAGTTGTAAAGTTTGGGTCAATATGAGCAGAATACGCAATAGACAACTATCTCGGATAGTATGGAACTCGCGGAACAGACAATTTGGGAGTGATTCCATGAAATCAAAGTTGCATTTTGCAATAGCCTTGTCACCAAAAGATGTCGACGATTCCCTGCACTTCCTAAAGCCCATGGTCCACATACGAAATCTAGTTTTATGTATTGTACCTCTCAATGTTCGTTCACAATATATCTTACTCACAAGAAATTACATTTTTTGTTTTGTGCTGTTATTGTTGATCTTTCATACGTTTATGTATAGCCTAGTTCTTCCCACAAGCGTTTTTGCTGAAAACACACATAGCTACGAATATATGCATACAAATCCATTATATGCATATAAAAAACCTGAAACTGCGGCGCAAGTATTAAGATTGAACTGGTCGTTAAGAATATGCATTGTAATACTATCAGCAATTCATGTAAAAACTCATATTGGTTAATGTATGTTGTAAAAACCATATCCGAGCAAGTGTCGCTATTTTTTCTTTACAGAGTGTAATGTCTACGTAAAGTTCATCCATGCGGTGTTCGTCTGTGAAATTTCTTAGTGAAGAGTGTATTTGAAGAATTGAGTTTTTCCTGGCTTTAGAATGGAAAGCATGAGAGTCTTCAGTTTCTAAACCTTCTTATTTTGATGTTTTCTCGCTGTTCTAAGCGACTGACGATAACGGCAGGGTGTTGGTCACCTCGAATATGACAAACTTTAAAATGATAGCTAAGTTAATTTTATTACAGCTTTGTTGGGCTATGTGTTTAGATATATCATACATTTTCATCTATAAATAATTTAAATTTTCGATTCAGTAGCGGAATTTTCGTAAGACGCATATTAATGCGTAAAGTTCTTTCTGCTATGTGGATGCTTGGCATTCAGATTTAGTTGATCTCCAACTACAATATGAGACTACTCTTTCGATACCAGACCTGAAGGACAAGGACTTATTACTACGCATTCGGCAAGGAGATCCCCGACCAGAACAAACCTTTGTACATATTTGGAACAAAAGCAGATCTTTTACAAAACTAAGTCCATCGCAAACATAAAAGACTTCTCACTGCTAGCAATATGCACGTGACCAGGCTTTTTCATACCAGTTTAAGGGGGATCTCAACCCAGGACCCAGGATTGGAGCCCAGGCTATACAGTACAACATATATCAATTTTGCAATGTGTTATTCTATGGTTGTTAATGAATGATGATGTGATATTCTGTCCGAAGGCAGGTATACCTAAAAGTCCCTTGGCAAGGTGAATCCATCGTGGTTTGCCATTGCTTTCCATGGGATGAATGTTCATAACATCCTAAGGAGATGGAACCTAGAGTTCAACATCGTATCCGAACTTCTGTCCCCTCCGCTCCAAATTAAAAGAAAAGTTGTGCTGGAATTTGATTGCTGGACCATTAATTCTCGTCAAATTAATAGCATAATTTACAGCAAAACAAGCATAAACTGTTGCTGGATCCAACATTGTTCTCCAGCAATATTTTCCAGTATGCCATGCGGGCACATTTTTGCCCCGAATAGACCAATAATTGGAGCGTTCGTTTTGAAGTCGGAAGTGGATGTGGTGAGGGTAGGATGTGGCCATTCAAACAGCCAATTGTAGGCATTTTAAAGCTGGAAGTAGGCGGATAGACACATCCTATCCTCACTCTAAATCACTAATTGTCTGACGGAGGAAATTAATATGTACAGTACATTACCCAGTGACTATACAGAAGAGTAATTGTACAGTGGGTAATTGGATTAAATATAGGTAAGTGCTGCAAATAATAAAATTTAAACTCCGCCCAACTTACCTTGTACTCCGCCTTCCCTCACCAAATTTTAGCTTCATCCGGCTTCATCCTGCCAAATGCTTTTGAGATAAGGGCTGGAGATCTATTCTTTAATTACATGTCTGTGGTCTCAAATCAGGGTACCGCAATTTGTTGCGGCACTCATCGCGGAATTCTCTCCGTATAAGTGAAGAACTTACCACAAAAAAACTCTTCCATTTTTAAAAAAGAAAAAGAAGTACCTTCATTTACACTTATACGCTTTACTATTACACGCCACAATTAACATATATTAATATACTAACCTAAATAACTGATATGATATAATTATGTTATATACTAATAACAATTATATCAATGGCTTGCAACCGGAGTGCCTCGGAGAATAGTGATAATTAATTTTCAACACTTTAGACACTGTCAAGTATGCTATGCACTTACCTTAGTTTCCTTCTTCTGAGGAAAATATATTGTTATATCCTCCTTCCTGCAGCTACTCTTCTGATCTTTGTCGCTGTCGGGGTAGAGAATCGCGTACTCTTTCTTGTGAATATTTTGCAAGTGTTTCTTCAGCCCCGTTGTATTACTAGAATTCATTTTCAATTTTATCTTCTTAGGCTTACATAATTTACAAATAGCCAACTCGACATTCGTCGCAATTTCAAAGTAATCCAGGAACTTTTACGCCGTGCTGTTTTGTGTGGATCAAGACTCGAACTTGCAGAAACAGTACCTGAATCCGTTTCACTTTCAACTGGGTCCCCATTTGGCTCTTCTAAAATATCGCCACCACTATCAACATTTACACGTTTTGCTCGTTTCCTTGAAGGGTGATTTTCCATTATAAAGATGTTTTTATACCACCAAAAGCGCTTGTAGACAACAAAAGAACTCCTCACAACACAATACGACCCAATTCTTTCGGTTCGTTCGCGCTTGTAGCAATGTTGCATTATCGCATTTTATCAACTCTCGCTTTCAACTTATATAGTGTTGCCAGATCTAAAAAATAAAATTACTGACAGATATAGGGCCATTCCTACCATCTCCCACCAAACCTATAGGGCCATTCTACCAAACCAGTGTTTGAATGGAGTTGCTTTTGAGTTTAACGTACCGTTCAGCAGCGAGGCTATATGAGACGTGGACCTACTGCTTAACGTGGAATCCGAACCACATGAGCTCCCGCCGGGAATCGAACTCGGGAGCCAAAGGCGCGTACGCTAACCGCTTAGCCACGGAGGAGCTCTAAACCAGTGTTTGAATTAAACTTCCGAACTAGAGGCGGATGTTTTTGATAAATATATAGAAAGAAAATACTTATTCCATGTAAAAGTATCATGTTATTTCTGCGAGCCGGGCCGGGGATAAACTTTGACGAGGGGATATCCCGCCATCCCCCAACATTAATCGCTAGTAGTAATGTGAAAAAGACAGAAACAACAGAAATATCACATTTCGCAGCAATAGGGAGTCTTATTCGCTTTTCAGACCAAAAACAGAAGTTCATGTATTCGTTCGTGTATGTGTTTGTGTCGGAAATAAAGTCCTAAATCGATGGTATAATAAATTTCCAATTTACAAAGCTTTTCTTTTTTAATGATGTTTAGAAACTAAAGAAGGCTTTAATTCTGAAAATCAACCTTGAATAATAATAAATTTCATAAAATGTCTATTGCCCCAATCACTTTTTTGTTCCTGGAGGCATTAATGCTCAACTTAGAAAACTCAATAAATGTAAAATCACTAAATATACAATTAAATGTAATTCATAAATGTTGCGAGACTACTCGTGCGAGACATAACCGAGTCTTGCCTAGCGGCTCGTATCGCACCTCGCGTCTCGCGTGTATCCCTAAACAGCGTGTACTACTTGCTACTTTCATTTCGTTCTTCATATGTGAATCTCATTTGTTCATACCTCAAAGGTCGAAGGGAGTTAGGATTGTTTCTACTGCAGATTGTACTTGTTGTTCCCAAACATGATCGCGTGCTCTTCCATGATACTGTAAGTGATAGTTTTGATCTTGTCTAATTCATTCAAGATCACACTGGCCATCGTCTCTGATCAGCAATACCAACTGTCATATTTCATATTACCATCTACAACGTGGCCTACATGACCCACGGGATCTTTCATGTTGGTTGTTACCGAAATGACCAGATCTAATTCCAAGTATAGACTGTCAGATGTGACTGAAGAAAATCAGAGAAATCCTCAGTTGAAAAATGAAATGAAATCTTTGAGTTTTACGTCCCACGGTTATGCCGGTTAGGCTAAAGGAGACGGTGAAGATGAGTAATGAATGAAATGGTGTAATGAATAAAGTGGGAGGAAACGGGAGAACCCCGAGAAAACCCACGCACACGGTGTTTGTCCACCACAAAGTTCACTTGGCGGGGGCTGGGATCGAACCCGGGACCCCTAGCACCAGAGGTGAACGCTCTACCACTGAGCCACCGCGGCCCAAAATCCTCAGTTGAATAAGTTAAACTGTCATCTCCGCGTATTGATATATAACCGTGCTCAGTTCTTACAAAATATATCCCGTCCCTACTTTGATTCACTTTTGGACAACTCTAGACCGTAAACTTGTATTTTTCGCCACAAGTCCATGTAGACTTGTTTTTCAATTTGTTTCGTTCTAGCTGACTAAGATCTTATATTTACATAGACTTGTGGACGAACTTTTTAACTGATCCTCATATTATATATATATATATATATATATATATATATATATATATATATATATATATATATATATAGGGTGTTTCAAAACAACACCGACAACGTTTGGCAGGTGATTCCTGGCACCAAGATAAGACAAAAAGTATAGACCAACTTGGGTGCACAAATGCTTCCTTTCGGAGTTATGGGCTGCCGAAATCATGAAAAAATGAGCTTTAAAAGTCCATAGGTCCAAAACTATGGCACCTACCATAGTCGGGTCAAGACTTCACTTAGGAACTAGTATGTGCCCTATCCAAAAATCCATGTTTCAAAATTTTGCGGTACTTCCACAACAGTTTTTGTAGATTGAGTTTGGTTAAAGATATAATTTGAAGTTCTCACCAACTACCTCTAAAAAAATTTTAAGTGAAGTCTTGACCCGACTACGGTAGGGTCCATAGTTTTGGAGCTATGAATATCTAAAATTCAAATGATGATTTCATGATTTTCATGATTTTTCATGATTTCGGTAGCCTATAACTACGAAAGGAAGCATTTGTGCACCCAAGTTGGTATATACTTTTCGTCTTATCTTGTTGTCAGGAATCACCTCCCAAACGTTGTCGGTGTTGTTTTGAAACACCCGGTATATATATATATATATATATATATATATATATATATATATATATATATATATATATGTATATATATAGTGTGTGTGTGTCTTTGGATCTGTATATCTGACTAAAATGAACACTTGTCTGTATTAATAACCTGTGTTATAATTTCGGCACTATAGCACTGCCTTCATCATGTGTCTAATGGAAACAATTATATATTGCCGAAACTGTAATACAGGTTAATGTTTGCTTTGGACTTATTTTATTTTTACTTAAGATATGTAAAACAAAATTATAACCAGCTTTTCTGCAAATTTTCTAGCGATAAATTATTTAATTCATCAAAGATATTAAAGATGCAGAAATCACTAATAATAGTATTTCCTTGCAACAGAACACGACAACTTCAGGAACTGTTGATCTTGAAAGAATACGATAGGTTTTACACAAATCATCTTTATTTGAATATACTACATACAATCTATATACAATCTAAATGTCTATACAAAAATATACACTGGTGATTGACGGTGTAGGACCGTGGTGACATGTCATTGTGTTTAAAACATATGAAAATAAAAGGAGAATACTTATTGTTAAAAGTTACACAAAATGTGTAGATATTTCAATTACAATCCTCCTAAAGAAAAAGAAAAAAAAAGTCCTCTTGAATATCTGAAAAAAATCTTTTTGTCCATTACTAGAATTTTCGTCAAGATGTTGTATAATACAGTTTTCCTTTTCTTGTTTCGTTAAATCACAGCTTAGATAAAAATGCTACTCAGAAAATATCACAGATAAAAATATTATAATGATTAATAAATTAATTAATAACTACTGTTTTTTTTTTAAGTTGCGTCTCTTCGAAAGCATTGTCATCTGACTTAATGTGAATACTTTCAGGCACTTAATTAATTTAAAGTAATTGTCTATACTTCACACACGTACCTTTAGTACTGAATTATAGAGTTAACACTGAATTTTCTTTACATGAAAAATAAATAATTTTCACAAAACTATTAGGAACCTATGTGTTTTCACCTTTTTCTTTCACTTTATATTCGACGGTGAAGTACGCAGATCCTTCCTTTAATTTTTGCAGTCTCCTCTAATTTTACAATTTGTTTTACAATTTCTTTCTTTTACATCTGGAAATCATAATCACGGTATACCACTTTTGGATTGAAACATGTATTTCTTTTTCTCTTTTTTTCAATTTTCTAAATCTGTTCTTACTCTTGTTTCACATCCTTCTATATCATGATTCAACTAGAAGCAATTCACATTTTAATAATATATTATTGAAGGAATGAGAGAAAAATTACTTAAAAGAAATTTCATTCTAAACTAAATACTTATCTATTAATCATTAGTTATTTATTGCATTTTACATTACATTTTCCTATTCCGGCACTTCGGTCAGAAATATGACAAGTTGATAAAGTGAAACAATTAGTTGATAAAGTGAACATGCTAACAATACTTATTGTGTAAGTATGAAAACAAAAGTATCAAATTCTATAAGAAAAATATTAATAATAATATTAAAAGTAACAATAATAATAAATATAAGTTTAATTTGTCATGTGATTGTTATTGTTATTATTATTATTGTCACTACTATTCTTAAATATCACCAATTGCCACTGAAAATACGTTTTGTACAGTCTTATTTTACAAAACTTTCGGCTATCCATCTCTCTTTGCAAAGCTGAAATCTTACCCATAAACGAAAGTCAATAAAATATATTTGGATCTTCTTTAGCTATTTAATTTGTGGATTTTAAGCAAAAATACAGAAATGTTATAGGTATGGTAGTGTATCCTTCCAAAGAGAGATGAGTTGCCACTTTTGAAACATGATTTGCATCACACATTTTACATCAAAACATTTATAAATTAAATGAGTACTAATCAAGGGCGCCCATCATGGGGCAAAGGTGGGGCGCTTGCCTCCCCTAAGAGGAAATCGTACTTGGGAATATCGAAAGCCCATTAGAACTTTTACATTAGTTATAGCAAAATTTGAAACTATATTTGAAACCTCGCTTATATTTACCTCCCCTTGGAAACCACAACATGGGCGCCCTTGGTACTAATCAATATTAGAACAACTAATAATGCTTGAGATGTGTGCGTTAGAATCTTTAAAAAAATAGTGAAAATAAAAACACTGAACACAAATGCATGTAAGGTCGTAAAGATATATATTTAAAACAAAACAGAACTAGATCGAACATTTTGTGCTTTATAAATATAATACGCTATTTTATTTTATCGCACACTGTTGATATAACATTTTCTTTGTGTACAATATGACTGTTTAATCAGATAAAACAGATTTTATATTTTTTTTTCTCATAGTGTATTTTATAATACATACATTTACGTTTATACATGAGATTTATTTCTTTTGTTGCTTTTTCTGCTTTCCTGCGAAAGACAAAAATACTTGTTCCAATGTGGTCTCACTAATAGAATAATCCTCCACGGATTTGAAAGTATCCTTAATTCTTTCCATCGAAGAAAATAACTTTGCCCATGGCACGGATGGATCCGTGACATGATAGTGTAACAACCCCTGCAAAATAAATAAATAAATAAATAAAGAAATAAAGATTCACGGAAACGTATTAAATACAGAATGATTTATACTCATTTTATATTTCGAATAATATAATCTATATCTTAATTGCACTATCTATATATTAAAATGCTAGGTTTATATGTTTGTGGTCAAGAAAAGTTTATATGTTTGTGGCCAAACCTTTCGACAGTGAGTTCTCGGGAACCATAGGCTCTAAAAAGATGCCGTTTTCACTGATCGATTGTAAATTTTGTGTAGCTTGTTCAGTTCTAATTGAATATTTAAAAAATGGCTGTCATTTATTTATTACATCTTTTAGAGGTACAATGGAAGCTTTGAAATTTTAAAAACGTAAAGCATGATATCCTACAAGTTATACATTTCAACACAACACATTTATATACGGAGTTAGTATATCTCTCCGGTGTTTATTTCATGGCCAAATGATAATGAAAAACGAAAGATAGCCATTTCTTCAGTCTAAGATGAATCTATTGTTTGGAGTGTTTTGCCCAATGAACACCATATATCACTGACATTATAATTAATTGTGTGTGTAATGTATTTGCTTATTGCATACTGCATGAAAGAAGAAAGAAAACACTGATCATACATGAATTAGAAACTTCAACCGAAAGTAGGCTCAAATCTTGCAAACGGTGCAAGATATTGAAAAAGTCTCTTTATGGTACCCCTTCCCGAATTTTAGCAAGACGTCCTTCACTTGTGTCTGTAAAAGGACATGTACATATGTTGTGAGGAATGACAAGGAGATTCATGCTCATATGTGAATGATGCGCTGTGTAGAAAGCGCAGGTTTAAAAAGTTATTATTAATATTCTTCCATTCCTAGCAGCCTGGCAGCCCACTTCTAAATATTTGAAAGTTTCAATTCTCTACGGTTCTGAATTAATCACTTCATATTGACATAATAATAAACTTCCTAAATATAGTCTATCACTTGCAGTCTTCTTTCCTTCCCTATTTTACTCTCTGTAACATCTTTAAATATTTCAATCGATGTTACATATCCTTTTTCTAACTATCTACGTTAATTATCTTCCATTCCTGATTCGACTCTAGGCCATCTACGTTTGTAGTGGACAAAATCGTGTTTTTAAACTTCTTCTGGATTCTATGCTTCTCAGTTGTTCGTTCGAGCTCCTTCGTGGCTAAGCGGTTAGCGTACGCGCCTTTGGCGTGGGAGACCCGGGTTCATTCCCGGCGGGAGCTCATGTGGTTCGGATTCCACGTTAATCAGTAGGTCCACGTCTCATATAGCCTCGCTGCTGAACGGGACGTAAAACTCAAAGTCAACTCAACTCAACTCAGTTCTTCGTTCTACTAATCATCCCACAATCTTTCACTTGCATTTATAATCACTCTACGTACTTTAGCTTTCAAGGCATAATCGTGGGGCGTTTAATTGAAGACTTCACTTTATTTAGTGTCATTCGCTTTTCAGTTTCACCAACCTAAATTTCTTTATTTTCCTCCCTGCCTACATATTGAACTTTAAAACTCATTAATCAACACAAAATTAAAATAAAATTACAGGGATCAAATTACGATACCAATCAGAGGGTCTCGTGTGAATGTTATTTTTATCTAAAAATTATACTGCTTAATGTAATTTTTATAGCTATATTTTACCTACAATATTCAGGATGCGTAAAACCTAGTCAAAACTGTCACATTTCATTTCATTTCATTTCATTTCATTTATTTGCCTGTTTCATTAGCTTACAAAGCATGAGAAATTCTCATGTAAGCATTACAGTTGTCAGAAAAAAAAAAAAAAAACATACAATATTGTCAAGTACCAGAAGTATACATCATGTAATCTTTCTAAAAATACAAAACCACATAATTAGGTAACTGTTTCTACCACACCAGGCATGTACTCACAGACTTTTATTCGATGAATATGTTACTTCTAGAAAAAAGATCTTGCGAATGAAACTAAAAAAAAAAAAAAAGAAAAGAAAATACGTAACCTTAAAAGATATAATCTTCCTATATTAAAATTTTATTACTTTTAAGTTAGCAGTCCAGTAGCTGGATATAAAACAAAAAAAGAGTTGAGTTGAGTTGATTTTGAGTTTAACGTCCTGTTCAGCAGCGAGGCTATATGAGACGTGGACCTACTTATTAACGTGGAATCCGAACCACATGAGCTCCCGCCGGGAATCGGACCCGGGTCTCCCACGCCAAAACAAAAAAGATATAACACGCAGATCATATACTTTCTTTCCTGGATGTAATGCCTATCAGAAGTAGATTTTGTGTCCCTTTGTAATTTATAAGCAGATTATATTTTTCAATTGTGATTTTCCTTAATATTATTTATGTGACAGATTACTGCATTACAATATGAATCAAAATTCATACACCTCGTACGTATTATATAGGTTGGATAATAAATATTGGAAACACTGTTCTCACATCAGAAGGCTGTGTCTTAGCGCTGCAAGATATCCGTAGCTGATAAGGGAATGTGCGACTACGCGTATGAAATGTGGTGAGTGCCAACGGCTCTATGTTATTCGGTCGAAAGCAGCACTGACGTAAAATAGAGCAAAAAGTGGAAGCGCCATAATATGTTTCGGAAACGAATAACGTGAATGGATTAAGATTCAGGGATTTCGTGACGACCTATTCGCAAAAATGAATAAAGAACTTCGCGGGAAGCACTATAAGGGTAAACATCAACCGTGTCATATGGTGGTCCCTGCAATACACCGACAAAGATTGACGCGCTGACGAAGTACATTTTCCACATGCGTGATAAAAGGTGATAGAAATGAAAGGCGATTACATTAAAAATATGTAACAGGCAGTGGTGTATTTAGGATTTTGTTTCGGGGGGCTATGCAAAACACGGGGAAGCAGGGGAACAACTGCCCACCTGAGTTTAAGAATTAAATATATTTTAATCGATTGTTTATTAATATACTAGGAAAAAACGTGACACTCGTATGTCGGTGAAGGATCTTCTCCCCCCCTCCCTTCCCAGGGCAAATCTGAAATTACGCTCCTGCAAAGACACGCTGAATATTTGTAATCTCATTTCAACTTAACTGATTTCATTTTAGAAAAATTGAAATATTCAGTTTTATCTGTGTACGTTTTTACCTGAAAGAAAATGTTGAGACAAGTTGAAACTGAAATATACTGACAGTTTTAATGGTAAGAATTGCAAACTGGTGAATCTACTTACTAACAGATGTTCTTCTGTGCATAAAGCCAGGTACGAACTTTAACAATGTTCCCATTACCTTTTCCCGAGCCCTTGTACTTATACATGTATATTTACGTTTACGCAAAATATTCTTCCTGTCATGTGTATTTATCTATAAACAGGTTTTTTTCATAATAAACATAATAAACTATATTGAGTTTTTCGTTCCCTGTCCAGTACCGAGGCTATATGAGACGTGGATCTAAAGTTTAAGATATAATCTGAACTACCATAATGCGTTCAAATTTCAGTGTTCTCTCACGGGAATCGAACCGAGGCTTCCGTCCACAAAGGAAGCGCGTGCTAATTACTAGACCAGCGGGAAGGGCTGTGTACATTACGAAAATCCATGTGGAATCTCATCTGTTAGTTAATACTTGGTATGAACTCAGAGCTCCCTTACTTATTTCACTAGAACATAAGCTTACTACTAATTAATTTTCTTTAACAGGAATACCTGATGCTCATCTTTCAGATCACAGGGCTGAAGTTCTACTTCTACCGCTCGCTTTACTATGGTTGCGTCCTCCCCACTAGAAGAGTTCAACTTAATAAGAACTGTAAATCCCTGTCCATACTTCATTTTCAGGTACTGTGTACTACCAAAACACATAAACTGTCCATTGACCATAATAGCAAGCCTGTTACATAATGCTTCACACTCTTCCATGCTGAAACAGAGAAAATATTATTAGTAGCATAGTTGATCAATATGAAACACAAATTACTTCATTTTTAGTGGAATTATTGTCACTAGTTAAACAAATCCACGTGGAAATAATAGGAGATTTAACTATCTTTAGCAGTAGTAAGCACATTGAACAGAAAATTACTCTTCCTCTCTTCTATAACTAACACTGATTCGTTTCCTTTGTTATAGATAGAATTTCTCTGATAGCACGTGACTAAATGACCCATCAGTGCTGACGCATAATCACTGAAGTTAACTGAAGTGAGTGTGATAATCGGTTGTATGAAAACACTGATAAAGATGTTTCGAAGCAAAAATGTGACAGATTGGCAAAAAGACAACACTGTTTAGATGTACCCAGAGGCACACAATAAATGAAGTTGCTCGACCTTTTGGTCTATCAAAACGACTGTCAAACATGTATGCAAGGAATGGTATAACACAAGTATGAACGCATCAAAACAGCATCAAAACTGTGGTCGCAAATAGATCCTAACCTAGACAGACCGGTTACACATGTTTAAGGATTTTAATTTTTGATTTTAATCTGAGGTTAGCGTCTCTTTCAGCAGCGAGGCTATATCAGTCGTGGACTTACATCTTAATGTAAGTTACGAACCACGTAAGCTCCCTCAGGGACTTGTTCAAGAAAAATCGTTTCTTAACTGGACACGACCACAACAATCAGTGAATATAGGTCAATCCCAATCAATTTCTGAAAGAACATTAAATAGGGGATTTCATGCAATGAATATTTGGAATACATGAAAAAGGTCAGTTATCCTTGTACGTCTTCAATTGGCTCACGAATACAGACGCTGGACTATAGCAGACTATAGCTGTGTGTGATTCGTGAGTCGCGTTTTCGTTTATGTTCCAATGACACACAACTTTGACTGCACCAAACGCCTAATGAAGCATGTGACTTGCAGTGTCAGGTTCAATCTGGAGAAAGTTCTGCGATGGTGGTTTCTGTACCATGAATTGGATATACTCATACAACTGAACATGAACATGAACCAGAATATTTATTTGGGCATTCTCAGTGACCAGTGCTGCCATTTCTCAAAGATATTAATGACTAACATCTAGTAGACTCTTCTGTAAAATGACAAT
This sequence comes from Thermobia domestica, assembly GCF_964235325.1. NCBI lineage: Eukaryota > Metazoa > Arthropoda > Insecta > Zygentoma > Lepismatidae > Thermobia > Thermobia domestica. Next base: position 66,194,218 of record NC_137462.1, read on the forward strand.
TGCTGTGTTCACAGGACTCAAATCGTGTGAACATGGTCTGAGAACACATTCGGACAGTTTGTCGCACATAGTTTCTGACCTGCACCCAGATTTAATTGATACTCAATTAAATTGAACATCTTTCCGATTATTTGAAGTCATGGTTGAAACAATGAAGTAGGACTCTCCACACTCTAGTGAAGCTACGGAAACTACTCTGAGCGAGTAGATTTACATTGAGTGAACCCACCTCTCATTGTGTTACTTCCAAACAAAACTGGCCAGAGATGAGGTTACCCGATATTGGGTAAGTTCTACGTGAAGTAGCTAACTTTTTGGTTCAATGTACTTATTACAAGTGCAGATATTCATCTACCTGCAGTATCTCAAATCATTACATTTGTACTCATTTAATAGCAACAATAATTCCATTTGTACAGCTGCATTAAATCTATTGCTAAAGATAAATTAATTCTTGCAATTAATATTGTAAAATATAGGAATTAAGAGTGTATATGTTTGGGCGTCTATCTCTAAATTCATATATTTTAAACATTTATGCTAGAACCTGTGCATAAATTTCGAGAGAAATTCAGCCACTTCAGTGTATGTAAAAATAAATATTAGAACGACAAAAGCCACCGTGACTGGAACGAAGAGGTCGGTGTCAAATATAGAAGAGAAAGAGGAGAAAATAGAACAAGTGACTAGGTTTCGATACTTGGGTAGTATTATTAATGATGATATGAAGTGTGAACGTAAAATAAAAGCAAGGATAGGAATGGCATAAGAAATCGTTAGGAGGAAGAAAATACTATTTTGTGGGATCTTGACCAAAGAGTTGAGAAACAGACTCATAAAGTGTATCGTGTGGAGTACTGTACTGTATGGGTCAGAAACATGGACATTACGGAAAAATTATGAAAAACGACTGAAATCTTTCGAAATGTGGGTGTGGTGAAGAATGAAGAGAATTAGCTGGGTCGAGCGGAAAATGAATGAAAGGATGTTAGATATGGTGGGAGAGAAAAGAACAATTTTAGATATTATTAAGAGGAGGAAGAGAAACTGGTTGCGATATTGGCTAAGAAGGAACGGTATCATGAGGGACGTTTTAGAAGGTATGGTGGCAGGAAAGAGAAGGAGTGGCAAAGGAGACTACAATTAATGCACGATATCAAAGCAGAGAAATCGTACGTGAAGACGAAGAGATTAGCGGAAGACCACGGAGCATGGAAGCTTCTCAGTTGCAGCAAGTGATCTGCCAATAAAAGCAAAATTGATGATGATGATGGTGAGTGTATGTATGCTTAAAACACTCTTCCGTTTATTAGAACCTGCATTAATTTAAAAACCAATGAAATATCTCCTATATTTCCAAAAAATACTAAAAGTGCTCATATTTATCACGTCGCAGTACTTATAATTATATTTTCCAAATGTCAGGTTCACTAGAATTAACAAGCTTATTATGCATTCTTAATCAAGACGAATAATATATTACTTTAATGTGTTACACTAATGTTTGAAAATATGAAATTTAATTTTTCATTTACCTGTGAGAAGTGAGCACAATTGCTTGTCCTGCTTTTTGGCTCCTTTTAAGAATATCCCAAAGATGCCTTCTAGCAACTGGGTCAACTCCACTTGTTGGTTCATCTAAGAATATAACTGAGCTGTCTCCAATCATAGCCATTGCAGTACTGAGTTTTCTTTTATTACCACCACTGTAAGTGCCGCACTGTCTCTTCTTGTACTCTACCAGATCTGCAAGAAAGTCAGAAATATGTAATTACAATTGATTGAGAATTAAATACACGGTAAGGAACCACACTGCTCCTTTCATTCTTAGTAATGGCAGAAATCTCGAAAGAAAATCAAGTGTTCGAGAAGGGTATCTCGAATTACATAAAAAGTATCTTGTTTTGTGAGAATACTCCTTTTAAAAAAATAAACGTCCATACTCATAAATGCACTTTTGTAATTTTTTACAGATATTTTCTATCGTTCCGGTAAATTTCGACTTTAGAATTCCCCAGTTTCTTCTTTACAGACAAATCAGTTTAATTCGTATGCGTACGATACTTTCAGAAAAATTCAACTTAGAGAGAACTTAAACTGTGATGGACTCAGTGCCGGATTTGCGTATAAGCTGATTAAGCTATAAGGTAAAGAGAACTGGATGTACAATTCCAAAATACACTGTAAGATATAATAAATCACTAAAACCAACATAGAGCAATAAGAATTTGTGTTGTCTAGGCTCCTATGATATAAGTAATGGGGCCCCTTTCTAATATCGTGCTCCCTAAAATATCACTCATTTACTTTTTTCTCTACGTTCTGTATGGGCTGGTTGCACAGCTGGACATACAAAGGCCCCCATTACCCTCAATAGCTTAGGGCTGCATTAAACTTAAATCCGGCTCTGGATGGACTTAACAATTAACTTACGTTTCCGCTGTTTCAGGCATAGTTGCAACATAAATAAGTACCCAACATGAGAAGTTTTGTTAACCCAACATGGGAACGCATTAATATGTGATGTATTTAGCAGGAACGCAGTTGCTTGTATTGCATGTATGTTTTTCCTAATACACGGAAGTGATGTTATCAGTTTTATGTTTCTTTAATATTTCGAACCTATCTAAATACCTTCTATAAGGCTTATATCATTTTGTCCACTATGATTACTATAATCATATCAATGCGAATTACTATATCAACTTATCTATGAAATACACAGATAATAAATTTAAAAATATAAATACATAAGTAGAGACGAAAGTGTTTTTTAGAACAATCCAACGTGTTTCCATCCATGTTTAACTTAACCTATTTCCATTTTATTTATTTATTTATTTATTTTGGATAAAATACGGAATTTAGTTGCAAGATATACATTTTTCCTCGATTACCCATCATTACACAAACTATTCATTAAACTGGAATTAAAAATTAAACACATATGAAACAGAATTCAACAAAATATTACCTAATGCTGCAGTCTATTAAAAAAAATCAAAAGATAATCTTTTACCCTTGTTATACGGGTATATTATAGAACATCAATTCCGATTCCGGTTGTTCAATCTCGTTAATTTTGTTTATCTTATGGCAGAAACACGCGTCTTTCTATTCATACAAATCTTCCGTGATCAACAAGAATGCCAAATACCTCACTTAAGCAGACCCATGTTGTATAATTAGATCCTCTATGGTGAATATTTACAATATGATACTAGGTCAGAAAATATTACTAAAATTGATAAGCTCATTCAAATACTGCACAATAGAAACTGAACTTACCCATTTGAGAAATCCATTTGTTTACTTCACTTTTGACTTTTCCCCTTGGAATGCCTCGTAAATAGGCAAACAGTCGTAACATCTCATATCCTGTTAGGACATCAATAATAGCGTCAAACTGCGGACAATATCCTATTTCTGATAAATACTGAAAAAGTAATAATGCCATATGTCAATTACACTTGCAACACTTACTCGAAACTTTAAAACTTAGTCTAGTGAAAACTATATAGTAAATGAACTAAATCTTATTGCAATATGCTTATTAAATAAAATTCCAAAATGTGTCACTGAAATTCAGTTGTTAATATCAAAAAATGAAATGAAATCTTTGAGTTTTACGTCCAACGGTTATGCCGGTTAGGCTAAAGGAAACGGTGATTATGAAAAATGAACGAAATGGTAGAATGAAGAAAGTGTAAGGAAATGGGAGAACCCCGAGAAAACCCACGCACACGGTGTTTTGGTTAATATCAAGGATTTGTCTTTTTTAATATGCTTTGTCTTGATTAAGACATCTTTTGGTTGAAACCAATTTATTTCTTCGAAGCAGGATAATGAATTATCTTGTTAAATTTTATGTAACTATTTATTTATATCGCCTTGTAGATCTTTCTCCCTCTTTCTACTACATTTGCGATTAATGGTACTACCAGCAAATACAAATACAGTAGAACTACCTCATGATTATATGGTTAGCGTACGCGCCTTTGGCGCGGAAGATCCGAGTTCGATTCCCGGTGGGAGATCATAAGGTTTGAATCCCACATCTCATTTACCCTTGGTACTGAACGGAGCGCTAAACTTCAAATTAACCAATGAATACAATTAACAGAGATCCAAAATTATAATGCTCTTAGATATAATTTTTCGTTATTATATTTTGTAAGTGTCTTATTAATATGTGAACATCATATTGTTGTATACACAAATGGTTAGAGTTGTGCAGTTGGTTTGCGCGAACCGAGGCTTGATTCCATATGGGGAACAGGATTATAGGTGTTACCCCGCAGTGTAATGCAACTCAAAAATATCTATTTGCTTATTTATATTATTCTTCATTATGTTCATTTATACTATTAACATGTTTATTTATATTATTCTTCATTATGTTCATTTCTACTAATAACATGCTTATTTATATTATTCTTCATTATGCTTATTTATACTATTAACATCCTTATTTATATTATTCTTCATTATGCTCATTTATACTAATAACATCCTTATTTATATTATTCTTCATTATGCTCATTTCAACTAATAGCAGGCTTATTTATATTATTCTTCATTATAATACGAAGTTTCAAGGACTATTCCTTCCTTAATGCTAACCTCTTTTGTATTAGCAACTAGATTCAAATTCCTCAAATATGCATCTCCAGACGTTGGGGTTTCATCTCCTGTCAACATTCTGAAAGTTGTAGTTTTCCCAGCACCATTAACTCCCAACAAACCGAAGCACTCTCCCTCGGGAACTCCAAATTGTAGACCTTTGACAGCAGGAAATGATCTGAAGTTCTTTCTCAAATCGTAAACCAAGAGAACATCAGAACCAGATTGTGATCTCTGTTTACCCTCTGCAAAAAAGTAAAACAAAAATAACTCTTCTGCGTTATTTATTCATACTATCACAATCATTACATGAATAAATATAAATACAAGTGCTACGGCAACCATAAGTGAGTGAATCTTTCAATCCTTCCACTTACATGTGTAGTTATTTTTCAGTTTCAAAATGGAAGTAAATAAATAAATATTTTTTTAAAAAAAAGTTGAAATGGTAGTATAAGGGTAGTCTAATTTTGAAGCAGAGTAGCTACTTCAATAACCAGAGCTTTTGTGTTTGTACCACTAGATGGCACTGAATGCCAGAAAGTAGCTGATAGAAGTGAACTTTATTGGAGGTTTCATTATATAAATTAAGGTTGATTAGAAAATAATGAACCACACTTGTCTCATCTCAGAGCGACGGACACAATGTGCAAATGAATGAAGGGCTAGCAATACTGAAGTTTAATGACCATTTGTATATAAGTACATGGATGACCTACAGATAGCGCCACGGTAGTAGTATATGAGTGACACACACCAGCTATAGTTGAATTCCCAGTGGTGAAGAACGAAAGTGTGGGGAATATTCTTGTTGTGTACTGTGTATGGAAATTGTGAAATCGATATGAATACCGTTGAATGGTGGATCCGGAGAATGAAGGCTTCAGGAAGTGGAGAAATCAAGCTGTATAACTGATCACGTTCTGAGCTATCAGTCTAGATATGTTGCAGGACGTCAATGACATTATGCTTGAGGATTGATGTATCACAAGTCGGCAATGGACCGTACAGCTTTCCGGCAGCAATGGTAGTAGAATAGTAACAATGGTTATCGAATAATACCTTGTAATATTTGAAGGTATGCGAAAGACAAGTTCCTTTTTAAAGTCTTTCAAGAGAGACAAACAACAAAGGATAGCAATCTTCGCAATTATTGGAGCGTTTTGAGGCTGAGGGGGGAGGTTTTCTGTTCTGAATCGTTATAGGTGAGAAATCTGGGTTACTATTAATATCTGCAGGAGAGAAAAGGTAATGCATGAAATGGCATAATCCGCAATCAAGAAAAATGCTCAACACAACCTATTCCGTTGAAAAGATCACGATTACCATGTTTCGGGACACGGTTAAGCAAACTTTAAGGGAGAGATACATAAAAAGTAACTTAAAGTATTACATAGTCGGTAGAAATTAACGAAAGCCTGGCAGCATATTCCCAGAGGTCTCCTACACGTGTATAGGAAGCAAGAAGTTGCATGGCGTGATATTAACGTGACCGTAGAGCCGAATGGGTCTGCTCCTTCAAGACAAAGTAGTTAAGTGAGAGGGACGAGACTGTGTGTGTCAGTCAGAGAGATGTTAATGAGGGTTGTGGTCATGTTACTTACAACAACATGGTCCGGAGACAACATTTAGATGACTTCATATGGAGAAGAATCACCTTGAATCTGGAAGGTCGAATTGTGACATATGTGGTTCAGGAGTCTGGTATTACCCACAGCATTGTTTTGCATGCATTGGGGGGCGTTCGGAGTCACAGGCAATGCCGTTCAAGACAGAGATGGTGGTCGACCACGGTCAACTACAGCAGCGGGCGACCATTTCATTGTGCAATAGTCAAGAAGAAATGGATGTGAAATAGCGACTCAAATTGCAAACACGTTAACAGGACTGAAAAGCGCCTAATCTCATACTTTATATTGGCATTCGACTGCATATGGTTGTCTTTTTGCTCGAGGACCATTGCATTCTGTTTTATTGAAAATCGCATATCGGCGACACTGCTTTCAGTGGTGTCAAGAACATCATAATTGCAACAAGAAGGAGTAGGCCTCGTTCCCTTCTCAGATGAGAGCAGATTCAATCGAAGTAATGATTTTGAACGTACACTCATCGCTCGAGAGGTAGGAACACACAACAAACCCAGGAATGTTGTCAAACATGATCGTTTTGGTAGTCCAGATGTTCTTGGGTGGGGAGGTATAATGTTGAAGGGGCATACTTACCTTCAAAGTTTTAAAAACAGTACACTTGCCGATCAATGTTATTGTGAGACTGTACTCCTTCCCCAAGTGCGTCATTTTAGTGGTGGGGTCAGTTTCAATTTCATCTTTATAGATGATAATGCCCGATCGCATCGAGCAGCGCAGTTGGTGAGCTCTTAAAACGAGAGGACATTCAGCGAATAGACTAGGTGTCCGTTTTCCCGATTTCAATCCTATCGAGCATATTTGAGATACTATGAGACGACGTCCTTCAGTACATCCAGATGCACAAAGAACCATCCAGCAATTATCAACAGCTTTGGTAAAGGGAGAAAATCCCATACCACAACGACGCATTATCAACTCGTGACCAGCATGGAAGCACGTCGTGGAGTACGAATTTTTGGTGATTACACCCTTCTAAGGACCATTTTATTTCTTCTGTAATGTCAGGGGCGCATCATGAGTCGCAGAGCCTTCGGTCTGATATTGTTTTTGTATTACAAAATTGCATTTTTTGTTCTTCTAATGAATTTCTTTGTTGAGTTGAGTTGATTTTGAGTTTAACGTCCCGTTCAGCAGCGAGGCTATATGAGACATGGACCTACTGATTAACGTGGAATCCGAACCACATGAGCTCCCGCCGGGAATCGAACCCGGGCCTCCCACGCCAAAAGCGCGTACGCTAACCGCTTAGCCACGGAGGAGCTCAATTTCTTTGTTTTCCGGTACTTTCTATGTATGGCTCAGGTTTAATCGATCTGAGCATGCGAAACTTACTTTCATCCTTAGGTTTCTGCACATTAGTGTATATATACAATATCTTCCTTTCTTACTTTTCTTTCCCTAGACCGCTTAATCCACCGATTTGTCTTGCACCTCCTAAGAGAGAGAGAGAGAGAAAGAGAATAATTTTCTCTTTTGATTGTTCCTACACTCTGTCCAGACCTGTCGGTACCTTGGGAGTCTACGCGGGAAAGGAATGAGTAAGACGGAGAGAAAAGGTTCACCCTTTTTCCACTTAACGTATTTATTTATTTACTTATTTATTGTTTCATAATTTCACGTGTTATTATTATTATTATTATTATTATTATTATTATTATTATTATTATTATTATTATTATTATTATTATTATTATTATTATTAAGTATTCTGCCTTTTGGCAGGTCCTGGGACTAATGAGGATTTTTTTTTTAAATTTTAGATTTGGGCCTGGAAATGTCTCTCCACGCTTCTCGATCTTCAGCTTCCTCTTTCAACTCCCAATACTTTCTTCTATTTTTCAAATCATCGATCATTTGTGTTCTTCTTCCTATTCCTCGCTTTCCTTCCATCTTTCCTTCTTTGACGGTATAAAGAAGACAATTTCTTCGCAAGATGTGTCCAATCCAATTGGCCCTTCTACGAAGAATGGTGGCTAAAAGCGTACTCTTATCTCCTATCCGTTTTAAAACATTTTCGTTTGTTGCTGTCTATGTCCATTTTATCTCCTCCATCTTTCTCCAAAACCACATTTCGAAGCTCGCCAAATATTTCTTCTCTAACTTCCGTAATGTCCAATTCCCTGAACCATACAGTCCAATGCTCGATAAATAGCACTTGACCAACTTCTTCTTAAGTCCAATATTGAGCCTGCTAGTTAATAGTAATCTTTTCTTGTTAAATGCTTCTTTAGCAGTGGCAATTCTTGACCTGATCTCTTTGCTGCATTAAGCGTCTCTCGTCAAAATACTTCCCGGATACTTGAAATTATCGACCTCTTCAAATTCTCTTTGTTCTACTCTGTTCACGTAGCAAAGAATTTCCTTTTGATGTTCGCTTCAAAGATATTGCAGCTCTAGTGTCAACAAAAATACTCTTGCAGCTTTCTTACTGAAATGATTCATAGAAGATGACAAACGTCAGGACATTCTCTTTCACTTTGCACATACAAATAAAACAATAATTTATGACTAATACAAAATACACTTACGACTAATCTGCATTGCAACTCGGTCCATCTCTGCACGTACATCTTCGTCGATACCAGCATCACGTGACATGTCACAAGGCCATATGATATTGCACACAAGTTGATATAATTTGGTAAATAATCCGCACTCAATCGCAGCTAGTATGAGAGTGTAAATGAGAGCGTCGACTAGAAAATAAACAACGTCTCGTAGTAATCCTTTGTCTGCTTCATCACTCCAAACTAGATATGGCTCTGGTTTATGACAGTTGTTCAGCTGATGGCATAAGTTTTCTGAAATATGTAACAAACAGAAATATGCAATGTAGTAATAGATTATTTCAACTAACTAAATTATAAACCAAGCAGACTTTGAATTAAAACCTAATTAACTTCCTAAATAAAACTTGCGTGGTTGTGTTTCTTAACCTACATGAATGTAGATTGCGTAGATGTAGATGTAACTTTGTAGGACCTTCATTAACAAATGTTTGTTTGGTAAGAAAAGTCATTAATTTATACTGCTAATAAAATCTATTTTGTTTCCTAATTTCTATTCACTAATTACTTATTTGCTCGAGATTAATTGCTTAAATCAAACTAGTGCAAGCAAACTCAAATACAAAACACATCATCTTGTCTCCGGGAAACTAAAAGTCAGGTTTCATCAAATTTATGGAAACTGAAAAGGCAAATCCATGTCCGATTTACACTGTTCACAGACTTTATGAGTTTAAATTCATAATTTCATTTTCAACAGGCAAATAAATGAATTAAGATGTTATCAAGTAAATTGTACTTTTTTTCGATCAGAAAGAATTATAAAGCACTGGAAAGTCTTCCAACTTTGTAACATTATTTTCGAGAAGTGAGGATTTCGTTTACTGTTTCTCTCAGAAGTAGGGTTATTAGATTTTTCAGAGAAATAAGGAAGATTTTACGATTTTTAAGGAAGGGAGAAGAAAGATATATGATATTCAGAATTTGAATATAACAGCATATATATAAGGTTTTACATAGTCATCATCAGCAGATATTCTGCCATTAGTGGCAGGTCACTTGCTGCAGCTGAGAAACTTCCATGCTTCACGGACTTTCGCTAACCTTTTCGTCTTCACGGGTGATTTTTTCTGTTTTGATATAATCCATTAGTTCTAGTCTCCTTTGCCCTCTTCCTTTCTTTCCTGCTACCATACCCTCTAGCGCACGCTTCATGATACAGTTTCTTCTTAGCCAATGTCCCAACCAATTTCTCTTCCTCTTCTTAATAATATCTAAAATTGTTTTTTTCTTCCCTACCATTTCTAACACTCTCTCATTCATTTTCCGTCGACCCAGTTAACTCGCTCCATTCTTCTCCACACCCACATTTCGAAAGCTTCCAATCGCTTTTCATCATTTTTGCGTAATGTTCATGTTTCTGACTCATACAGTACAATACTCCACACAAAGTAAGGAGTCTTTTTCTTAACTCTTTATTCAAGATCCCACAAAATAGTATTTTCCTCCTCCTAAAGGCTTCTTTCTCCATTCCTATCTTTGCTTTTATTTCACGATCATATTTCATATCATCACTAATAATAATAACCAGGTATCGAAAACTAGCCGATCTCCTATGGTTCGGATTCCATGTTAAGCTGTAGATCATCGTTTCATATAGCCACTAAACTGAAATTCAAGCAACCAAGTACTTTACACAAATCTTTGTTGCCTTTTAATTGTGTTTTAATTGTGTTTTAATTATGTCTTTGCATCTCTTAGCAGTTCCATATCCTTTTTATGCTTTGAAAAAGTCCTTGGAAGACATACCGAAATTCACAACCACTTGTAGTTTCACTTTTATTAATTTATACTAGCTTCTGTTCCTGACATCACTATATCAGAATCAATCGAAATTGCAATACTATGGAGAGGTGTTGACAGACGAGGGCTAAGATGCTAAAACAAAATAATTCCGAAACACAAGGTTGAAGTGCCGGTTAAGTAGGAAGTAAAAATGCAACCTGTTATATTTTTCCTCTAATGCTAAGTTACATCTTTGGGTTGCATTGTTAACAGTGTATGAGAAATAACTTTGTCAAATTACAATTATTTTCCACACTATCTCATAAAAACGTTTCAAAAGTCTCCAGGACTATCGTTTCTTTTATTAACTTTAAACAAGTGGAAGTTTTATGAGGAAAGTAAAAATGTATAACGTAAAACGTGCCTGAAAAACGTAAAGCTTACGAGAAAAACGTAAGACATGGTTTCCTACTGAAAAGAGTTCCATAAGAAGCCAGGAACCAATCCATATGTTGCCAGTTTAGCAACAAATAGAAGTGCTATAGACATTGATAAAGACTAAAAATGATATTAGCGAGGATTGAAACAGTTTGATAGAACTTTAATTCCCTGTTTGTAAGATGGAATCTTTTATATTTGAGCTATTTCTTGGGTATCCTGTAGTAACTATTAGCAATCAGTGGAAGCAAAGTTTATCCGAATGTTCTATTTGCATTTATTTTAAGGAAATAAACTAAAAGTTCTGTATGTGATATTTGCTTGCATGCAATTGTATTTTGTATAGCTGTAAACGTATTTTGTGCATTATTTTAATTTTTATAATCCAATATATACTTTTATTTTGAAACTGTATTACGACTAGTATTCTTTTAAAAATAATTTTAAATGTTAAAACATTTGTATGACGTGTACTATTCCAGTGTACTTGCAAATTTTCAGCTCAAAAGTATGATTAATCAAAAAGAAAATAATTGAATTAAATAATAGCTACATTATGTAATTGTTTCTTTTATCTATATATATATTGCAAAACTTCGTCCCATATAGGTATAGGTAGGGCGTTAATAAAAAGAGTGTCCGGAATCGACTCCCACTACCGGCTTTTATTATAAAATTTCCACTATAAAAAATATTTTTACAAAATACTATACAAATAACCTCTCCAAGTTTGCAAGGTTAGTTACGGGTAGTCTTTGACCGTAAGGTCGTAGACAGGATCTCTAAAGAGCCCCATAGCAGGCGTAGCGTTAGGGACCCAATGCTCCGTGGCAAGCAAAGGGATGGGTAGTGGCCAACAGAGCCCCTAGCAGGCTAAGCCAGGAGATAGGATAGGTGTAGTCCCGTAGCCTTGGGTTAGGTTACTCCTAATGTTCCGAGGCAAACAGTAGGAGGGACACCAGAAGACTTGTACAGAATTGCCGTCGTCCAGCCAATTTATAGAGGTCCTTGGGCGGCGGTGGCGCTGCTGTTCCGTCGTTATCGTCTACTCCATTGGAGGGGCCAGAAGCCCGTCGTCTGCAGGTAATAGTAGATCCATCCGGTGTGTGGAATCCCCTTGCTAACCATGTGGTGGTGTTTGTAAACACTGGCGCGAAGAGTTGTTTACACACATCGCGTGGGACATTACCATACATATATATATATATATATATATATATATATATATATATATATATATATATATATATATATATATATATATATATATATATATATTCTAACCCTTTTCCATGAAAATTATGTTTAAGAAATTTTCCTTTCGTCATATATATAAAAATACCGGATTTATTATTATATTTTCTCAATAGATATAGAGTTATTCGCAAAAGATGTAATTTGAATTTGAATACAAACAGTTTTACACTTACGATGAAGAATTAGTTTATTAAAACAGATCTCTTTTTTTTCTTTTTGGGAATATTCATTTAACTACTTCACAATATAATTTTTATGTAAAGGTTAGGGAAAAAGAGTTTTGATCTATATATGTAAAAGAAAATGAAAGTTTGTGAACGATATTAACAGTTTCTCTTCTTTGAAAAATGTTTCAAGGCGAGCGTCTGTGAATGAATATTTTCAAATGTAATTTCGTGATTTCTATATACCAAATTCTGCTGAAACACCATAACTAAACAAATTCTTTCAAGTCGTCAACAACATTAAGTTATTTTCTTTAAGCTTGATATTTCATGAAAGTATTTAGAAATAACTTACCACAACAGGGAATAATGCTGTGGATCTCATCTCCTTCTCTTAGAACACATAGTTGATCTTTTGCTTCCTGTGGTATGATATTACATCTATTGTTCAATGTTGCCATTAGAGCGAAAGTCTTAAGACTGAAGGATAATGTGAACTGAGGTAAAAATCCGAAGATAAACTTAAGACTTTTGATGTCTTTACCCAGCTCTAAGAGATATGCCGTAACTGACATCACAATACCTATTTAAAAAATCAATAAACACTGATAAATATTTTTTCATTTATTTCTTTCTCAAGTTTACATAAGTAATTTTTAAAAGGATTCAAAATAAAAATATATAGAATATTATAAAACTATAAATAATCTAAATCATTCTTAATAATTTGTTGCGGAAATTCTACAATACTTTCGCACTAAATTCTTGGTATTTTCTTATGTTCGTTGTTACATTATACATTACCATTTGTGACCTTCAACTCTAAGAAGGAATAAGGGGAATGCATCCAAACTCACAGGATTTGTATGACAGGGCACTACATTGAAAATTGCAACGGGATGATGCATGTGCAGACCAAACGTTGTTCTAGGTTAGTGCACATAGTAGCATCGCAAAAGAGCACTTTATATAGCGCTCTGATAGAGAATGGGCAAGCGCAAAGGAAGCATATAACAAACGTTCTTTATCGACGTAGTAATATAAACAAGCGACTGAGTTCAAATGGGACCACATGGTCAGCTTATAGAAAGACGGATTCTCGTACTGAGAAATTTGTGTGTGTATAATGCAACCGCCCCACGGCAGTAACCGTGTGACCACACTAGGGATGATGACACATATCTTATCTCTTGACTATGGTGAACAGCAGGGGTGCCCATCCCCCCCAAAGCTGATGGCGCACTCCCCCCAAAACTAATAATCTCTTCCCTCTACAAAACTCAAGTCCTCTAAAAACGATTGCCCGGTGTAGCAGTAGTTTTTATAGTACTAGTAATTGTTATTTTTGTTGTTGTTTTTATTTCCTGTAGTAATATTATAGAATGCTTGTAGTAGTAGTAGGGCCAGTAGTAATTATAAAAATGGCATTTCTTTTATTAGTAGTCTTGGTAGTGTACAATACTAAATATGTTCTATAAGGATATTGAAGGGTATAAAAACTTCTACACACTTTGTATGGCACAGTTATTCTCTTTTTACAATTAGTAGTATTATTTTTTCTTTACAAAATATTGATATAATTCCCTTGTACATGAAAAGTAAGACGCAAGTTACAAGCTACTGAGTTTGATACCAAAAGAAAATGTTATCCTCGAATTTAGCCTACAAAAAGAAGTGATATCCAACAAAAAACATTCCTGTAAAAGAGCCAAGTACGAGTGGCCTTAAAAAGAATTGAAATCACAAAAATAGGCGCCAAGTTCTGGTGGACAACAGTTACAAACACTCACTGGCTCACTTCAAATTTAGATTTGAAACTTGGCTGTTGTCTGTATGGTTACCACTAGCTCACAATGACGTCAAACTACTTTATAATTTTCAACAGACAACATAGGCAAGTTTCAAATCTAAATTTGAAAGTGATTCCTTGAGTGTTTGTAAATGTTGTTCACCAGAACTTGGCGCCATCCTTTCATATAGCAACTTGTGCGGTACTTCATTCATAGAGTTTCTAAGTAGGGGGTAGGGGGATTCATTCTCGAGATTTAAAAAAAATATCGCATCGTGTTCCAATGTTATTCTGACGACAGCAAAATTACTTATTCGACATTAGAGTAAAATTCTTCCCCAATTTTTTTATTCCCCCCAATTTTTTTTCTCGGAGGCACAACTTGCGCCATTCATCCCTCCTGTGGGCAGCCCTTCTCTCTTAAAACGAACCAACCTTTCCTTTCATACGGTTACTTGCGCGGTACTTCATTCATCGAGTATAGAAGCAGGGAGTACGGGGGTTTACTCCGGAAAATTTTTGAAAATTAGCTTCTCAAAATCGTGTTTTAATGCTATTCCGACAGTAATATTGCTAGTTCGAAAGTAGAGTAAAATCCCCCCCAAAATTTTTCTCAATGGCGCAGCTTGCGCCATACATCCCCCCTGTGGGCGGCCCTGGTGAACAGTATAACTTGACGCTGGAGCATCATAATGGGTGTGAACTTGTCTGCTTTGATGGTTCGAGAGAATCTGTTGAGCGTTGGCAGAATCACGAACGCCTCAGGCTACAATGACCATGTGAATACTGTCGGTGATGTTTTTGGATGAATCCTGCTTCCACCTATCTTACAGTAATGACCGCATACGTATTAGACGTAATTGTGGTGATTGCAATCTGCCAAATGCATTGTCGAACGTCAAGCAGCAGAATGACACAGTATGCGAACTCGGCTGTTACGCATTAAGGGAAACCTGAAGAGTGGCCGCTCCATCAGGGAATTCTAGAAATCAAGATCATATCCTTCCTTCAGACAGCTCTGGACGCTGTATTTCAGAAAGAAAATGCCCGAGCACATCTATTCTGGAATGTGAAAATCTTCAAGGAAGGACAAATACCGTTATTTCCCTGCCTTGTACGTTCGCCAAACTGTAGTCTACCAAATAAATACAGAGTATGATTGGTTGGTATCTTATTCGTCACGGTTCTCTAGTGGACGGTGTCGGTAGCTCATAAAGCAGCGTAGGACTTCGTCAGGACTACATTCAATGTCTATTTGATTCAAGTTCACGAAGTATAGCCAAGTCCTAATTACAGCATATGAAAGCTTCATCCCGCCAAACCGATTAATCAAGGTTAGATGTGATGTACAACTCTGAAATTGCTATCATTTCTGTATAATCATGTTACGAACCTGCGAAATAAATTTTGGTGATGGTCATTCACAAGTATCATTTTCCAAAAACAGTTGTTTATTTAGCTGCAATTTATTTTAATGTGCAGTTATAATTCCAAATTCTAAGAGAGGGGGGATAAAGTTCTTTCTAACACTTTGACAGAACTCATTTTCCATAATACACTTTTTAGATCTCTCTTTCTTCATTCTAATTATTGTTATAACCTTGTTCTGAAAGGAGGATGAAGTAGAAACTGAGGGGAAATCGAGTATAAATAACAGAAGGAGTTTTCGATCGATGCCATGTTGGCAAAAGCTAGATGACCCAAAATAAGCGCGGAAAAGATTTTAAACAATTTCTTTTCAGTAAAAAAATACTTGATTTCCTAAATACAGAAATAATACTGTTTAGAGCGTTTGAATCCATACGTTAAATACAGCCCAAATTACAGTTCTTTTTTAAATTATCAATTCCTTTTATTATGAACATATATCAATAAGTTGAAATAATTTGTAATTTTAGATACAATGTACCGTGCAATAGCCTTTAATGTGACAAAGGTAAAGGAAAGCTTGTCATAATTACCGGCTATCATGTTCAATATGAGCATTAGTGCAAACGCTCCTGGTGGTGAGCCTCTGAAATAGCTGAAGATATATACGAATGGAATCATACTCAGTCCATATAGCATTAATATGAACAGTAATACGCCTGTAAAAAAGAACAAACATTACTAATTTGAAACACATAACTGAATAGAAATAAACACACGTTTGTCTATATTAATTTTCTTAATAAGTTATGTAAACATATTGTGAAAATAGATAAAATTATTGGAACTATAACAGAGATAAGACTTTCATATGTGCAGTGTTAATATAAAAACCTACAGTTTAAAATTACTTTCAGTTCAAGTACATGTATGAATTCTTAACAATCATTAAACTTAGAACTACTATACCTTTCCACTCAAGAAGCTCATTCATGGCTAAGCGGTTAGCGTACGCGCCTTTGGCGTGGGAGACCTGGATTCGATTCCCGGTGGAGCTTATGTGGTTCGAATTCCACGTTAATCAGTAGGTCCAGTCTCTTATAGCCTCGCTTCTGAAAGTGACCCTAAACTAAAAATCAACTCAACTCAACCTTTCCAATCAAAGCACAGAGTCAAAGTCAGCCTATGAATGTTCACATAGTGACAAAACTCATAGTAACAGCATATAAAGATTACAAGGTTCAGTTCAACACAAAAATGCACAGTTCCTTTGTTTCTATCCGGCCAATAAAGCATTCCTCTCCTCTAACTTATAACAAATGTTACTTCAAATGTTGTGATTGGAAAATATGGAAAAGAATTATTGTTCATTAACCACAATTATAAAAAATGCGTATATATCACATTTCTCAATCTTTCTTTCTTTCTTCTCATATTTCTAAGTCTCATGAAATAATTGGAAGACACCAGGAAATAAAGGAAAAGAGAGGAAATAAATAAGTGAATAACAGAAAAAATATAAGTAAAAAAGCTAGTATTCATCTCAAACCAAAATATTCCTTTAAGTAGTGCTTTCGGAAAACCTAGTTTCCATCTTCAGTTTAACCCAGTTAGTAGAGTACTAACGTGGGTGAAAATTCACCCGTGCTAGTATCTATAGAGTATTAAAACTTTTAAATTTATATAGTATCTTTATTATTTTTTCTATAGCGGTATGCTATGCAATTTTGTATAAAAGTATTTATTTAGAAGATTAAAAAAAATTCAAAAAATTGACATTCGACCGCATTAAAAAAATCTTATTTTGCCAAGAAAACATTTAATGTAAAATTTACTTTTTACGATCTCTTTCATCTCACATATAATTTTTATATATTATTGCACACTCATTATGTTAAAAACTTTTACATAGTATCTTTATTATGTTTTCAATAGTATTGTATGCAATTTTGGATTAAAGTATTTATTTAGAATTTTTAATTTTTTTTTCAAAAAATTGACATTGGAACGCATCAAAAGAAAAAATCTTATTTTGTGAAGAAAACATTTAATGCAAAATTTACTTTTTACGATAAAAATATATCATAAGAACTATATTATCTTATAGATTCATCACATATTGAAAATCTTAACTTTTTTCAAAATTATGCACCAAAAAATTATATGGGTGAAAATTCACCCGTGTTAGTATCTATAGATTATTAAAATATGTTAGTACACTACGGTTAAAACAGTTCGAAGTGAATTGAAAATACGGAAAATAGAAAGCAGGTTTTTCGAAGGCACTACTTAAATACTTTGGTTTGCGGTGCGTACTAACTTTTTTTACTCGCTCGCAATACACAGTGAATAACAGAAAGTTGAATCTTATTGCTGAAGTTGTCAGAATATTTGATATCTCTTATATACTTTCGTTTAACAATAAATTGGGAAAAGAATGGGGTAATAATCTTACAAATCACATTAAAGACGATATGGAGGATTTTATTTCAGAAAACTAGCGAAATGCTTTGTGGTTTGATATTGTAGTACAGTTAATACGCCTGTAAAATAGAACAAACATTATTTATTTGAAACACGTGGCAAAATAGAAATTTATATACGTTTGTCTATATTAGATTTTTTTAAAAAATATAGACAAACATATCTATTCCATAAACGGTACCCCACATGTATAACTTTTCCCTAAGAAAGCTGTTTGATTTTTCATTGACGTAGTAGATGGCCTACCTTCCCATTTAAAATTTTCGGATGACTACCCAGGGCCTCATAACAAAGATCTCTATCAGGCAAGCAGAACATTCTGGTTGACATCCCCTCTGCCATTTTCCTATCTCATATTTTCTTTTATCTTACATCCAAGAGTAACTAAAAATTCGTTGTGTCCTTGCTAGTTTCTTAATTACTGAATGAACCACTATTATTATTATACACCGTGTTTCAAATAGAATGACCTGATTTTGGACGGTAATAATTACGGAACATGGGACATGCTGGAAAGGAAATGAGTGTTGTTTGAATGGGCGCGGTATATAGTTTCAGAAAATCGCCGTTAGATGACAGCCAATGCGTCTTCTCAATGTGCAGTTAGTCAGAAGTAAGATTTCATCTGCTCAACAGAAGGCGTTTTGTGTGCTGCAGTTTGCAAAGACTGAGTCAGTGATTTCAGTTCAGCATGCTTTTCGTCGGCGTTTTAGCATTAATCCGCCTGCATCCAGAAACATTCCTGTTTGGTATTGCCAATTCGAAGAGACAGGATACTTATGCAAAGTTAAGAATCCAGGTCGGCCTCGCACGTCCGATAAAATGGTGGAATTTAGCTATCGTCAAGATGTTGTTCGTGCTGCTGCTGGTGTACACATAGAGCACAGCTAAAACTTGAAGATTTTGTGAGTATTTTGCAATTTATGCCATTTCTGTAGTGTGTTTTTATCAATACATATGGACTTTTAAAATCAGGTCATTATTTTTGAAACACTCTGTATTACCAGCTTTCTTTAATAGTTATATTTTAAGCAGATTTTAGAATACTTACACATCTCTTTAAACTGACTGTATGTTCCAACGCCATCAACAACTAACACAAACAGAACAATAAGGACACTGATCAGGAAGTAGAAAATATAATCGCATGTGAAGAAGGCAAACCAATATGAGAATGAACTTGTTCCCGACATCAGTTGTAGTTGTTTAACTTTCCACACTCTCTCCAACAAAGGCAAAATTATAAAATAACCAACCACAATGAGAATGCCAATTGGTGGCACGAACATCCATAGGAAAGCAACAGCAATACTAAAGACTTGGTCTCCTCCATTACCATATTTATACTGCAAATAAATTAATGCACATATTTCAGATTACTAAAATCAATACTCTTATTATCGTAATCATTATTTAGTGGTATGTCCTTCAATTTACTCATGTAGAATTAGTATTTGATTTCCGAATTTCTCGCTGGAAAGCAAGCAGGATTTCCAAGGACCAAAAAAGGGACAATCGAACAGGATTGAATAATGTGATATGAAATCGTCTGCAAAAGTAACTAAAATGTAAATCAAAATACCATCGAAAACTAAAATTCTCATTCTAGTAAAGTGTGGTAACTTGTAATAAACGAACTAAGTGTTAAGTTTGGTTACTTCACCAGTTCATTGCAAAATGTTACAGTAACCAGAACCAGGATATTGGGAGACAGTCTTTTAATAGTGCTTTTCTGTTTTAGTAATTTTGAGGGCGATTCCATAGCCCATGTACTAAGTCTGTTCAGCCTTTAACCATACCTTTTCATCCTTCATAATGCCAGGCACTTCCAAGTGAAATTTCGGAAACCAGCTACTATTTCTGAATGTGAAAATTAGATGGCATATCAGGGAGTACCAGTAGATGCCGACCCTATGTTTATTCTGCTGTGCAATTTCAATATGAAAATATAATGACAGTTAATAATAATTAAATAGGTTATAATTTTCAATGCTTTTTTCGAAAGTTTTAATTTTTCAAAAAGAATCTGAATGTTAATGAGAAAATCTAATAACAAAGCTGAAGTACTGGAGAAAGATATTGACTTTTCACAAAAGATTCAGGAAATAATATTAGAGACTATTTCTTAAAGTAGTTATACTTGTTTAACACAATTCAAACTGTAAAAAATAATTTGAGTATATTTTTGTCGGCTATTATTGGTTTACATTACAATATAGTTATTACAGTGTTTACCATTATCATTATATTTGTTTTCTAATCTTGTATCATTAATCAAATTTATTAGATTCTAAGCAAACAATGTTGCATTTTTCACTTTATCGCCGTTTTATTTAATGATTGTAGTGAAAGAATATGCTGCATTCTAAAATACTTTAGTATACGTATGTCCCACAATGTACCTATTATTTTAAACTAGTTTATTATCCCTATCCAGTTCTACCGTACATCCTCATGACCATAGTTAAAAAAAAAGAAAAGAACAAGAAAAGTAATTACTGCTTTGTAATAATACAGGGTGTGTTTCAAAACAACACCGACAACGTTTGGGAGGTGATTCCAGACACCGAGATAAAACAAAAAGTGTAGACCAACTTGGATGCATAAATGCTTCCTCTCGGAGTTATAGGCTGCCGAAAACATGAAAAATGAACTTTAAAGGTCCATAGCTCCAAAATTATGAGACCTACCGTAGTCAGGTCAAGACTTCACTTTGGAACTAACATGTGCGCTATCCAAAAATACATATTTCAGAATCCTATGGTACTCACGAAACATTTTTTTATAGAGGGAGTTTGGTTACAGGCATTTAATTGGAAGTACTTACCAACTTCCTCCCCTATAAAAATTGTTGCGGAAGTATTGCAGGATCTGAAACTTGAATATTTGGATAGGGTATATACTAGTTCTAAGTGAAGTCTTGACCCGACAACGGTAGGTACCATAGTTTTGGAGCTATGGGCCTTTAAAGTTCATTTTTCGGCAGCCTATAATTCCGAAAGGAAGCATTTGTGCACCTAGGTTGGTCTATACTTTTTGTCTTATCTTGGTGTCAGGAATAACTTATCTCAAACGTTGTGCTGTTTTTTGAAGCAGCTTGTATATTTCCTCAACAAATTATTTAAATACTAGTAGTTAGTTATTCAAGAAATTCAAATATATATTTACTTTTATGAATTAAATTCCTTGTAGACTCAAGGAAAGATTTAGGAGTTTGTAAGAGATCAACTTAACTTACAGACTAAATATATAGCTTCATTAAATAGATCTCCGTATCAAAACCCAATGGATCTCGGAATATTACTGGATGATGTATTTTCTACTTGTTCCTTTTATTCCAGGCAAGTAATAAATTCTCTCCTATATTATTTCAAACTATTATACATTGTAGAGGAATATTTTTTTGTTCTTTTATTCCGTTATTATTTATAATTATCTGCTCTTAATAACTGCCCCCAGTTCGATTTAGAAACTTCTTTTCTACCTAGTATTCTTATCTGGGAATTTAATGTTTTCGACTCTAGTGACGTCGTAGATAACAAACAATCTTTCCTACCTAGTATTCTTATCCGGGAATTTAATGTGTTTTCGACTCTAATGACGTCGTGGCTAACAAACTATTTTTTCTATCCAGTACTCTTATCCGGGAATTTACTGTGTTTTCGACTCTAATGACGTCGTGAGTAACATAACGTTATGCTGTGATCTTTACTATTTCAATAGTTAATTTGCAAAATTAACTCATTAAAATATACCTAGGTATACTTATTTATGACAAACACTAAATATTCAACTACCTGACACTCGTCAAAAAAATCAGTGACCTCAGATATCGGTATAATCTCACACATGGTCAACTCAGGTAGGGAACACTACTCTCAGAATTGTATTTCCGAATTCCCTTCAGACAAACACGTAACACACACCTTTTTCATATAGTATGACCTAGACTTTCAGTAATTCAACGTTCTCTGTTCTACAGGCTTCCTAAACTATACAACGAAATGACACGTACACCCATACATTTATTTAATTCTGAAGCTGCATATAACTCTGCACTACGACGTCATTTCAGAGGATAAACTTTAGTCAGTTATTCTCAACCTTTCCTGTTATCACTTACCTGTTGTTATTTTGTTATTATTATTATTATCGCATTATGTTTCATCTTTTAGATTTGTTAGATATTCCAGTGTAAACTAATGTTCAGCTGTATCTGAAATTATGTTCTTAAATAAATAAATAAATACTAGCGTTTACAATTAAGACATAGCGTATTACGGAAGTAATAGCATTTCATTAAGAAATAAGATTGCACTTACTCGCAGGTCTGCTGGCAAAGGGTGATTGGTAACAGTAATAGTAGCCGTTGAATCATTTGTGAGATATCTTAGCATTGAATTCATCACCAAGTTGACAGAAATAGCTGAACTGTGTAATGCAATTGTAGAGTATAACGCAACAACATTCTCCTCATTTATAAAATTTCCAGCAACAATGTAATACTGTCGATATTCAGCTAAATTATTAGTTCCTCTTTCTAAAAGATCATTAATTAAATCTTTGGAAGATTCAACTTTCGTATTATCTGGCAAAAGCTTTTTATAATATGAGCCAGGTCCTTCCTTAGGTGCTGATGTTGAATATAGAACATGCGTCGATCCATACTTCTTGAGAGATAACGTTAAAGGAGATGAGGTTTCAGATGGTTTGGTGATGGCAGTCGATAAATACACTGTTATAGCCACTAACATAATGGGTATGAACACCTAAAACAAAGAACAATTATTTCTTATGTGATTAAGAGCTTATCAAGTATATTCCACATACAAAATATTGATAAATATTACACAAAGAAATCAAAGTAAGACTTCACACAAACTAATGTGTTCAGTCTTATCAGTTATGTTTAAAAACACTTAATATTATACTATTAATGGATCTTCAGAGAAAGTGATTCTTTCATGTGATTTTTTTTTTTTTTTTTTTTTTTTTTTTACTTCAGTCTTATAATGCAATTTTCTATGATGCATTTTGTAACTATTTAGGGTAAATGAATAGACAAGTAAAGGAAAATGTTATTGGTCCCTATAATGAATACATACACATTAAGAGCCTGAAATACTAAAAATAAAACAAAATTTGCCATTTTTCTTTTACTTGTTATTAATAAGTAAAAGGAAATAATGAAATACAACTTACCATAATCATAGATAATGTTGTTCTACAACAGAAAATATGAACCTGAAAATTTTTCAGTGTTGCCATCCATAGAAATTATACTGTTGCCAGAATAACATTTACCCCAAAATCTAAGTTAAGGCAGTGACTAAAGGAACGAACTCAACTGCATTTTATTACGTATCATGTTGTTTTGGAATCCTGTGAACTACTTTTTAAATAACACTATTACTTATTATTACTTAATTTTAATAACTGTATGTTAAAACTATTTTGTTTATTACAGACTAAATACAACTATTATTTAAAAAAGTAAGTTCACAGGATTCCGAGACAACATCATACGTAATCAAATGCAGTTGAGTTCGTTTCTCTAGTCGCTGCCTTAATTTAGATTTTGGGAGAAATGTTATTCTGGCAACCCTGAAAATTTTTCAGGTTCATATTTTCTGTTGTAGAATACATTATCTATGATTGTGATACGTTGCATTTCAATATCTCCTTTCACTTATGAAAAACAAGCAAAAGAAAAATGGTAAATTTTGTATTTTTTCAGTGTCAAGCTCATAAGCGCTGTGCTATCTTTCATTAGTTGAAGGGAAACTGAATTTTTCACACGTTGTAATATAATTCACTTTTTTAAATATAATTTTATTCTATTTTCTTTAACGTATCAGGTGAGGATAACTACTGTGAAATTTAATTTCCTCTTTCTTTTTTATTTAACTAACTAACTAACTCTATGGCCTATGGAACCCGGAGGTTCAATGCCGCATTCACAAAAGTTCTCCACTGACTTCTATCCTTAGCTAATTGGATCCAGTTCCTACTTTGTATTCCTATCTCTGCGAGATCCATCTTAACATTGTCCTCCCATCTGCGCCTAGGTCTTCCTAATGGTCGTTTTCCGATTGGTCTTCCAGTCAAGACTTTGAAAACGTTTCTACTTTCTTCCATTCTAGCTACATGACCCGCCCACCTAAGCCTCCTAGACTTGACGACCCTAACAATATTGGGTAAATCATATAAATTATGTAGTTCCTCGTTATGAAGTTTCCGCCATTCCCCATTCCCGTTCCTCTTGGGTCCGAATATTCGTCTCAGGATCTTGTTCTCAAATACTTTCAGTCTATGTTCTTCCTTCAGAGTCTATGTTCTTTCTTTTTTATCATGGAATAAAATTGTAAAGAAAGAGAGGAATTTGTAAAGATAGGAAAATGCGAACCAATGTATGGGGAGTTAAAGGAATAGAGATATTTCAGAAGGAAGGAAGGACAAATATGCACTACAAAAATCAGAACAGAAAGGTTGATGATGAAGAAGTGAATGTGAATATATCGAAAAATTACCACAGTACTGCGAGGAATCCTGTGCATTATGTCCATGCAGTATTGCATTCATAATTTTTGTGTTATATCCATGTTTCTGACTCTTACAGCAAAATACTCTACACGAAACATTTTTCTCAACTCTTTATTCAAGGTCCCATAAAACAATATTTTCTTCCTCCTAAAGGCTTGCTTTGCCATTCTTATCCTTGCTTTCATTTCACATTTACACTTCATATCATCACTAATAATACTACCCAAGTATCGAAAACTAGTCACCTGTTTTATCCCCCCCCCCTCTTCCTACTTCTATATTTGACACCGACTCCTTCGTTTCAATAACCATGGCTTTTATCTTTCTAACATTTATTTTCATCCAAAATTTTTCACAGCCCTTCCTCAAGTTTTCTAACACCTGATTGGTTTTCTCTTCAGATTCTGCAACAAGCGCCATATCAGTTGGAAATCGTATACACCTAATTATTCTATCTCCTACTGAAATGTCGTCTTCATTTTGTAGACTCTTTTTCACTATTCCTTTAAATAAATATTAAATAATGTAGACGAGAGACAGTATCTCTGTCGAACTCCCCTTCCTATTGCACTCGCCTCTGTCATTTCCTCCCGTATTCTAACACTTACTTGTTGCTTCATATATAAGTTTCTTATAGTCTTCGATCTTCCCATTCCAACCCAACTTTTTTTAGAACTTCGAACAACATTCTCATTTCCCGTGGTCAAAAACCTTTCCTAGATCACTAAATAGTACATACAATTCTTTCCCTTTTCTATAAACCTTTCACCAATCACCCTTAATAATCCAATTGTATCTATTGTGCCCTTACCTCTCCTGAACCCGAACTGTTTCTCTTCAACTTCTTCATTTGTTCTTCCATACAACTTTCTGTTTAGAATTTGAAGCAAATTTTTTGCTGCATGCGATATGGGACTAATAGTTCTATAATTCTCTTTGGACTCAATTACTTAACCGCCGGTATCATGATCATCTTCAGGAAATCTTTTGGCTACTCTCCTGTTTTATATATTTCACTGTACAGTTTCACATATTTCTTACCCTTGTCTCCCATACTCTTTACGAATTCGATGGTACATTATCTATTCCGGTTGCCTTTCCATTCCTAATTTCGGATATAGCTTTTATAAACTCATCCCGAAGAATGTTAAACCCTTTATCATCCTCGTCTACTTCATTTTCTGCTTCAACATCTAGGTCACATGGTCTATTCCTACTCTCAGATAAGTCCTCAACATATTCTTTCCATCTTGCTAAGACTTCACTTCTCTCGCTGACTACCTTTCCATTCATATTCTCTCCTGCCACAGCATCGTAATACACTCTTGCTTCCTCCGAAGTTCCATACATTTTACCTTCTTGTACATTTCCTCATATTTCCCAACTCTTTCTCATCCTTCTATGTTCTCGCATTTTCTTTTGTAAAACTCTTCCCTTGCTCTGTCTGCTCCCCTTAGTAATTCCTTGTTTAACTCCCTGTACATTTTTCTGTCCAATTCTGAATCAATCTGCTTTAACGTCTTCCTTTCCGTCATCTTCTGCAACATCTATTTTATAGCTCATGGCTTCTTAGCAATTTTGTGTTCGCGGTAACCTACTATTTCTTCTGCAGCCTACCGTAAGTTTAATGTGTTCCCACCGTCTGTTGCTACCCGCGCCTATGCTTTCCTTGTTTTTCAATTTTTCAGTATTCAATATCTTTTTGCCTACTTTTATTATGTATTGCATAGGAATATATATTACAGCTGATTTGAATGTATGCTAGTGTAAGTAATGGTTTCTCCTACTAAGTGATGATTCACTTTCACTTTGAAATTAACACACATACGCATTTGTGTAAATCTTTATGTTTTAGGAAGGGATGGAGGGGGGGGGGGGGCTACTAGTTCGGAACTTTATAATTCTTTAAATTTTTACATTCCTTTGTTATATATATTGGATTTTTACTTTTGTCCAACCAATATATAGATCGGTTTAGTATTCTATAATATCAAGAAATTGAAGTAGAATTAATTTAATACTTTCTAATCATAACTGAATAGCATTAGAATAATCTTAACTGAAAGAGCTTTAAAATTACACAGTAAATTAGTTGCCAGAAGATAGCTACAAATCTTACTTTCTACAATTACCTACAATGACTTTAGGGAATACTAAATAAATACAATATTTATGTTAAATTCTATAGTACTTTCTTGTCTTTCCTTACTTGTGGTATACATATAACCCATCTCCTGCAAGTGTATATTATTTTCTTCACAAGCATTGCTTCGTATCTTTGACACGATAACTTCAAGCCTTTAACTCTATCTGATTTCTTATCTGAAAGAAAATAAAACACAAAATTAGTTGTTTATATTATTACTTCACAAACTTACATTTTAGACGGTTACTTTCTCAAGTTTCAACAATGATTGTAAGAATTATTACAAAATTTTTGTTCTGCAAAGATCGCATCTTTAAGTCATTTCGATTTTTTGAGTGATAAAACTATGCGACATTTTATTTAAGTTTATTCAACTGTAATTTTAACTGAATTTTGTAGCACATCATTTAACTTACTTGAGTGAGTTATACTGTAGAGGATTTTTTCACAATAAATGGATGAAACACTTACATGAAAGGATTGCACTTTCAGAATTCGTGTCTGAATGTTCCTGAGAAGAAAGACTTTTGTTGCTCTTAGTTTCTTCTTCTGTCTTCTCACTTCCAGCTCTAAAACAAAAGGAAAATTGTACCTTAAGTTTCGGTGCAAACTTTCCATAAAATAAGAGTGTACTATTTAGATATGAATTTAAATACGATCTTTCGTTAAATGTTATATGACTACATGATTCGGAGTGAACTATTATAAAAGACAAGGTAGGATAAGAAAGTGAGAGAAATAGGAAAAACATTTATGGACTCAATGTTGTTCAGCGCAAGAACTAGCTTTTTCTTTCTTTCTTTCTTTCTTTCCTTTTTTAAAGAAAAGTTTTATCTCTAGAAATACATATATTATTGACTAATATGTTTCCATCTCTTTGTTTAAACATTGTTTTTTCTATTCCATATTTTGAAAAACTATGCACATAATCTGTAGATCTACTTTATATTTGAAATATCTATTGAAACAGAAAGAATACTTTCATAAATATCCTGAAAGTGATATAAAACAATTAGCATAGCTTTCAATCGCTAAATGGTTGTCGACAGAGTATTGACAAGAAGGAAAAAGAGAAAAAGAGGAGGGGGAGAGAGAAACATGAAGAACGTCAAACAACTTGCTAATTTGCCATCTCTGATAACCTGTACAGTCGACAGCAAATGTCGATAGCCACTTATAACAATTTATTTTGTCAATAATTGTCAAGAATTCAAAATAAAGGCAACTACTTCAGTACACATTTCTGTAATTTAACGGCTACATTGTGTTCTCCAAGTTACAGCAACTACTCTTTTTGGACTTATTGAGAAAGTAAATTGTACAGGTGACTAGACATTTTTGTTGATGACTACATATACACAATTAATAAGAAATCGAATATATTTCTAATTGACTACAATTATGTAAATGAAGAACGTATCTTACTTTCTATAAGTAAACTGTGTTGGAAACTAAAATTTTGTTTTCATACTGGGGCATTTTACTGAACTAAATGATAGACTAACCTTACGGTGCCTGCATTTCATACAGGAACATAAACGAAACTCTAAAGGTTCAGGTCTTTCGAAACGTCTAAAGGTATCGAATAATATTATTAAGGATATGAAAATAAATAGAAATATCACTTTACATATTAAAAGAAGTGATCATGTTATATAAGAACGAAGAAACCCAAGTTAAGCTTATATGAAGGTAAAATTAACAAAAATTGGGATTGTATGGACATGTTAAGCATGACGAATTTCGGCTAGTATTTGTTGTTCATTTGTTTCCGCTAGATTCCAAAGTCGTGAGCTGCATATAAAACTTAAAATGTTTATGTTTTGCATTAGTTTATAAATAGTATAGTGAAAGAGAGATTGCAACTTTAGTTCAAGCTTCTGAAAGAGCGAACTTTAAGGAGCAAATAAATCAAAGGTAAGGGAGGAAACCAATTTATGCCAAAGTAAAGTGAAAGATACATCGATCTATGCTTTTTTTTTTTTTTTTTTACTTAGTAGATATATTGTTTGGAACAAAAAAATTAGAGTTTTAAATCCCTGCACTTAGGTTAAGAGCAGGAGTGACGAAGTCACTTGACTCATCCATTATCAATAGTTTCATTTAAAAATTTTAAATTTCATCAAGCTTGAACTTATTTATTAGTCCACATTAGGCATAAGTCGACGGACACGATAGTGGAGCAATTGGAGTAGGTCATAAAATGATAAAATTTACGTGAGTTATAGTCTGTCAAGTAATACTTTAACAGCTCGTAAACTTCAACTTTTACGTTAGGTATATTTAGCTTTTGTAATGTTTATTATATACTTTGGAGTGGTAGAAATATTTATTGGTCAATCTATCATGATTTTCATAATATTTAATATTAGTCATAAACCAACATATTATGTAGTTCCTTGCGTTCATTAATTTTTGTAACTTGTATTGATGATGAGAGGATGAGGGCAATGGATCTCGAAAGCATTTCGCTGTAATAAATACATTAGACTTATACAATTAGTTGTAACCAGTGGTGTTATTCTAATTTTTTAACAATTGATTCTGTACACACACACACACAAATATATATATATATATATATATATATATATATATATATAGAGAGAGAGAGAGAGAGAGAGAGAGAGAGAGACAGACAGACAGAGAGAGTATACGAATAGGGGAATAGATATAACTCTCTTAGGAAACAAACCATACAAGGTAGACAAAAGCAACTTTTTTTTACTGGATACCACAAGTGACAAGTAGCAACCTACACAGGATTCTAATACAAAGTAGTGTGACGAAATTAGATAGCACTGCAAATATCTTGGAAACGAATTATCCAAGATAGATGGTTGCCCAAAACTATTGGAAAGATTTAATCCAGCAATAGATCGACAATTGTTGATAATAGTATGTATGCATTCCAAATATAAATAATCTTTACTATTACATTCATGTGATCCCAGTTCTCATTCTTGATATCTGAGCATTTGAGATTAAGAAATAAACACTTACCCTTTGTTCTGAGAGATCATAGGTCGTATTCAAAGTCGGTCTGACACGTGACTAGCGTCATATTAAAAACTTCGACTAACATATGTTTCATGCAGTAGGCAGGCCCTTAGTATGACGCTAATCACACGAGAAAATGACTCTGAATACAGCCCCATATGTGTAACCCTGTAGCTGTAAGAATTTCTAAAAAACAAAGAGAGTTAAACTAAAATTTACTGTTCCTAGGTATAACTGGATAAAATTTACTGTTATGTCTGGGTTTAACAAACGGTTCTGCGAACTCTTCTGGTTCTGGGACTGGCAACTGATTTTGACAACTGGTTCTGGGAACCGGTGCGAACCGGCTGAATAGCACCCACTGATCGTAACATTTACTTAAAAAGATATTTTGGATGAAGAGAAGAGTACAAAGAAAAGTAGACAATAATTTTGAAGGCACCTATCATTATCAAAGTATTTTCATTTCTTTTCTTAAAAAGAAACTAGAAAGGAAAGCAAGAGGAAAATGAAGCCAAGAGCATAATACAACTCACGGTCATACAGTATCGATCTTCATTGTACGAAAATAGAAAATAAACAAAAGAAAAAAGAACCTAATTCTTAGAGTCAAGAAATCGACTTATTTCTTCAACTTATAGTGTCATTTTGCTTTTTTTTTTTTTTTTTTTTTTTTTAACGAAAATAGCTTCGTTTATATTCACATCTGATGACGACCTGAAGAATGTTTAATTAATACGCCAAGTTTAATTCACTAGTTAGCTTCGGAATAGTGCATTGGGGAATTGTTGAAAATAGTTTAAGCACTTTTCGATTGCAAAAGAAAGCGGTTAGAATAATTTTCAGATTACCCACAAAGTCGTTATGTAAAAACATTTTCATAGAAGCAAAAATTTTAACACTTCCCCGCTTATATATTTATAAATCTATTCTTTTTTTACTGTGAAATATAGGCATCATTTTATTTTTAATAAAAATGTTGATAGCCATAATACAAGACAAATATTTGTGATGCTTCAAACATATGCTAATATAAGCAAAACTGTGTATATGAGTTGTGTTAGGCTGTGTAATAAACTTCCTATGTACTTAAAAAAAATATAACTAATGTTACCGCTTTTTGTAAGAAGTTATTTAACCTATTTGCAGTAAAATGCTATTACACTATTAAGGAATATTTAAATGAATCATTAAATGAAGAATTGGGAACAGAAACTTCTCCTCAGTACATGCCAGGTGTGGTCTAAATGGTTTGCTAATTAACATGTAAATGGTTATATTTATATACTTAATAATATCATCTATTTTATGGTTATATATTTTAGTAAGATGCAATATTATGTATACCTTCTGCTATCCGATAATATTCTCTATGTATTTTATTAACAACTGTAATGCTTACATGAGAATTTCTTGCGTCTTGTAAACTAATGAAACAGGCAAATAAATGAACGAAATGTGATTATTACTTTTTTTCTTTTTTTTTTTTGTGCGCATTTAGATTATCAGAAAATGTTACCTAAGAAACACTTCTTCCATGGTTGTTACAGATACTCCAATTCCAGAGATACCAAACTCTGCCTTTGAAGATTCTAAACGGCTGAAAAGTTCTGGAAATTTTGCCACCTGATCCGATGGCAAAATGTATGACAATTCATTGCTATTGTCTAACTTTAGCACAGCTTCTGGTATTATAGAATTAATGGTATCGGTAAGTTTTCTTACATCACAGTTATATTCTTTTGCAATGTTTAGATGATAACCAGCTCCTGTAAAATAAATATGTTTAAATTAAAATTATATGAGCGCATGAGAGGATGATTCAAATTAACAAAAAAAAAAAAAAAAAATGCCTACTTACCAATGAATCCTCCCTTAGGAAGGCTAAATATTTTGAATCTGGCAATAATGATGTAATATAGACATCGCGCTTTCTTTGATTCAGGTCATTCTTTTGCGCTTTGCTCTGCACGTGATACTTCAGGATCCATTCTTTACGTTACATTTATTTAGTGGTATTTATCCCTTGTTTTACACCTTTTATCTCCTATCCGTTTTTATCCTTGTTACCTTGCCATTGAAGAAGGAACCAGCTTGTCGTTCCGAAACGTATGGAAAATATTTACGCTTCCCTAGAGGTGATTCATCGGTAAAGTAGCCAATTTTTTGTTAATGTTTAAATTAACATTTTAGAAAGAGAAACTATGTAATATTGTAACATACAAAGAGTGAAAAAGTGACTGACTGGACCGTGACTCGAACCCGGGACCTCTGGTATACCGTGCCGATGCGTTAACCACTCCACCACCCAGTCTGCTTCCCAGAACAGCCACTCACTCTCTCACTCTCGAGGTCGATGCTCACCACTCGGACCACGTGGGTTGTACCACAAACCCCTGCTGTGATTGGACAATCCCTGTGTCCATCTATTGAGCACCTATGACGGTTCTGATTTCATATAGACATTAATGAAAGAGAAAACAATATTAAAAATGTTTTCATAACAGTCCCACTATGAACAATAAAAAATATTATTCGATAGAATGTGTGAAAATTTTATCTTATTTTAGAGACAGTTACTGCTTCCATTGATTTTGAAATTAATAGTGATAGGAAAAAGGAACTAACCATAAACCTTCTTCAGGAACATTGCTGTTCCGTAACACTGTACTTTTCCATGTGACATAATAGCGATTCTATCTCCCAAAACATCAGCTTCTTCCATGAAATGTGTTGTTATCAGTATTGTCCTCTGTCCTCGTTGAGACTGAGAATAAAAAAAAAAAATTAAAAAATGATTGCGTTTAACAATTTTGAAATAAATTCAATTGAGTTATTAAAAATAAATTTTTACCGTATTTATAAAATCCTGTGATTATATTATATTTCCACTTTTCTGCATTTCGTGTTCTAATAAGACGCTTTAATACAAGGCGCAAAATTTCCGGTCGCCAGGTCACTATTGGCGATTAGAAATTTAGAGCTGGCGACCATGTTCAGTAGTTTTTTTTTTTTTTTCCTAAACTCACAGGGCTGAGCAGTTTCTGTTTCCCACGAAAATAATTGTCACTGAGTGAGAGAAAACACGGAATATGAAGTCTTCACAATGGATACGGAAAGTGAAGTCTTCACAATTCGCCCCTCTTTTTCCATCCTCTATCGAAATTATTTGCCTCCTGGATTCCTGCCTTACGAGATTAACAAATTTGCTTCCAAGTGTCACATTTTGTGCAGTTTTACCTGTGAGTACCGTTTCAAGTGGGAGAGGCTTCAGTAGTCTTAACAGAGTTAAGACTGCCTACAGGAATTCACTGAAGACTGACACATTGGATGATTTGCTCCCCGGAGGGGGGAGGGGGGAAGGACCTCTCATAATTTGTACGTGAAAAATACTGGCGATCATCATTTTTGAATTGGCGAGTGCGTATAACTTTGAAATTTAGCGCCCTGCTTTAATATGATTTTTTTTTTATTTTAATTTTGGTTTGCTTTGGATCATGTAATACATGATTCTTCCTTTGTTATGTTCTTGGGGAGCGCGGTGGCTCAGTGGTAGAGCGTTCACCTCCGGTGCCTGGGGTCCCTGGTTCGATCCCAGCTCGCGCCGTGTGGACTTTGTGGTAGACAAACACCGTGCTTGTGGGTTTTCTCGGGGTTCTCCCGTTTCCTCCCACTTTTTTCATTCCACCATTTCACTCATTTCTCAACATCACCGTTTCCTTTAGCCTAACCGGCATAACCGTAGGACGTAAAACTTAAAAGAAAAAGATTTTATGTTCTTAACAAGATTATATAATACAAGTATGTATACTTGTTTTGTCACACAAAAATCTAATTTTCTATTTGCAGAAAACAAAAACTTATCTGATTGTGAATCAATTTCCTGTTTCTCTCCTTCTTGTGGCGACTCCTACACTAGTATGGTACGAAAATAAAACAAGCCACTTTTCTCAACTTCTATTTGACATTGATCCAGTATGTTATTGGCAAATAAATACATGCTTTTATTGTTTATACTGTATTTTTATTGGACCACTAATACACAAAATTCCTTTCTTATATCCTTAGCATGAAATGTATAATACGAGTAAACGATAGCTTTTTTTTTTTTTTTTTTTTTTTAACAAACAAATCTAGTTTTCTATTTGTAGAAGAAAAGTATGACTTATCTGGTTGGAATCAAGTCTGTTTCTCAGGCGGATGCTATACACCACTTTTGAGGAAAGTCACATCAGTTAAAAAGTAAATAAATATATTTTATCACTAAAGCGATAGAAAGGAAGCTTATTTAATATATTTATTCTTGTATCTAGCTTTCTAAAGCTATATGAGACTTTCTCTCCCTAGTTTGTAGCGATAAAATTTAAGTTTTTAGTGATGTGACTTCCCTCAAAAGCCGTCACTGCTTTACACTGGTCTGGTATGAAAACGAAATGAGATGCTTTTCTCTGTTTCTTTTAGACATTTGATTTGATATGTTATTAAGAAACAGATTTCATGTCTTCCATTTTCTTAAGTCTATGTGTAATAATTAATAGAGAGAAGAAGAATAGTAAACCATCCACTCAACCTGGAATTAAATTATAGTTAACACTTAATATACACATACATGTCTTACTGAAATGCGGTCAACATCTAAAAATTTCAAACAGGAAGTAACAAAATGTGCTGACTCCCATAGCAAAATGGTTGAATCAACATAAAGTAACCATGAGTAATTGTTGGATCCGATAACTGAGCATTTACCTACATAGACTCTTCATCTTAAGAAAAATTGCACAGTATGCTTTCGATTTTGTATAGAAGGACCAATGTTGAGTAGTTGTTTGCTGGCTTAAGAGCCTGACATACTAAAAATAATACAAAATTTACCATTTTTCTTTTGCTTGTTTTGCATAAGTGAAAGGAGATAATGAAATGCAACTTAACACAATCATAAATGTTATTCTACAACAGAAAATATGAACCTAAAGAATTTTCAGTGTTGCCATCCATAGAAATTACAGTGTTGTCAGAATAACATTTCCCCCAGAACCTAAGTTAAGGCAGCGACTAGAAGAATGAACTTAATCAAGTGTACTTGATTACGTATGATGTTGTCTTGGTATCCTGTGAACTACTTTTTAAATAATAGTTGTATTTCTTTTGTAATAAACAAAACAGTTTTAACATATAGTTATTAAAATTAAATAATAATGTTATTTAAAACGTAGTTCACAGGATACCAAAACAAAATAGTACGCAATCAAATGCAGTTGCGTTCGTTCCTGTAGTCGCTTCCTTAACTTAGATTTTTGGGGAAATGTTATTCTGACAACACTGTAATTTCTATGGATGGCAACACTGAAAATTCCGTTAAGTTCATATTTTCTGTTGTAGAATAACATTATCTATGAGTGTGGTAAGTTGCATTTCATTATCTCCTTTCACTTATGAAAAACAAGCAGAAGAAAAATTGTAAATTTTGTATTACTTTTAGTACGTCAGACTCTTAATATCGAGTATTTCAAATATTACTGTTAGCAAATTGCTTCTAAGTCACCGTTGGCGCAACGTTTTACCGAGTACCATCTCCTACTATTGGCTAACAATTTGGCAACACTGATTCAACTATTTTTGGTATTGGGGATACAAATTGAGTAAACTTAAATACACAAACATTATAACTTTATCTAATTTCATTTCAAGGATCGAAATCAATTCTTTCATTACCCCCTAAAACCAAAACTTTATGATCTTAAAATTGGCGATCGTGTATTGTATTGATATGCAGGGTCTTTTTTTCTAATACGAAATAATGAATTGTAAGAATTATAACCAACAATAACCATCAGAAGCGTTCAATTATTGTAAAGAAATATCTACTCTAATAATCCATATTCACATCATGTACATTTATGATTAGATTAGTAACTTACTAGCAACATATCCCAAATCTTTCGTCTAGCTTCTGGATCCAATCCAGATGTTGGTTCATCAAGAATTACAACCTAAAGTGAATAAATAAAAATTAGAAAGATAAATAAAGATTTTAAATTAAACAGCAAATACATACTCCATACATATCAGAGTAAGATATTTTTATCTCTAAACTCTTAAATTGAATCATAAATTATAATTTGGAATAACTAATCTTTGACTACAAAAGATTTTCGATTACCATTTAAAAGTATAAGCTTTAAATCTTTCTAATAATAGCAATTATTATATTAACTAAGTAACCTATGGCCTATGGAACCTGGAGGTTCAATGACACGTTCACAAAAACTCTCCACTGACTTTTATCCTTTACCAATTGGATCCAGTTTCTACTTTGTATTCCTATTGCTGCGAGATCCATCTTAATATTGTCCTCCCATCTGCTCCTAGGTCTTCCTAATGGTCGTTTTCCGGTTGGATTTCCAGTTAAAACTTCGAAAACGTTCACACTTTTTTGCATTCTGGCTACATGTCCTGCCCACCTGAGCCTCCTATATTTGATGACCCTAACAATGTTTGGTAAACGGTATAAATTATGTAGTTCCTCGTTATGAAGTTTTCGCCATTCCCCATTCCCGTCCGAATATTCGTCTCAGGATCTTGTTCTCAATTACTTTCAGTCTATGTTCTTCCGTCAGAGTAAGCGACCATGTTTCGCAACCATAAGAACAACAGGCATGATTATCATTTTATATATTTTAAGCTTCAAATTCCTCGATAAAATTCGCTACGACAAAAGATTTTAAACTGAATAATAACACAAATTCCTTGCTTTTAGTCAACACTTAATTTCTTCGTGAATTTGGTTTTCGTCTGTTAATACTGATCCTAGATATTTGAAAGTCTTCACTTTATCAAAAGCATTATTTAATATTTTAACGCATCCATAATTTGCCTATTATGGTCCTGACGCACTTCTATGTATTTAGTTTTCTCTTCATTTACTTCTAAACCCATGTCCCTGCAAATGTTTAATACGACCTCTCCTTGTAAATTATTCATTGTAGTTTTGAAAAATTCAAGATTACTAATAAAACTCCAACTGACCAAAGCAGTATATATATTTTAAGATTATATATTTGTGTTACAGTTTCGGCTACGTAACATAGCCTTCCTCAGACACATTATGAGAGAAATATCTAATTTTGATCAGCTTATATACAATCTAGATGCAAGACACGCCCACTTTCTCTTTACAAAACGTAAACTTTTAATTGGTTCAAAAAGTATTTTTTTTTTAAATTTAATTACTGTAGTCACTTTCTCTTTTTGCGCACCTGTTGTGAAACTCTCAATTCGGTGTTTGTCACTTACACTTTCTATTCGCTATTGCCCATCTGCTGTTCTCCGTAGTGTAATGTAATCTAAATTTTTTAATGTATATTAAAAACTTTTAAGATTAAAAATAAAAGAAACAAACAGGCTGAGGTTTTGTAAATGCACTTTTAAGGAAATAAAATTTAAAATTAAAAGTGAAATTGTTAAAAATACAAAAACAAAATAAGGAACTGCATACAGGTGAGAAGCCAAAAACAGGATATATAAACTGAAAAAATGGTAAACAAGGGGAGTTATTTAGTTAGTTATTAAATTAGTCAGAAGGAGCGTTGTAAGTTAACCTTTAAATTTTTGTTAATAATGGACCTCAGGCTATACAATTTAACTTTTTTGTAAGTACTTGCTAATTATGCTAAAAAGCAATACATAAGAAGTTTGTACATGGAGGTCTTTCTCCATAACAAGCATAATATTGTAAAATTTTATATTTTTTATAAATATTATTTAAACATTTTATATAACTTGTTAATTAAAATTTAAAATGCATTTATAATATTTTTTCTACCGAAAAGAACAATAACAATATCCTATAATTATTATTCAATTAGTAACTAAAATCTTTCTATTTAAAAATTACGAAACATGGCTCCCCGGCGGGGAATTGAACCCCGGTCTCTCGCATGACAGATGCATCTAAAATAATATTTTGCTTCTACCAAAAATAACAATAACAATATCCTATAATCAATTAGTAACTAAAATCTTCCTATCTAAAAATTACGAAACAGTAGTACACCTGCTCCAACAGCTTGTGTTGATCCTTTTAATTCTTTCTTTCTATTTAGTCTTTCATCTTTTCCCATAATTCATGTATTACAAGTTCATTAGACCAATTCATCTACTTCTCCTTCCCGTATTTCTTAATCCACTGGGCTTCTTTCCACTTTCTTATCACACTCCTTTTCTCCCTTTCTAACCCTTTTATTCCTTATTTTACGTTTAATTAAGCCAATTAAAAGTTTATGTTTTGTAAAGAGAAAGTGGGCGTGTCTTGCATCCAGATTGTATATAAGCTGTCAAAATTGAATATTTCTCTCATAATGTGTCTGAGGAAGGCTATGTTACATAGCCAAAACTGTAGCACAAATATATAATCTTAAAATATATATACTGCTTTGGTCAGTTGGAATTTTATTAGTAAGACCTCTCCATTTCTTTCTATTGTTCTCCTATTATATTAATAAGAGTTAACTCTATAAACGAAATTGGAAGTGATCTTAATAAAAGTAAAAATGTTGTACTCTCTTCCTCGACAGAAGCTCTCTTCAAATTGTAATATGGTGTACAGATGCTAAGTTTCAACGACTTCTTGTCATCTTTATCATGCTTTTCTTTCTTAAGAAAGAAATTATACTAACAGAACGACATATTTTTATCAGTATCCTCCAATTGTAGAGATAATGTTTTAACAGGAGAGAAGGAGAGACATTGTTTAAAATGTGTTAATATGACATAGGTATTTATCGGTATTTCCAAAGTGAATGTAAGAACTAGAACTATTGATTTTAACAAAAATTATACATAACATTCACTCCAAGAGGTGCAATTAAAGAATACTGATAAAACTATGTAAATTTGCTTGCAGCACAATTTCTTCCTTTAGAAAATTACACATGATGAAAACAACACAGATCATTGAAACGTTACATCAGTACACTGTTTTAACATTTGGATATAGAACTCCCTCGTGTCTTAGCGGTTAGCGCCTTTGACGTGGGAGACCCGAGTTCGATTCCTGGCGAGAGTTCATGTGAATCGGATTCCACGTCTCATATAGCCTCGCTGCTGAAAGGAACGCTAAACTCGAAATCAAATCAAATTAACATTTGGATGCTTCAGTAAATACAAAATTGGCGCTTTAATTATAAACTTCAAGAAAACTATCTTGTTTGTGAATGTATCAAGAAAACGGTTGAATCGTTTAAAACTAATTTTGGAACATGGTTAATACCTACTTTGAGCTGAGTATTTACCACGTCACCTCGATAAAAACGTATATCCTAAGGGAGAAGGAGGGAATTTAAAGTTAAATCCAAAAATAAGTTACATAACGGGCCCCTCAAGTTAAGAAGCTAGAGATGGGCATATAAAATTCTCATTATGAACAAACAGATACATGATCCTCCGTTTTCGAATATTCCACTTTTATTGGGAAAAAGTAAGGGGAGGGGCAATTTCTATGTTTTTTGTCGACACATTTGAAACGACATTATCTATATCATAATGGTAGAAAGAAAGCTGAATCGTTTGAAATTAATTTTCGACCATAGTTTCCACTGTACTTGAACTGGGTTTTAATTATGTAACTTTCACGACGGGAGTTTAAAGTGCATGCTAAAACTTCAGTATCTGATAAGCTCCCACACCAAATAGTTTATAAAACTTAGTACATAAATTCCTTATTAAAAACAAACGGACACGTGTCCCAGCGTTATTTAACAATTCCAGTTTTAAGAAGACGAGGGAAGTGGGCAATTTCTACATATATTTTTTTCAATATATAAACACAACTTTGTCGCTTTAATTAAAATGTGTCTGAAATGCGTTTTTGAATGTAATTAACAACTGGTTTGAGCTGGGTGTTTAATTTCACTTCGATTCAAATACGCATCGTTAAGGGAGGAGGAAAAGATGTTTAATGCATACTTTTCAAATATTTTCCAAAAACCTATTCTTCCCGCGCGAAGAACGGTCATTTCAGCTAGTCAGTTTCTAATGATAAGTCAATATTTCTTTTACATGTGTGTTTTTTCAATTCCTAGGAAACGATACGAAAATTCAAGAACAGTGGCCAAGGAAATTTAAGTAAAGGAACACATAATAGAAATATGTATATTAGAAGTAACTAAGATTAATATTTTAATCTTTTATTATTTAAAAACACAATTTTCTGATAACAAAATTTTGAAAACTACATCGTGTACTACAAAAACTACTTCATAAACGGAGGTCACATTCGGTAGGATGATAATCATCTATTACAGGATTTATGATCTTGAATTTCTAAAGATTCTATTTTCGAGGAAGGAAGGGGAAAATTTTACTATTATTACGTATATTTGTTTAAAAATACAAAACGTAAAGATTTGGTTCTAGTAGGTGTGTCTTTAGCACACTCCGTCCCGAGTTCGACTTTCTGTGAGAAAAGAGCTTTGAATGGTGATTCAAATCTCATTGTAAGCTGTGAGACTTTTCATTTCATTTCATTTTTTTTTTTTTATTCTATGTAGCTTCCCTACTGACAAAGTGCGTAAATATTTTTTTTTTAAATCAGTAAATGTAAAAGTACCAAATTTGTTGCATGGTTTTTGATACCAATATATGCAATACTAGTACGTAATTCACTATACAAATTCAATATAACCAACGCAGAGAAAGGGTGATGGATTTTCAACACCTTCTTAAATCGAACTTTCACACAAATATAATTTGTGGATTGTGATTATTTTTTGTATCGTGATAGACCATTAATTGTGCGGTTAATATCATATACAATTTTAGAGGAAGGAGAAAGGTAAAAAGCCTTCTTAACACTTTGGTAAAACATTAACTAGTACAAAACTAAATATATGAATTGTAACAAATACAACAATCGATTAAGAGCAGAAATCAAAATAAAAATTTGAATAGATAGCGCCCATCATGATCTCCCTGA
Source organism: Thermobia domestica (assembly GCF_964235325.1). Lineage (NCBI taxonomy): Eukaryota > Metazoa > Arthropoda > Insecta > Zygentoma > Lepismatidae > Thermobia > Thermobia domestica. The sequence continues at coordinate 66,234,943 of NC_137462.1, forward strand.
AACCAAGACTCTGCTGAAGAATATTTGATTATGATATCATCAAACATGTTGTGCTATTAAGATATCATCAAATAAAGATGTTAAGATAAAAACAAACGTAGCAATACCTAATATCAAAGCATATTTACCTTGGAGCCTCCAATGAGAGCAATTCCAAGCGATAATTTTCGCTTCATGCCTCCAGACAAAGTAGATGCCATGCTATTAGCTTTCTCTGAAAGATCTAAGTCAGATAAAATTTGTTTGGTTTCAAGTTTGGCATCTTCCAAAGATAATCCTTTAAACTGAAATGGAAAAATAATTCTTAGTATCTCTCAGTGCCAATGTACGATTTTACAACATAATGTGCTTCATAGAAACAATGCAGCACTCTACCTTTTTAAGTTAGTTTTAATTTTCTACCTATTTTGTATGTTTGATATGATTTCTTTTCTCGTACAACGAAATTTTTACTGAAGATTTTCTGTATAACTTATATAGTATGAATTATTTTGAAAAGTAAACTGATACCAATGTATTACATAATGGCACAAGCAGCAAAATTGGCCAAATAATTCCATTAATTTATTTGTTTCTTGTTTCATTTTACAGCTGCCTACGTAATATGATAGAGTGCTACTACGTCTTTAAGAATAATTAATAACTTTTTCCATCTAATATAAAAGAGTTTTAGAGATATGCTTTACACTACATTTTGTTTCTCCAGCTTTGAAATATATCAACGAAATAGTATACGAAATCCACTGATCAAAGACGTACCATACCAAACATAAGCAAATGTTCCTTCACCGTGAGTTCATTGAAAAGCATATTGTGTTGAGGACATAATCCTAGGCTTTCTCGAACAGTGTCCATGTCGGTTGCTATGTCATATCCGTTGACGGTAACAGATCCGCTTGTTGGCGAAAATAAGCCTAAAAGAAAACAAAAATAACTTGCAAGAATAAACTATATTTTAATCCTAGATCTTAAAATTGTTTCTGGGTTATTATTACAGTTCTTCATGTTTCAAGTTATTTTTAGAAAATAAGCAAAATATTACAATATTCTGCAAGAATGTTTAATAAAACTTTTTAGTAAATGTCTATGAATTCTTGTAGGTTTCTCATTATTGAATAGTTTGGCTGCCTAAATTTGTGGCTTACAAACATAATTAAGAAGAATTAGAAATATTTTGAAAACCAAGTTACATTACTTAAAAAAAAGTAACTGTCAACATTATTAGCAAACTGTTGCGAAACCATGATATTTAATTTTAATATCTGATATAGTATGAAAACGAAAAACAAAAGTAAGTATAAAAAATACTCTTTATGTTGTTACTAATACTAAATGTCATTATTCTAGAACTTTAAGAAACTTTATCTCTAACATGCTTTATCAGAAAGTGTTAACGTTTAAACATTTAAAAATTACAAATAGTTAAATATAAAAGCTTATATGAACTTAGATGAATTGTAATAATTTCTTTCATTTCCTGCTTTGTTTCTTTTAAACAAGGAAACATAATAAGCTTTCAAGCTACAAATAAACAGATTACTGTATATCAGTATTATTCTCTGTAAAAGAACATGCATATTTGAAAAAACAACAGTAATATGTACATTTTTATGCAAAATCTCCATTCTTAGGCTGAAAAATAGTATCATTTAATAAAGTACGAATGTTCCTGATAGTGCTAAAGAAATGGATTTATCATAAAATTCTAAATTTAAGTGGAAGTACAAAGCTATTGGGTGATTAACCAATTATATACACCAAACATCAGTAGTGTGATACAATGTTAGAAAACCGACAAATTTATACCTTTAAGTAACCAGTGACAATGTTTTCTTTGTACGTTACTTGTTCCTAAAACTTCAACTTAGGAATAAGAAGCTGTTATAATTATTTGTTCGTTTGTTTCACTGTTTAACGTCCCTTTTCAGCAGCGAGACATGTGCGTAGAGTTCAGCATGAAGTCCTAACTACATGAACTTCAACCGAAAGTTGAACCTAGCCCTCCTTGTGCTAAAGGAAGAAATATTATCCAACTAGCCACGACAATTGTTATAAGAGACAATCAACGATTCAATTCCCCATAATCCAATAATTGATCACGGTAATCTTCTTTTCTTTGTTGTAATCAAATCCGTACCAATCGGTACATGTGAAAAGTTTATTTTTCTTCAATTTTAATACTCTACCTCAGGGTTTCTCAACTTGGGGGTCGCGAACATAAGCAGGAGAGATAAATATAATTAGAATCTAATACCGGAAAGTATTTTTAAATATCATTTTAAATTTTGTTCTGATAGGCATTTTTTATTTTTATACAAACTGTTAAGAACAAAAAATGGGTCTACTAAACATCTTCAACAAGTGCAGAATTGTTTAGAAATCAATTTAGATGAAAGATGTACGTTATGAAATTAACGAGAACTGCATGTTGAAATACCAGGAAAATACAAATGCAACAAAACCTGTATATTGAAATACAATTAAAATTGAAAGCTAATGAGATACCTGAGCATGGTGTGATTTCACTAGTACGGCAAGTCGTCCAGTTATCTTCGTGACACACATTAAGTCATTTAAAATACTCAGCAACTTTTTTAACAGCTGTTCAAGGTTTTTAAACCAAAATTAAAAATAACTTTATTTTTTTTTATCATATGACCCAAAATTAAGAGAGTTATGAAGTTTTAAAACTTTCAAACGACCTCCATTTTGAAACAGTGTTGACAGATCGGATTCGATATTTGGAATATTAATGAACTGATTAAATTTGGTTTTAATCCATTTGCTTTTAGGGAAGCTACTGTATCCACTATATACAAGAAATAGACTCTACTATTATAGAAAGAGATGGATATCGTGAGATCTCCGCAATAGGTATATTAAATATCCCACACCATCTTATTACAAAGCACAAATTATAAGAGGGTCGCTGGCAAGAGGATCTGATAAAACGGGGGTCGTGATAGGAAATAGGTTGAGAAATACTACTCTACAACAAAGCCTAAAAAATATGAAGGTCAGAGTCAGTTCCCAGTTTACGTTGGATAAAATTGAATGTTAGTCTTTTAAGTCTCCCTAACAATCTTCTGGAACACTAAACCTCCTAATTTTTCATTTTGAGTACAGTTTTATTAATATCGTTAGTATAATAAGATAAATTATCCTGAAACGTACCAGTCAAAATAGACATAGTAGTAGTTTTTCCAGCTCCATTGTGACCTAGTAAGACAGTAATTTCTGCTTCATTAATATCTAAGGAAACACCATCCACAGCAACTACACTTTTACCCCCTAACTTGGTGAATACTTTAGTCAAATCTCGTACTTTGATTCCCACTTTGTAACCATTATTAGCTCTCTCAAAGTATCTTGAATTAGTGATGTTTGTTATGTGAATGTCTGAATCATCAACCTTTCTCCGCATCAGCGACGGAATCTTTAATAAAAGAAAAAAAAACATTGTCAATTCTTTCGTTTTACAAAACTATAATTAGTAAACAATTTTTGATATTGTTTCTTCTATGCTTTTTTAATAGTATTTCTCAAATTACATACTCAAATTTTGTAAATACTTAAGTTTGTTCACACTACATTAGACAACTCTTTACAGATTACAATTAAATTTTGTAAATACTTAAAGCTTAATGCAAGTACTGCATAACACTAATGCCCAAATAGTTTAATTATGAGTTCTTAACAAGATCTGTATGTATAATACACTTTTACAAATACCAGATATCATTCAATTTTGTAATACACTCACTTTTTTTTTTTTTTTTTTTTTTAATGGAAGATCTAATTTAAGCTAATTTCTATGTTACACAACAAATGGTCTTGTAACAATAATTTGACCTGTTTCTTTTTTAAGTGCAAATTTGACATCAGTTTCATACAATTGATAAGTGTATTGCGCAGTTTTGTTTCTATTTGCAGTTTTCAGCTTTCGTTAACCTGAAGTAAATGTGAATGATTATTACATTAATACTGTATTAGTTTAAGTTTTGCAAAGCCTTATTGACTATTTGTGAGTTTTCTTTTACTTCCTCCCCATCTCTCTTTAAAGAATACTAGTCTTTTATATATAACCGTTTGGGATAAATAGATATAACAGAAATATACTAGTCTATGGGATATATAACTGTTTGGGATAAATAGATATAACATATATACTAGTACATTATACATAACCGTTTGAGATTAAAAAAATATAACAGAGATATACTAGTCTATTATACATAGACGTTTGGGATAAATAGATATAACATATATACTAGTACATTATACATAACCGTTTGAGATAAAAAAGATATAACAGATATACTAGTCTATTATACATAGACGTTTGGGATAAATATATATAACAGAGATACAGATGTAATTTTCCACTTCAGTTGTTGAAATTTGTGTGTGTTTGCTTTTAGTTGTATGCATGAGTAAGTGTGTTAGTTTTGTTAGTTTAAGATTATATGAAAATTTTCCTAATAAATCCATATGAAAACTTACCTGACAAACAAAGTAATATGGTTTAGCTATGCCATATTTTCCAGGTTTAACTGCATCCATATACCATGTAATAATACTGTAGAGAAAGATATCTATTATAAGCATCACAAAAATGTGTGCCATGCTCATGTTATCTGTTTTAGAAGCTTCTGTGAATAAATTGCTCCATTGAAGACCTTCGCCTAAAGATAAAGGAACAAAATAAATAATTAATTTATAATCCGACTTGTAGAAAAGTAAAAGATAACAGGGATTTAGCAATTTCCAAATAATACTAAAAATACATGTAGAGAAATTGGTGTGATATAAAATCGGTTCTATCCTCCACAATACAATAATCACAATGTAACTCTAGTCTAGATTTTTTTATCTTTGTAGTAAATGAAAAGTCTAGATTCTTTTTTTCTTTCTTTGATTATTACTTAATGCAAAACCAAATTCACTTAACAAGAGTTGGTTATATTACGATCACAATTCAGTTATATTTTAAATTTAACCGATTTTAGAGAAAAACCGATGCCTTTTTTATACAAAGCAGATCATAATTTGTTGGAACGATGCTGTTCCCTCCTCATTCGAATGAGTTAATAAGACAATAAGTTAAAACTCACTCTTGTAATCTCAAAGGAGACTCTTACTGTCCTACGTAATTCTATTTTGAAAAGTCAATAATAAATTATTATAAACTTCACCATAATTTAATAACTCACTATATATGTTTTTTAATGATGATTCCTTGTTTAATTAAGAAATTCCACAACAAACGTTGACATATATAATTAGACTTATTAAACTACTATTAAAAGTTTGAAGTAAAATAAGGGTTACCTGAAATGTAGTTTTTTTTTTAAAAAAAAAAAGAACTATTAAAATACAGCAGCAACATTAGAATCACGCTTCATAAGTACTTTTTTTTATTTTATTTAAAAAAATACCTGCACTCTCCCATGTCGCAATAATCTCGAATCCCCATTGCACGGCCATATTAGGAAATAGTGCTAATGCCATTTTCGCTGCAAATGTTACTGACTCTGCTTTGTTCATCAATGAGTATGTTGGAGAAGCATATGAAATATTCCATATAAGAACTCCAATCGACATCGCCAAGGTAGCTAAAAGAAGTTGGAAACTTATGTACTATAGGAGAACTGATTTAATAAATATTTCAGGTAAAAAATGTATTTTCGTGTTGCATCTTTTTATCTTTATTTTACTTATAAAATAATTACAGTACTAAATATGTTAATGATACTCTCTAATGTATTCATGTTTATTGTTTAGAAATATATATATTCTTTGCCTCAATGCTTTACATCAATTCAGTACATTATCTTTTTGAACTTTAATTGGCTGTACATATAGAGACTCTTATTGGAGAGACTGTATTAGGATTGCCAACTGCCCGTTATTTCACCGGCCTGGTTGGAAATATTGCTGTAATTTTGATTATGGCCAGTGACCGGTGCAAATTTCTTACTAGCCCCTTTATGACCCGTATTTTAAAATCTATAATCCAGAATAAAATATCGAACATTGAAATTTTTCAATAGCGCCTTTACAAATACAAATTTCCGTTCTATTATACATTAAGCGACGTTTTCTTAATCTAAGGCACTTTTTTTCATTTAGTTAAAATAAGAAATTTGATAACAATTACAATTAATTGTGAAACATTGTTTTCAATAATAGAGACAGAAGTGTATAATTTGTCATTATTGTGCGGCATAAATATAGCGATAAATTTAAGATGTCCATTAATCGTTGGATAATAACTCTTAGGCATTTCGTTAGTGCAATGTTTGTTGTATTGTTTAGTTTCACGTAACTAGCTCTTGCATACGAAAACTTTCCTTAAACTTCAAACTTTCTTTTTAGGACTTCTTAAAGCAATTTCCTATAGTTGAAGTATAAGTTTAAAGAATAAATTTTATTTTGTAAATCCAAAATTGTCACGTAAGGATTAATATACTTTTGTTCATCTGTTTCGATAATTTTAAAGAAGTGTCAGTTACTCATAAATACAACAAAATTATCAATGCCAACTTCAGTTTCACATTTTTAGCACAATGTATCCATTAAGTTTATTAGTGAATGTACAGAATATAGGTGCTACTACACTTTTGTTCACGATACTACATTTACTGTCCATAGATGGGTCCAAACAGAGATACTTCACACTAGTGTCCGGTTGCTAGTAATTTTATTCACCAGAGTTGGCAACCCTAGACTGTATTCACTAAGCCTCATCTTCGATATGACAGTCTCTAAGCTCCATTCAATCTACGTTGTATTCGTGTTTTCTCTTGGTGTTGTTCCATTTTCTTCGTTCCACCAATTCTTTAGTAATCATTTAATGGATCTATTATCTGTGTTCTTTAGCCTACGAAACATAACTATCTTCCCCACTGGTTTAGTGCCTAGCATGTTTTTCTTCAGTGCACAAGGTCTCATGTTCGATTACCGATGAGAAGGAATTGAACACATACCGGTGGTTTGGATTCTACCTTAAATTGTAGGTCCACGTCTTACATAGCCTGAGTGGCGAAGAGGAAAATTAAAACAAACAAACAACAAAACGTAATTGTGAGACTTAAAGAGCCTGACTTCCTCAGAATAATACAAAATTTACCATTTTTCATTTGCTTGTTCTTCATAAGTGAAAGGAGATAATAAAATGTAACTTATCACAATCATAGATAATGTTATTCTACAACAGAAAATATGAACCCGAAGAACTTTCAGTGTTACCATCCATAGATATTACAGTGTTGCCAGAATAATATTTCCCCCAAAATCTAAGTTAAGGCAGCGACTGGAGGAACAAACTCAACTGCATTTAATTACGTACCATGTTCTTTTGGTATCCGGTGAACTACTTTTTAAATAATGATTTATTTAGTTTGTAATAAACAAAATAGTTTTAACATACAGTCGTTAAAATTAAATAATAATATTATTTAATATTGTAATTTCTATTGATGAGAATGTTGAAAATTCTTCAGGTTCATATTTGCTGTTGTAGAATAACATTATCTATGATTATGATAAGTTGCATTTCATTATCTCGTTTCACTTACGAAAAACAAAGAAAAGAAAAATGGTATTATTTTTAGTAAGTCAGGCTCAAACTAACAATTTTATTTCATCTTTCAACTTATTAATGAGCATTCTGCTTTATTTCGTATATATTCTGCTTTTTTGTTACAAATAATATCGGAACATCTACAGCTGTTTATATTGTTTCATCTAGTCAAAAGTATTTCGTATAATAATAATGTTAACTCTAGTTTATATACTTTTAGCTTAAAAATTTCTACTGAGAGAAAAAAAAGAAGAGGAAAACGGAATATTTACTTACGATGGTTAAAAAATGTGCTTATGCAGAAACAAAATACTGCTCCAGTAATAGCGTAAAATAGTAAGAAAAACCATAACAAGAATCCATCACTAAGACGAAGCACAGGTCCAGCCTCTTCCTTGAAGCTTACTTTCAACAGAATAACAATGACTGAAACAGATACTATGCTCACCATCAGAGCATTCAACATCCATCCCAACCACAATTCCCATGATTTAAGACCCATCATTTTCATCAGTTCCTAAAAATTCATATATACAAAAAAGGAGCAGAAATGTATAAGAAAATTGCGTAACACCTATTTGATAAAACTATCTACTGATTCCAGCAGTTTTGTTAGAAATTTAAGTTAGGGTTTAAAGGTTGACTATTGTTCCATATAGTTGTATTAAATTCTAGTTATATTTCACACTACTATTTTGTAGAAACATTCTACGCATATGAATTACTTCTACTACACCTGCATCACGTATTAATCGCGTATTATAGGTACTTATGAATAAATTAGACTTATTTCTTCACAACAATAAAAAAAGGAATATTTAACATCAGTTAGTAACATTTTAAAACATAATGAAAGTAAACAGAGTCAATAGACCTAACATATTTAGTGTTATTTAGTTAGAAGCAATGAATTCAATACCTTTTTCGTCCTCAGATATCTTCATCTTGGCATCATAGCCTTAGAGTACTAATTTGCGTTGATAAATTAGTCCATAGACATTTTTATCCAAATGTTGAACTGAATAATTAGTACTTTAAAACACAGCCAAAATTCCCTGGAACTAAACTATCACTGGATAATACAGCAATAAAAACTAACCAGGAACTATATATAGGTGCTACTTGCAACTCTGAATAACAACAGTGACTTGAGCTTTCTTTATTTTTTACCTGTAGTAGTTGGGTTTCTGGAAATTTTGGCTGTTTTTTCAAGAAACTATTGTTTAACACTTGCATGAAGATATCTATAGACTAATACATCAACGCGATTTATTACTGTATAAGGATACGGGGCAAAGACGAAGATACCTATGAATGAGAAAACAACCAAAATCATCATTTCTACATAAATGATACTAAACACTCAAAGTACGTATACGTGTGTGTTAGTTACATATTTTCAAGATTTTTCTTTACTCGGTAGGAGTTTGCAGGGCAGAGAGTGAATCGTAGATTTTGGGTATTATAAATATCAGAGAGAGCTGTGTAAATACAGTTAGGATTGGATGTTCAATTGAAGGCTTAGCTTGTTGAAGAAATTTAGGTTATTTGTATAACAAGTGGATGCATTTAGTCAATCCTTGATGGACAAAAGATATAGGCGATTATTAGAGCTTGGAGCTTAATATGGACTCATAGGTAGAGTAAGACAATACTAAAGGAGGTTTATATGATACAGCTTTCATCGTAGTATTGGATATTAGTGTGCTCAATTGCTCAATTATTACTGAGCCCTATTTTATAATACTCGGTTATATCTTATGCATTTGCACTATATGGACCGTGTTTCACACTAGCGTTCCATACCTTTGGTTGCGGAATAGTAGAACACACCGGAATTTCATAAAAGGATATCTGCTCAGAAATGTTGCGCTTTACCAGAAAATTCAATTGAAAAAAGTCACAAGTGGTGGTCTTATTGATTTAGAATCACAGTGAAAATTTTAAACTTTCCTCGATGGAGTGAGTGTTTCACAAAAAAAAAAAAAAAAATAAATAAATAAATAAATAAAAAAAAATAAAAAAAAATAGAAGTTTCGAACGAATACTCGATTCGTGTCAACTTTATTTTACTGATGCATAACACTGATTTAATTTCAATTTTCTTGGCTCGTCGTGATAACATCTGCATCTGAACACTTTTTTTTTTTTGCGTGTGAATTTTTTTATTAAAAAACGCAGTTCTCCCCGCTAGTATAATGGTTAGTGTGTGTTCCTTTGGTTCACGTGGTCCCGGGTTCAATTCTCAGTGTAAGAGCGCAAAAGTTTAATTTCACAATGATTCACCTTTATTAATAATATATTTTCTTTTGCCCAAAGGGCATAATCATGGGATCGTTAAACTTTAAAAAAAAGTAATTTATTAAGACACAGGAATGATACTTCGCTGTGCTGTTAAAATATGAACAGCGTAGTCTGAATAGTTTCACTCTTTAGCTTTAGTTTTATAGTGATAGGTAAGACTCAACAGAAAGTATTTTGTCTGAACGTGGAATTATACATCGTCCTTACGAAAGAGAAACTGGTATTTAATCTTATATTCAACACGTAACGATGATGTTTATATTCGTATTATTACTATTATTATTTACCGATTTGCGTTTAATTATTTTTATTATAATATTTTGTGTTAAAATTGGCAAGAGTTCTTCAATTTCCAAATCTTTCATAGTGTTTAATGTTTCCTTGTAAGCATTCCGTAGTTTGTTCACATTTAAAAAATAAAAAAATATAATAATAATAATAATAATAATAATAATAATAATAATAATAATAATAATAATAATAATAATAATAATAATAATAATAATAATAATAACTAACTAAACCGAAATTTCTAAGAACTAAAGTTAATTTGTAAACATGGTTGTAGTAATAGTTTTAATAAAAGCTGTTTAGAGTAAGCTTTTTTAAAACCATGTACTTTCCAAAACGTGTGTACTGTAAAACATGGAAGTTGCACGGAACTTTAAGTACAGAAATTCATTATTGTACCTCCTTTCACCCACGTTATAACTAGATTCAAGGTTCAACAATTTATAGTTCCATCCATTTACATATAAACTCCTAAGTCTGTATAAATGAAAAACATAAATTTCAGTGTTGTTTCAAAAATCTATGGATTAAAGACAGAAAAAAAAGAGCATAATAAGAAATTAATATTAAAATATATTTATTAATTTGAATCTCTTTGTTGTATGCTGGGCTCAATTCTCATGTGATAAATTGATTTCGAACAGAATCTGAAAGGTAAAATCAATGTTATTATTATTATTATTATTATTATTATTATTATTATTATTAATAATAATAATAATAATAATATTATTATTATTACTAATAATAATAACAATAACACCCGGCGGGAGCTCATATGGTTCGGATTCCACGTTAATCAGTAGGTCCCGTCTCATATAGCCTCGCTGCTGAAAGGGACGTTAAACTCCAAATCAACTCAACTCAACAATTATAGCAATAATCTTTATTTTAGTACCATAAACAGCATCGAGTAAGGGTATAGCACTTTGCGTGGTATCTGAATATAAACATATGTAGTAACATTATAGGGAAAAGAACAGGAGAGATCTAATATTACACATAATATAGAATAAAAGTAAAATAAGCAGAATAAGTTCTTTGTCCATTTGTTACAACTATCAAACTTTTTAGATTCAATGTAACAGAAAACAATACATAAAGTAATGGTAGGAGGCCTTTTAAAAATAAATTACCTTCACTAGAATCTTGTTAGAAGAATCAGCCACAACTCATAAAATTATACATACTTGTTTAAAATAGTTGGTCTACATTTATATGTTAAAAGAATACGTCAACCTTCTTAAAATTTTACATTTCCAGTATAGATGAACTAAAAGTGTACGACTTCCTATACTGTGATTTGGCACTTTGAAACTACATTATCCAGTACTTTCTCTATGAAAACTCTTCTTCTCTCAGTAAGACTCCCTAAATATTAATAGTTATTGCAATGCTCGTAAGTATTACAGATTACTAATTCGTTTTCATTTGAAAATTTAATGATCTATTAAAGTTCTTTTGCACAGATTGAATAATAATAATAATAATAATAATAATAATAATAATAATAATAATAATAATAATGTATTAATAATAAAGATCACAGCCTAAGCCAAAATGGTCATAATGTACAATAATATACAATGAAAAATTACAAAAGAAATACAAATAAAACAAAATAAATAAATTAAAATACATCAAATCATCTAGACCAAATACAGAATAAAAGATTAGCACATGAGCTTGGTACAAGCTAAATTGTAAAGTAAAGTTACAACATAATCTCAATTAAATAGCTATTGAATCGACCATAATGTATTATTAAGAAGTAAAATATAATGAACATAATAAAAATGAACAAATTACAAATATATATATATATATATATATATATATATATATATATATATATATATATATATATATATATAAGAATACACATAAATAGATATAACAAGGTACATAAAACAAAGACAATAAGAATTCAATAGCCAATATACCAAACTATGGTGAATTTTATATATTTACTAAGTAAAAGATTCCAAATATTGTTTTTTAAGTAAAGAAAAATTCGGATCGAAAAGATCAATTTTGGGAAAGTTTTTATTTATATTGTCAATACTAAAAAAAAGTGGAGAACCAACCAATTTATTGTTACATAGTATAGATCGGCATACCCTAGAATTATACAAATATTCAATTAAATTCATTGATTGATTGATTTTGAGTTTTACGTCCCGTTCAGCAGCGAGGCTATATGAGACGTGGACCTACTGATTAACGTGGAATTCGAACCACATGAGCTCCCGCCGGGAATCGTACCCGGGTCTCCCACGCCAAAGGCGCGTACGCTAACCGCTTAGCCACGGAGGAGCTCATCAATTAAATTCACTCTAGCATTTATTATATCATGAATAAATCTTATTTGTTTTAAATTTCTCCTAACTTCAAGAATAAGTAAATCAAGCTTAGCAAGAATCTCCCTATTAGTCATCTCATGTAATTTGAATTTGTATTTTAGCCAAGCCAAGAAAGAAACCTGGACTGACTCGAGAATTTGAGTGATACTAGTAAGATTAAGATTCCAAATTAAACTAGCAAATTCCAAATGGGATCGAACATAAGCACAATATAGGATTTTACATGTTGCAATGTCTTTAAAATCTTTGGCAATCTATTTGATAAGTCCCAGATTCCTTCTAGCTTTAGATACGATGGTAGAAACATGATAATCAAATGATAACTTGTAATCCATCATAACACCTAGGTCTTTGTTGATTGAAACAGCTTGAATTGTATGCTGATTTATTGAATATGAAAAATAGGATATATTCGTTTCTCTAGAGAACGATATTATTTTTATTTTATTCATGTTCAAGGGAATTAAATTTTGCATGGACCATTGATAAACTGAATTAATATCGGCTTGTAATCTAAGGTGATCCTGATTACTTACTATTTCGGAAAAGATCTTCAAATCATCAGCGTAGAGTAAAAAGGGACACTTCAAATATTTACCAATGTCATTGACATATATTATAAACAATAGTGGACCCAAATTGGATCCTTGAAGAACACCAGGATTGTACATTATTATTATTATTATTATTATTATTATTATTATTATTATTATTATTATTATTATTATTATTATTATTATTATTATTATTATTATAACTTTATTTTCAGATGCTGTGAACAGTTCATTGGCAAAAATATAACACTATGTTTAAACCATTATACAATCATTTAAAACAGACCAGAAAATTTGTAGTATAGAATAAATACTAGAGCAGGTTAAGGCCCTTGTCAGAAAATTAATATATTCAAATTACAAGATTTAAGCTGATTATTAAAACAAGATTAAAATAGAAACAGTCAATATCATAAAATATTATTTATAGAACTATGAAAATTAAAGCTTCATTTAACTATCATTTAAAAGAATGAATCGACTTTGCTTAAAATTACATATCCGGTATGCAAAAAATTCTGGTTACTTATTGTATTTTCACATAAAAGATTGGTTCTTTAAATAAAATATTATAACTAAAGATATTCTGAAGATATATAATAACAATAAAATCAAGGCCATTGTCATAAAGTTAAAATAGTTTAATTTTGTAAAAATTGCTCTATTCTTTCTTTCAACATATGTTCATTTTAAATTGATATTAGACACTGTCACTCTTCTCAATATTTCACGTTTTGAATTTAGTGCTACCAATATCAACTGACTTCTTACACCATAACTTGGCACTCTTCTTCCTATATTTTCCAAGCAATAATCGCTACTATATTTATCATCCAATACCATTTGAATGAAGCATTTATCCACAAATTTCCTTCTTTTTGATAGAGATTGAATTCCCCAAAAAGTTAACCAATATTCATACTCGTGTGATTAGTAGTCTAATAATAATAATAATAATAATAATAATAATAATAATAATAATAATAATAATAATAATAATAATAATAATAATAATAATAATAATAATAATAATAATAATAATAATAATTAGTAGTAGTAGTAGTAGTAGTAGTAGTAGTAGTAGTAGTAACAACTTACCTTCACCCCACTGTCCTTTTCTTCTACTATTTTCTTTAGTATGGAAGGACACAAGAGAAGAAAACTGTATACAGTAAACAAAGGTAGAATCATCTTCATTAAAATACTAAAGCCATTGTCCTGGTAGTATGGTGGATAAGGGAATTTTTGTATCTATAAGGAAAGAAAAAGAGAGAGAGATTAATACTAATAGTTGACAGCGAACGTTATAAATATTACATCTTGTTGTGTTACTTCACATTATAGTATTCAGGAGGTGCATTACATCCACAGATTTACTTACTTGGAATGTAAAACTCTTATCACCATTGTTTTCTTGCATGGAAATAAACGTCTTGTCAATTAGTGCTTGGAATCCCAAAAACCCAGAACGTAAATATTGATCTACATAAATTAAAAAAAGAAAGGAGAGAGAACATTAGAAAATATAACACAGCAGCAATAAATAGCAATGCAATAATTTGAAATCCACCACACGAAATACGAGGAGAAGTCAAAAAATAGAGGGACTTCAGAGAAAAGGTAAATTTATTCTAATGATAGGAAACTGAAGCATACATTGTTTTTCTACATAATCTCCCTGCACTTTAACGCACTTTTCCCACCGTTTCAAAAGTTTTTTTGATTTCGTCGAAAGAAAAAGTTTTTTGGTTGCACCTGTAACCAATTTTGTACCGCATACATGACTAGCTGATAGTTTACATTTAAATTTCTCAACTTCTGGTGATGACGGGTGTTTCCAAACCATGCTTGCAGCCTTACTTTCCTTAGTCGTTGACGTCGATGGTCTCCCGATCTTTCCTCGTCACATAAAGAAGTTCTTCCCTGTTTGAAACGCTCTATCCATTCATAGATCTTGCTTCGCGATTAACAGCTATTACTATACTGCGCTTGCATTCGACGAATAATTTCCGAAGGCTTATAACCTTCCGCAAACAAAAAGTGAAGCACTGCCCTCATTTCTTCATTGGTGCAGATCGACAATGGAGCTGCCATGTTTAACCATCTGCTACACTCCAACAACTAACGCGAGAATAAGTGTGACATGTTGCATGGAAGTGTTGTAGACGACACTAATTCAGCGCTGGATACTAGCAGCTCTTTACTTTTTGACTTCTCCTCGTATATTATAGTACGAATACTGCAATAATTATTGTATTCATAAAATTAATTTTTAAAATTTTTCTAAAGTTATATATATATATATATATATATATATATATATATATATATATATATATATATATATATATATATATATTGTTATATGTGCAGATGATATAAAGACAGTGAAGTAAATGGTCCCCAGCAATATCATACGCAGAATTTCTTGAAGGAAAGTTCAAGCTCCAAGTTTGTATCGTTTCAGGTGTTTGCATACATATTTTAATTTTTAATATGGTGTTTATTTTTACGTTATATCTTGTTGAAGGGGGTATTAAAATCCGGATCCCTTTCCTTGCGTATGCAATCGACTCTCACTTATTTCTGCTCAAATACTTCGACTAAAGCCCAAATACAAAATTACTTAAGAAACTGTTGGCACGAATTTTAGTTTAGAACTTATCATAGCTCAAAAAAAATGTTTTAAATAATTGCCTCAACACTGACGTTAAATTTACGTAAGTATGGCATATATTCTTCATTGAAAGACAATTTTTATTGGTGAATTCGTAAACATTCCCTTGCGTAAGGTGAACTTTTCAAGGGATAAATACAATAAGAGAAGGGTTTCTACGTTAAATTGAAGAAAACCTTCTTGTGATCGTCTTGGAATAGACTATCGCTTTTTCCCTTTCTTTACCAATAAATAGTCCTTCGCGTTTATAGATACCGTTGTTTAATTAGCTGTTATCGTCTTTATAGAACAGGAAGAAGTATTTATGTTTATTGAAGACATTTATTTAAGGAAAATTACAATTAAACCTGTATTTCTATCAATCTAATCTAAAAAAAAAGTTTCCTTATTCTATCTATTCCTTTAAAAAATGGAAAATTAGCGAACATACAGATAACCAAATTCTCTTTCAACGGGCGGAGAATGCTATTTAGACTACTTAGAATGCTTTTCTGTATGATAACATTGTGAACATAATTTAATACTGCCATTTAAATATTACTGGGATCCTTAAGGCTCTTCGTTTTGTTAATCCTAACTTTTAGTGTATTACTTAAAAGACAATAACATAACATTAAAAATTTAGAAAGTAAGCTGGACAAAAGATTTCCAGATTTCTGGGTTCAGAAATATGAACACTTTCGATTTTACTGAAAATTGCTGAAATCGTTTAATTAAAGGAGAACTACGGTACATATGGACTATATATATACATAACAGGATTAACATTGAAATTAGGCATAAAATTATTTATAGTAACCTGAAAGTTAAAGCAGCTATTTGAATTAGTCTGTTTATGTTATTTTAACACTCAAATGTTTTTCCTTGTTTTGGAAACTTAAATGAATTTTGGCTCATTGCATGTTATGTTTGCAAATGTGTTAAGCACTGAAATATTTCACGGAAGCTAAGGAGGATCAAGTCTATATTTGTAATTGGCTCCTTGCCCAGGAATCGAAATAATATATTTCCATTTTCACTTACTAGGGAAGTACATGAAGTGGTACGCGGGGATCTGCATGTGTTATATATCGTTGGAAAGGTCACACCGAGTATACTTCACATGTGAAATATCTCGCTTGAATGGGGCCTGTAGGGGGCGTGGCGGCCATAAGAACAAGGCTCGCTCCGAAACACCCAAAAACGTGGATAAAATAAGAAGCTATAACGTAATTGTTTTGAAGCTATAACGTAATTGTATATATAGGTTTGAAAGGTAGCTGAATACGAATATGACACCAAATGTTTACAAATCAAAATGGCGGATCCAACATGGCGGACACAAATTACAAAGAAACATGCTATGAATCTGAAATCAGGTATATGGAGATATTCGATGTCGCTGTGTATGAATCAGATGCCAAAAGTGTAAAATTCAAAATGGCGGACCCAAGATGACGGACAAAATGTAAAATACTGCTATGGAACTGAAAGCACATAGATAGAGGTTTACGTGGTCGGGGAATACGAATTCAATGTTAAACGTACAAAATGCAATATGACGGATCGAATGTGGCGGACGCAAAATGCAAAAAAGATATGTACAGAACGGGCATATGTTATTCTTACACATGTAGTAGAAAAATACTTATAGTGCATAAGGGGGAAAGTAGATGATGAGGGAATGTGTTTTGCTATGCCAACATTGAGGCACAGAATGCAAGGCAGATTTTGTAGTGCACATGAAAGTTTTAAGATATGAACAGATTGCAATCATAGGCAATAATTATTTTACTACCAACTCCCTCTCCCGCCGCCGGAGAGATACGCAGGGATCGGCATGTGTTATATATCGTTGAAAAGCTGCATCGACTACTCTTCACATCTGTAATATCTCGCTTGAATGGCCTCTGTAGGGTATGTTGCAATTATTTTCATATACCATCTGAAGATTCGAACAATGACAGTGAAAAGTAAGCGTTTAAAATATTGTTATGCTTCCATAACTGTCTTTCCGGTTTCACATTATGTCGTGTACACTTGTGAGCAATATGTATGATAAATGTCCATTCTCCGTAGTAGGGATGGTACTGATACCGAGAGTAATTTTGATCTTGTGTGCTTTTCCAAATCGAAAGAAGATCGAGACGGAGCCCAGGCTCGTCTCGATACTCATACGTCCATTCTATACTTTTGCGCCTTTTGTCCACCATATTAGATGCGTCATATTGCATTTTGAACTTTTAACATTGAATTCGTATACCGCGACCACGAAAACCTCTACCTACCTGCTTTCAGTTCCAGCAGTCTTTTACATTTTGTCCACCATATTGAATTTTACACTTTTGGCATCTGATTCATACACAGCGACGTCGAATATCTCTATATACCTTATTTCAGATTTATAGCATGTTTATTTGTAATTTGTGCCCTCCATATTGGATCCGCCATTTTGATTTGTACACATTTGATGTCAGATTCGTATTCAGCTACCTTTCAAACCTATATATACCACGTCTCAAAACAATTACGTTATAGCTTATTGTTTTATCCACGTTTTTGGGTGTTTCGTAGCGAGCCTTGTTCTGATCTTTAAATGGCCGCCACGCCCCCTACAGACCCCATTAAAGCGAGATATTTCACATGTGAAGTATACTCGGTGTGACCTTTTCAACGATATATAACACATGCAGATTCCCGCGTAACACTTCATGTACTTCCCTAGTAAGAGACTTTTCTCCTCACTCAATTCCATACACCATTTGTAAACCCACCCCATAGACCGCTGGGATTCTGACACAAGGCCCACAGTCTCTTTCGTGATCATTCACGAATCTTTAAAATGAAACCGTAAAAAAATCATGCTATTTTTCTTGATGAGCGCGTAATCGGTGAAGTGGTAAGGACATATTAACTAATTAATCTATTATCTGCGTCCAAAATAAAAATGCGGACATTTTGTCATTTCTATAGAAGTGCGATACGGACACGGACACAACTCCTAAAATACAAATTGTCCGTACAGGACACAGGCATGTGACAACTCTAGCCAGATAGTATTTCCAAAATGCTGTTACAAGTGCTAATAATTTTTCACAGAACAATAATCTAGGTGCGCAGTTTGTAAGTCATAATTGTTGTGCACTCAAATTATTGCACTATGTGAAAAATCCTGAAACCAATTATTTCTTTGTTTACTAGAATTTTGCAGATTTTTAACTCACATTTTATCCTTGTCTTTAAGTAATCCATTAAACTTTAAAACAAATGGGGATGAACGTAGCGAATTAAAAATAAATCAAATTTGATCAGCACTAGAAAAATGTAAGTATTACATGTTCAAAATTCGTTCGTTCTTTCTTTCAAAGACTATTAAAGCATGATATTCAATCGTGTAGTATCATTAAACACATAATTATTTTAAGTTTTTTTTTTCTTCTAACTAAAATATTACTCTGGTTCAGAGGCAGTCAAGCGGAGAACGTCATCTGATAATGACGGTACATGTTCATTCTACAGGAACACGCATTATAGAATACATCATAAGAAAGGAGTCTGGAACCCATCTGTGCCGATGTTTCTGTTTTTTGATACTTGGCTACACGACAATGTGATACAGCATACTTTCTACTACTGAAAAATTTCTTCTATATTACTAAGCACTTTTATTGGTTAATCTTATTTTTATACACTATGTTTAAATTCTATATACTGCAAAAGCTATGTAGCTGTTTAAATACTGGTATTGCTTTCTGCATTACTATCGTACTAAGTATCACACATTGTAACACAAGCTGAAAAGTTATACTTTTAGCTCATGCTAACGTTAACAAGCTGTAAATAACCACAAAATTTGAATTAGAATAAAATTTTAAGAGCCAATTAAATTAGCCAATTGGTTTTAAAAATATTATGAGTAATTTTGAATATAATTTAGCTCTTGCGTCAACTCTAATAATTAGAAAGAACTGTGGAATATTCTCTTTTAGGGTAAAATAATACGTTAGTGCCAAAAGAAAGTTCTGATTAGAGCGAGAATCAATGGATATATTACTTTGTAAAAAGACAGTTGTATAACATTGGGAATTTGACTGTGTCAAATTCAATTTCTGTTGTCAGGCTTTGCGACAAGTATGCTGATCACTCAATGAAATTCATTCACAAAATGCGAGTTATTCGTTTCGAAAAATTGTGTATCTTTTCTAACCATTCATCTAATGAATAACATACTATTGTCATGATTAAATACATGTAATAAACTAAGAAATACAGTACTTATATTCCCACACATACGCTGAAATAATAAATAAATAAATAAATAAATAATGTTGTGAATTCCAACTTACTTACCACCATATCCTGGCCCAGGTGTCTGAAAAGCAGGAAACAAGGCATCCGTGTCCCAGCTTGAATCCGGCATACGAATTTTATATGACAAACTTTTGGGCACACTATTTTCTGTGAAATCTCCTTCGAAAACGATTCCAACAAAATTGTCGCTGGTTGTACTTCTATTAGTTAGGATATCCGAATACTTCTTCTCTAACTCGACTTCATTTTGGCAAGCAGTTAATGCTAAAAAATAAACGTATATATAGATTTGCACAGAAAATATAAATGCATGAAATGTAAACAAATGAAGTGCCGCGAAAGGAAACATATAGGTGCACTAGCTCCATTTAATTTTTTGAATTGGTACAAATATAAGTATTTACATATTCTACTAAAAAAAGCAATTTCATTAAATGAAAACATAAACACTCAGTAATAAAATATGCCCGTTACTTGTTGTAGCTACTGTCTTTCAGAGTTGTCAAATCTTATTGATTAGAAATAGACGGCACACATGTACAGTTTCGTCGTTGAAAAACTGGTGCTAAAAGCGAAGATTTGTCTTACTATTGTTCTAAATAAAATTATGGATTTTTATTGATCAAGTTATATATTATAGTATCCCAATCGTTATCCAACTTTACCCTATCTGTGCTCAGTCCAGAACATTTTTTATGCGGATATAATATGATTCAAATTTATTTATTTCTATTTGCGATGTAGGTAATATCTATACATCTTTTATGCTGTGATTATTAATAAATAAAAGTTTTCAGAAAGCTATAACAGATCCTTTATCCTCTTTTGAACCTCTAATGTATTCGTTGATTCTGGTTTTTATATTATGTTTTGGCGTTCTGATGTATGTACTATGGCATTGGCATTTAATTTCATAGACTCCTGGGCAGAAATTTTGATCAATACAGTATTGCTTAAATACAGTTTTTCGTCTTAACAGGCAGTTTTAAACTTAGTTTAAAGTTGTACTTTTGTGCTATTTCCTTAAGTTTATATGATAAATATATATAACGAAAAAGTAATCCCTGTATATTTATCCTATGTTATTATGCCTCTATGTTTATCCTGTGAAATTTTGAATACTACTGGTGTTCCCTTCATCAGAGAACCTCTGCATGTGATTTTTATACGCATAAGAAATAGGCACACTCATTTAAAATTGAGGCTAACCTATGAATTAATTTCTTTCTTACAATTGTAGATTGATTTTAACTAAATATGAAATTTAAAGAAAAAAGAAGAAGAAGAAGAAGAAGAAACAAGAAAAAGTCAGGCAAGATTAATCTTATTCTTGGTACATCGTGGATAAATTTATAAAACCAGCTTATGATATAAATACTACTTCGACGAATTAAGGGGGCGCGGTGGCTCAGTAGTAGAGCGCTCACCTCCGGTGCTTGGAGTCCCTGGTTCGATCCCAGCTCGCGCCGTGTGGATTTTGTGGTGGACAAACACAGTGCTCGTGGGTTTTCTCGGGGTTTTCCCATTTCCTCCCATCTTCTTCATTCCACCATTTCAGTCATTTCTCATTATCACCGTCTCCTTTAGCCTAACCGGCATAACTGTGGGACGTTAAACTTAACGATTTCATTTCATTTTTTGACGAATTAAAGGTGCATATACAGGGTTCCTACTGATCTGGAGAAATCTATTTCCCTGACTTCTCCTTGACCTTCCCTGACCTTTGGCAGGAAATTCCATGAGTTTCATGACAGGTGTCGGATGACGTTGACATAAATAAGGAATAAATAACGGTGAATATTTAAATATGAGAATATTTATTCTATAGGGACAAATAGTAATCAATTGCTCATACGTACATCCCACTTACCACCCATAAAAATTTGAGCAACGTTCCACACTGTGATCATTAATGGTTGGCTAAGCTGAAATTGGTGTACAATTAATGTTAGAAAAAATATATTTTATAAAATTTTCCTGATTTCCAATCTTTTTCCCTGAGTTTCCCTGACTTCTCTCACTTTCCTGACCAGTAGGAACCCTGATATAAGAGATTCTAAGGATCAAGATTCGGCTATTTCTGAGTTGTTAAAACATTTAGAAATGCCCAACCACAGTTATCCATCTCTTCAATCTTTTTGTCCTGAGAAATCAAATACTTAAAAGTGAGCTCTCTCAAAGGAGCAACTGAGCATTGGGAAGTTTAAAGTAGAATTTTTACCGCATTTATATTCTGTAAGTGCTTACTGGTCAGTAAATGTTCACCGTTGTCCTGTTTTTCAGTTACATTTTATAATTTTGTTGTGTTCCAGTTTTTGATACATTAATTGAGAGGGTGCTTTCTAGACAGAGATTATAATGTTGTTCTTGTATAACGAAGTTATAAAATCTGTACATTTAGTTTTGATTATTAGGAATGTGAGTTTTGTTTTGGCGGTAAGAAACAGAAGGGTTCGTGAAATTTTTCACAGAATAAATATACAAGTATAATGAAGTTAGTTTTATTATTAAGTTAACAATACTGTACCATATATTTTCTTCATTGTCAAAGAACAAGCAACAAATATGTTTATCCTAACACTCGATTATTATTATTATTATTAACTTTGAATGAGCTGATTTTTGAATCAAAAATCCTATATATATCAATCAAAAATTTTCTTGTACGCTTTATATCTGGAGAACTACATATAGTGTAGCCAAACCCAAACTAACTTAGTATAATGTGCTTATTCCGTAGAAAATACGAAAACTCGATTTAGGGGTCGTTCAAAAATTTTGAGCCCCTGATCCCAAAACTAATTATTGGCCAAGATCGCAATCTTTTGTTTCATTTTTCTTGGATCATTCCTAATATTCTTGTTTATGTATACAAAAACTGCACGAAGTAGGTTTCTTGCAAAAGATTGATTTGGCATTTCTCTACGAAAAGTAATATACAAATTAGTTAACGAATTATGACTCTTTATCTCAAGACTGCGGTTAATATTTAATAATTGATTTAATTGTGATGGAAGAAACTGTAATTGTTTCCTACTTCTAAATAACTAACGTAGCATCTGCATAACGAAAATATTTTATGAAGTTTTATTTTTGTTTTAGTAGAATTTTTGTGCCAAGTGGTCCGTAAAAATCAATGTTTGTTAACAAGGTGCGAAGGGATTGTCCATGGTTAGCTCTTGTTGTTGTCTAGAAATTTTCTCTTCAAACTGAAAATAGTTTTCTGTAAACAAACCTCGAGGATTTGGGTAATTACATCAATTTTTCAAATTGGATAGTTTATTAATTTGTAGCCACCGAATAATAAAGACAAGTGACTTCAAAATTAGCAATACTGTAAAAATTGCTTCAATATTATAGTTAAAATGTGTACAATATCTAATTAAAGCATTTCTACAGTTTTCTGCCATTCCAGCTTTCTTCTATCTTTCCATGATATTGATTCCTATCTAAAAGGCTCGAAAAAACGTAGCAATTCTGATCACGAAAATTCACCAATAACATAAAAAAAATATTAAACTGCAAACAGAATTAATACAGTATCAACATGTTCCTCAATTGGTTATTAGCTACCATACAGTGTAAAATATAATTTTTAATAATTTACTTTAGTTATGTAGGTGTTCATTATACATTGCTAGTGTTTGTGTCATAAAGAATATTAAAAGGTACAAAATTAGCATCAATGTTTCCACATTTCTATAATTGTACGGCTAGCACGATATATTATCAACTATAAAAAATAATTACACATGGATTGTTTTTTCAACCTTATAAAACTTCATACCGGTATATCATCTAAGTGTGGTCAAGAGTTTCTGTCTTTCATCCTTTCTTTCTGTGTTTTAAGTTACCAAAATAGTTCTTATGTAATCATATTGCTTGAAATGAAAGACATTAATAATAATAATAATAATAATAATAATAATAATAATAATAATAATAATAATAATAATAATAATAATAATAATAATAATAATAATAATAAACATGTTTCTCAATAGAGTAAGTTAGTTAAATTTACCTGACGTAATTTAAATAACAAACACTAATTAACAATAGAAACAAAAAGTAAAACGCAGAAAGATATTGATGTTACTTTGTTATGGTGACCATTATAAACAAACAAACGGAAACAATCAATAAATAGACTCAGCCTGTCTCGCATCGATCCAGCTTCAGCCTATTCATGTACGTGAATATCAATACAGAACTAAACTAAAATCGGGGATTAACTAAAATAACTAAAATATGGGATTACGGTCGAATTCAGAGAGATGTATGCTAAAATTTGCCTGTTTGTATACACATTCGGATATTAAAATACGATGATAAAAATATTTTTGTTTCCTAGTTGAATAATCAGAAAAATGTAAAGAATCACAGTGAATAATAATAATACTTTTATAAAATGTATTAAAAAGGAGATTTCATTGTGGGGTTAGATGAAAAATTGGACTAACATGGAACATCCGCAAAGTGTTGCAAGAAGACTTCAACGAAATGTTGCAGGTAGATACTAGACATAAAATAAAGTGACTCGTATTTTTTCGTTTCTGCGGAAAAACGGTTTTAAGGGGCCTAAGCCCCTTCCGAAAAATTTTCAAAAGAGCTCAAAATCTCCAAAAGGACACAAACAATTTGCAGAAAAAGATGTATACACATAGTAGATAGAAAATAAGGAATACGGGTTTTCTTTCGTGTGAGAAAGTCGTTGCAGGGGGAGCAACAGCCCCCATTCAAATCTCCAAATAATATGCCAAAGACCAAAATCAACAAAAGGACAATAACCAATTTCGAGAAAACTACGCATGCAGATACTAGACATAAAAGTAAGAAAAACGTATTTTTCGTTTCTGCGGATAAACGTTTTGAAGGGGCCTAAACCCCTGCCGAAGTATTAAAAAGAAAAAAGCTACGTGATATTCCATGTAAGACGAAAAGTACTGAGCACGAGCGAATCAATTCCCTAACATCAATAAAAACTTTTGCCTTTTACCTTAGAAAGAGCGCTCGATGCTTTCAGTATAAGCCACATTTTTTCATTGTATCCCTAGCCAATATATCCCTAGCTGGGGATAGTGCAAATTTTAGTGCACAGCTTGTAAAAGCATGATTCTAAAAATCTTTTCTTCTTACAGTTGTTATTTAGCTTTCAGTACTCATCCAATATGCTGCAATCAATTCTTTACTCCAAACTTCCTTAGCTTTATAATATTAAATGATCTCAATATGTGAGTTAACATATTTTCTTATCTAACCATAGCATTTTACAACGCTTACAGCGAAAAAAAATATGTATATAACTTACGGAAGCCAATAGTTTCTAACTTATCCGTTAAAAGTGCAACATAAAGGTCTCAAACTACACTGAACCACTCTACCACCTTTGAAGTAACACTTAATTAATTGATGTTGCCTATGTATACAGGACGTTACAAATATTTGTCAATATTTTGAGAATAGATTCCTTACATCTAAACAAGAAAAAAAAAAGTTCATATGGACCTGTGGTCGGAAGTGCATAGTTTTGTAGTTATTTATAGGGTACCGAAAACGTGAGAAAAGGAACTTTAAAATATCCATAGTTCCACTATTATAGGACTTATCGTAGTCGGGTCAAGACATCACTGAGGAACTGGTACGTGAATTATCCAAATATCCATTTTTTTCAGAATCTCCGGTACTTAACACCATCATTTGTAGAGAGGCTGTTTGGCAATACTTGATCACTCTTCCACTTACCTCTCTAAAAAATTGGTGTGCAAGTACTGAAGCATTCTTAAACACGGATATTTGGATAGTTCACATACAGTTCCTCAGTGATGTCTTGACCCATAGTAGTGGAGCTATGAACTTTGAAGGTCCACTTGTTTCACGTTTTCGGCACCCTATAAGTTCGAAACTAACAACCTTTGAGAACAGGTCCATTTGAACTTTTTTCTTATTTCAATGTGAGAAATGTGTTCCCAAAATCTTGTGACAGATTTTTGCAACACCCTGTATATGCAATTTAAATATGTATACGTACATTTCTAATAATAATTAGTTTTATAGTAAAACGATAAACTCGTGCGACAATTATGAGAAACATTGTATTGTCAATAGATTTACGTATCTTCAAAAAAAAATCGCAACACTATTTAGTTTGAAAGTGTGTGAAAATTAACCCCTTTTGGGATTTCCACTTTTTGAGCTAAATTTTTTATACTTTTACTCAAACAGCTACTGCTTTCTTACTATTTATCGTAGGATCATGGTTCATATTTCGTTGTTTTCAGGATAAAGCACACTTTCCAACGGTACCACTCACATGTCCGTATCATACACCTCAACCGGAAAAATCGGGGAAAACTGTAAATTTCTCTAAAAAAAAAATCACCCCCTAGGAACACTTACGCCCCTCGCGACCGGCCCCGGTTTTACGTAGGGATCTCAAAAAATTAGAGAAATACCCAAAGGTACACACAATCCGTATGCAATGTTTCAATCTGATGTCTTGAAAACTAAAGGCTTGAAAAATTTTAGAAATTTGTCTTAAGAAAAAACAAAAACGTCACGCCCTTCTGCCCCCACTTCATGCCGTCAAGTTGACCATCCGGTTCCAAAATGCATCTGGGGGTTTTTGGTCCATCGTTGACTTGACCAATAACAGAAACGGTTTAAATACCTGTTATACAATCTAAATCAGCGGTCAAAGACGATACTACGTCATGGTAAAAAAAAGTTACCAAAAATCCTAAAAGGGTTAAATTGCAAGATTTTACTCTAACACACAAACAGAGAAGTAACTTAACAAAATCGTTACAAAAAGGGAAAGGAAAAAAAAAACATGAATATTACATACCTTCGGAACTGGGTAGCTTTGACATAACTTGTTTCATGAGCTCTTTAGTAAAGTTGTTTTCTGGAGCATAAGCTACTACTTTTCTTCCATATAGGTTTATTGAATTTATTATATCTTTCATAGACTGCTGTGGAAAGATTCTAGGATCTGGTATGTACACTGTGCCTAGACTTCCACCTGTTTGACTTCGTATAACTGCAAGAACAACGAACAGCAATATCGGTAGGAGAAACTCCAATGAAGTCAATAGCCAATGCCTTCGTCGAACTAGTAGGTTCTTCCATACCATTAGACGAAGTTTTCTGAATATTCTTGACATTTTGGTTGCGTTAATCTTTTTTCACACTTTTATTTCAATGATTGAATATTTCTCTATACACGTCTACTGTAGATATTGTCCATGTAGGCAAATCTGAAAAAAAAAATGGCAATTATTATTTAAACAATATAAAAAGCGAAAAAGACTTGTACATTGATAGTCACTTTTGTATCTCTACTACTATTCAATAATTATATAAGAAGTCGAATTTTCGCTGACAACTGTCAGCATTTTCAAGACTTAGGTAAGGAACAATATTCTGGAAGAGACAGGGAGTATGGAAGTTAAATATTTAAATTTATAAGTGTTTAGATTTGGAAATGTCGTACTTCGTTCTTTTATTTCCAAATTTAATTGTCATATCTCTATAGGTATAGCAGGCAAGCAGTACTAAAGTTCAGTTATTTTAGAAAATGTTATATACAGTAGAACCACTTTCGTCTGCCCTCGGCTGGTCCGCCACTCCGGCTGATCCGACCGTGCTCGAGCCGAACTTGTCCCGACTCGTCGGTGACTCACGAGGCTCAGTGTCGTTTACTGCCGTCGCAGTATTGTTGTTTACTTGCTGCTACCGCATATGCGCTTTAGTGCTCCGTCATCTTTTGTATCGTTTCTTTCGTTGTGCATGTTTTCTGTACTGTACTGTGCAGTTTTTAGAGCTTACTGTTCGTTTGTCTTTACTGTAAATCCATATTTTTCTGTATTTTCTGATAATTCGACCTTCCTTTGCGTTCAGACCATATCCCCAAACCAAAGACGACGGATAAGATGGGTTCTACTGTAATTAGTTCCCATGTTTTGAAGGTGTGACTTATCGATATTTCTGTAAGCAGAGCCATCGTTAGTGTTGTAGTTACTCTACACTGGCGTGAGAAATTTTAACGTGGTAAAACATAATTATCACTCTCCAGCAGTGGCGTATTTACAAATTTGTTTCAGGGGTGAGCTTTGCTAACTTTAGTCCTGGAAATGTGAACATTCTGCAAGATATTTCATTTACTTTAATATAGGAAATAAAATTTCGAGAGGGGCCTTAAGCGAAAACACTTCGATCATTTGGAAACAATTTGCAAAAAAAAATCACGAAAACACTTCGATCACGAACCTCTCAAGCTGAAGGAGCGTATATAAACCATATAATAACGATGGAGCTGTAATTTATTTGCTGAAGAAAGGTCTACATTCGCACGTTCCTCATTTGGTTTCTCTAAAATTGTTCATTGCCGAGAACATCTTCGGTACCCTCTTATAGACTGCAGTGTTGAAGCGAGTGGGGAACGGTAGTATTTAACGTTGAGTGTCGTTTGTGTCTCTGACAGAGCGACGGCTGTTTGCTTGTTCGTTGACATGCAAGTGAGCGTGGAAACCCACCGTATATCTGCACTTGCCATGATATAGAAAGCACACGTTCCATTCAGGTACGAAGCAATATGCTACCCACCCCACTGAGTACTGGTCTACATTCAAGGCAGTAACTAGTATGAGCAGTGACGTATTTAAGGGGGGTTTCCGGGGTTAAGCCCCCCGAAATGTTACTTACTATAGTAAAGTAAATGAAATATCTTGCAGAATTTTCACATTTCCAGGCGACACCCTTTCCCCCCGAAAGTTAGCAAAGCCCTCCCCGAAACAAAATCGTAAATACGCCACTGAGTGTGTGATACATTCGTAACGACGTCAATTCTGTCCTTCTACTTGATCTGGACATTTTTCAAAACCGTATCTTCCAGCAGACTAACGGGTATCTCCATACCGCCACGGCAACCTAGCGCGCTCTCTCGGCATACGCCTTCTACTTTGGCCTGCTAGATCTCCGGATCTAACTATTATCGATTGGTTGATTTGTTGGAGTTATTGTCTCTTTTCAGTGTCGAGGTTATATGAGACATGGGCCTTCCGAGGTATTGTCACCAAGTAAAATCTGAACTTCCGTAATATGTTCAAATTTGAAGATTCTCTCACCGGAAGGAACTCAGGACCTCATACACAAAAGGTGTGCGCGTTAGTCGCTAGACCAGCGGATAATATAACGTAGATGTGAGATATGGAACGGCGTTTGACTACTGGTCGGTATCCAGTAAACAATCATCCCCTGCCTACGCGAAGATATAACGTACCAGACTAATTCTATCGGGGTTTGCTATTCTCTGTATACAGAGTGAAATTAAGCATTCTAAATTAGTTGCATCTTACAGTTTAACTCTCCGCAATCTTCACTTCAAAGTTAACTTACACTTTACAATTGTTATTTTAAAAAATGGTGAGAGGAAGAAATAAGATTTTTTTCTATATACATTCTTGTAGACTTGACGAGAGGAACATGATGACGATATGATTAACATCTGAAGAAGCAACGTAAGCTTTTGTAATTCAAAATCATTGATTAGTTGAAGTTCAACATTCCGCTTGACTCATACGTATTGATTTTACCTTGCCAAACGTTAACTAAGTTTTAATATGCATTAATGTACATTTACGAATTTGATTTTAGTATGATATCTTAAGGAATATTCCATAATACCAGGGGCAAAAGTGGGTCTGAAAAGGTAGGTAGCCGCATGACTTCACACCGTCCCCCTGCCTATCTTTGCCCATTGTAATTTATTAGGAACTGGGGGACGCCTTACATATTTTTTGGAAGTGGAGGACGGGGACTGCATAATACTGTCCCAATTTTTAAGGTGGCTGGCTGTACTTCCGTCCGTACAAGTGAGCAACGTCACGAGCAGTATCGTGAAGCGTTAATCATTACTGGATGAGCTGAAGAAGTGTAAAAGTGCCAGTTGTAAGTGTTCAATATGGAATGGAGCGAGTATGAAAATCGTGTGGCCGTAATAGCGTTGTACAAGGTAGGCAAATCACCAGGGAAGAATTTAAAACCCTCCAGAAGCTACCCAGCACTTTATTGAGACTGAAACTGTGAAAGATCGCCCTCGGCAAGGAAGACCACGCACAGTACGAACACCTCAACTGTCAAAGCAGCGGCGGCTCGCGTCCGACAAATTTCAGTTCGGGAACAGTCAGTTATGGCTCGTGAGCTAAAAATATCGAAAATGTCTGTCTCGCATCTGAGACTCCATGTTTACAAACATCGCAAAGAACATCTCATAAAAGAAATGAAGCGCCAGAGACTCCTAAAAGTAATGTGCTTACTTAATCGTTACACAGCAAATGAGAACTGTCAAATCCTTTTAACTGATTAAAAGATTTTCAGTATTGGGAGGAGACTTTCAATGCCGAAAATGACAGGATATATGCCACATCCTCTAGAGAAGTTGGTGGAAAGTCTCCAAGGACCCAAATGGTTCAGCATCCTCTCTGTCATGGTGTGTGGGTTGTGAGCTACGAGAGCACAACGGAGCTCCATTTCTGTGAAAAGGGGGGTCAAAACGTCAGCCAAACTGTAGACTCTACCAGGAGACAGTGCTTGAGAAACTAGTCAAGAATTTCACCAACACCCCCTTCCATGAACAGAACTGGAGCTTCCAGCAGGACTCAGTCCCAGCACACCGGCACGAGCAACCCAGCAGTGACTGGAGCCAAATGTTCCGGACATCATTTCCACTTCAGATTTGCCTTCTGCAAATCCGGACCTAAACCCTTTGGACTGCAAATTGTGGTCCAAACTTAAGGAGATGGCTTGCAGGAAGAGACATCCCAATATTGAAAGTTTAAAGCAGTCTCTTCGGAAGGTAGCTGTAAATTTTCTAGTTGATGTGTTGCATAATGCAATTGATAAGCGGCCACAAAGACTGTGTGATGCTAATAGTGGCCATTTTGAACAATTATTTGCGATTTTGGTTCATAATGCATCCATGTAACTCATGTAATTAGGATATTAAAATACCTCTAAGGGCTGCTTTCTCTTTAATGTGGAACATTGTCAATTCTGCAAGGTTAAGTTCTGATAAGCTCCGCACCGCCAAACCTATGTACTAAGTAAGTAACGAAGCCAACTAGTAAATCTAATATAAACTAATCTAATATAACCTAATCTAACCTAGCCTATTCAGAAGTCATTATTGTCATGCTGATGGAATAGATGCCATTTCATACAACGATATCTGAAATTGGTAAATGAATGAAATGAAATCTCTGGCTTACGTCCTGTTATGGTAATTCTTCGAATCCAAGGTGCGGCTTCTGTCAGATTTTGGACAACCAAAATTTACGTGCGTCTTAGATTCGATGTTGTCTTGAATTCGGTGGATATAAGATACTACAATATAGCTACGTATTTCATGCACGTATAACATTGACTCTGCTACAGTCTCTAAGACCGGTAGTTATAGATCGCACTCCCTAAAGGGAAAGAAAGGGAAGGCACCATCTTGTGCGATCTGTTTCCTAAGGAATCGGTAGTAACCACGAACTTCTGATTTTGGAGAAAATAATGCTGAAGGTGACTGGAAAGAATTGTAAAAAGAGAAGTTACCAATGTAGCAAGGTAAAGTACCATACATTTGTAAACAAATACTAAATATGTACCCTATAAACGTTAAAATAAACATGGAGAAAATTAAAATATAAACATCCCGAAACACATTCCTACGCCGTAAATTTGATTTTTTTTTCTGAAAAATGAGGCGAAAATTTAGGTGCGACAGGTTGGAAGAATTATGGTATTATACCTAATAGACTGAGAGAGACGGATGACTAATAAGAGAAAATGCTTAAGGAAAAATTGTGGTATGTGGAAGGATACGGCAAATTCCGAGAAAACCCACGGACAGGATGTTGTTTACCATAAATGCACAAGACCCAGGATCAAAGTAGATACTCGTCGCACGAGAGATGGGCTTCTACCATTGAGCTACCATAAGGAGCATCCGGATTAGGGAAATTGGCTATGCGCATAAAGGAAGATTTTTTGCTTTCAACATTTGGTAATACAGATATAATTGTTTGTTCTCGTTGTTGAAACTAGTGTTATTGCTCGCGTCTTTGTAAAGTACTGTGGTAAGAGTGCACTTGCAAGTGATTTTGTCACATTGTGCAGAACAAGTGATTTTGTCACATTGTAGACATGACATGACAGTAGGAATAAGTAGCCTAGGGTAGGGCCGGGTTAGCTTGGGGAAGTTTGAACTCATTTTGTTAAAATTAAGAGTATAATTGCTCGTATTGCTATTTATTGTATCGGTTCCTATGAATGTTCTGTACAAAGTGTACTCTTATTAAGATACAAACCGGAGCGGGCTTTGCGAAGATAACCCACACTACAAATATTATCGCGTATTACAAGCTAAAAAAATCCCCTGGAGCGACGAAATTTTCCCTCAGCTCTAATATCTTTCTCAAGCAATGTGAGTTTCCAGTGTTGTCGCAGAACTACTTTTCTCGGGGTTAAGTGTTGTATCGCCGAACCAATTTTAGGCATTTTACCGGGTCAATTGGAGAATTTAAGTTTTTGAGGAAGAATGAGTGAAAGGTAAGTGGAATAGTAAAAGTTAAGAAAGTGCTTGTTTGTGTTGGTTGTTTTTGATGTAAGCGGCACTGCATGTGGAGGTGGATGGACTATTTCGCGGAGAGATACACTTGTTTTACTATACGGATCGATAGATTGTAAAATGTACAGAAAAATTTGGTAGTCTTTAATTTGCCCATTTCATGTCGAAAACAGAACCCAACCACCCCTGTGGGGTTTCTAACCCGTTCCTACTCCTACTACAACACCTCCTCCTCCTACTACTACTTATATTATAGATTCGTATAGTAATACTGCATACCTAAAGTAACGTAATCTAACGTAACTTAATGTAATCCAACCAAATATAACCGAATGCAGCACATTTTCTTACATTTTTTTTTCAAATTGGTCCGGCGATACAGCACTAATGCCCTTTTCTCCCTCATATATTGAGTCTTCCCCGCCCGAGTAAATCTGCTAAAAATTACCACTAATACCAAGTGTCAATATAGAGGCAACCCTTGCGGCTTCGCTGTTCTAACCGTCTGTGCTACTGGCCTGCTTCCTCTTTCTTCGATTCCCGGTGGGCTATAATCGAATCATTTAATGAAAAAGTTTTTTTTTTCTTAATTAAGAAACGATTTGGTCACAGAAACAGTGTAGTAATCACCTGAGCAAGCACGATAGAAGTAAAATAAATATAAAGTGGCTAGTAAAATACACATTGATTATTTAAGTGCACGGCAAGCTGACGTAAAAATCTTTCTTTCTTTCTTCTTCACTATTAATAGTGTTGAGGTATGCCTCCGACTTAGAAACAGTCTTCTTAGGCTATGAGTGTTGTATTTGGTAGATAAACTCAGCTGATTGTTGGGGGCCGCGGTGGCTCAGTGGTAGAGCGTTCACCTCTTGTGCTTGGGGTCCCGGGTTCAAACCCTGCTCCCGCCAAGTGAACTTTGTGGTGGACAAACACCGTGTGCGTGGGTTTTCTCGGGGTTCTCCCGTTTCCTCCCACTTTCTTCATTCCACCATTTCATTCATTTCTCATAATCACCGTCTCCTTTAGCCTAACCGGCATAACCGTGGGACGTAAAACTCAAAGATTTCATTTCATTTTCATTTTCAGCTGATTGTTTTCATAAGCTCCCAAATATCTTCTTCAGTTGAACGAATATTTCGAGCAATACACTTGTCATTGTCCTGAATAATGAATGCTTCCTCTATATAAAGATAACTACTTAAACATGATTGAATATATCGAGATTTTTAAAAAAATATTCCTTATGTTTCTACCGAACTTTCTGTTTAATTATTTCATTTTTATAATGAAATAATGATAAATAAAATATGATCTAGTGTACCTATACCCTTATCGCACCAACAATGGTAAGTATCTTTTTTCTTGATTTGAAATAATTTGACTGAAGTAAGAGCAGTACCAAGAAGTATTCTATAATATGTTACTATTTCTTTTCGTGACCAATGGTATATAAAATTTCTGAGTTTATGGGGAGGGGGGTTCCAACTGTTTCCCAATAAGAGTGTCCTGGGCCAGATTTGTTATTTTGTTGTCAACGTGATTTTGCAATCAAAATATGTCGATCTATAATATAAAAATAGTTTTCATAAGGAATTCTTATATAACATGGTTTTCCTTCTTTACATGCACTCTTTGCAGCGGTATCAATAAGGTCCCCATGTTCTAGGTCTATGTGGGAATGAAGAAAATAGAAATGTATAGAGATTTTTTCTTTAAGCTTTTGAAATAAATGTTTTATATTTAAGAGTATCCATGTTACACTTGTATTCCAATGAATGTTCTTTAATGCTTGTAACAAACTGAGGGAATCTGTACAAATGCAAGATACAATTAGGTTTTGTTTTTTGATATATAATAAAGCTTGACGGATGACAAAAGCTTCTGCTTCAAAAATCGATAATGATAAAGGTACCATAGTTTATATTTAAAAGTTGTTTTGCAATGGAATGAATATTGCAGCTCCCACTGATGAATCTCGATATTTAGATGCATCTGTATAAATCAAAACAGTATCAGGTGGTAATTTTTGAATTTGTTCTGTCCAAATGTTTTTATATATTTTGTTTCGTAATACTGGATTATCTGTTTTAAAGAAATTTGGAATATTAGCTTGAATACTGACTAGATTAGTTGTATATTGCCACGTAAAACAAGGAATAAGGGCAGGGGTGTAGCCAGCAGGTTTGTGTAGGAGGGGCCCGTCGTTTTAGAGAGGGGGCCAGCTACAATGTACAAAGTAAAAAAAAAACTGTGTTGATGCTAGTGTTTTTGAGGCCTGAAAGAAAGGAAAATTTTGGTTTCCTTCTGGAAAACTAAAAACACTATTTTAGCTTATTATTATTATTATTATTATTATTATTATTATTATTATTATTATTATTATTATTATTATTATTATTATTATTATTATTATTATTATTATTATTATTATTATTATTATTATCCATGAATTATATTCAAGATAGTTTTTATTATCCTTAATCAAGAACTACTGCTCGGGACCAAACGCTATACTTTTGTGCATAACTATAACGGTAACCAAGAAAGTTCTGTCCCTTTTCGTGGAGGTCTGTGTTCAATTGGACCTTACACAGTCAGTTGAATGCGTGTGGAGATAAGGCGAACGTCAGTTGTTGGTGTGGGTATATCCAACGTATTATCTGGTTGTGGCAATTCAGATACACCGTGAACTTTCGTAAAGACAGGAAACATGGGACATCCACAGAGCGTCATAAGAGCATGTATGCTGAACGAGTTCAAATGGAGGTCAAATGCCGCTGTAGCGGAACAGAAGATATGCCAGGCCTTTGGTGAGGGTGTCGTGACGACGCGGACAGTGCAGCAATGGTATAACAAGTTTAAGGACGATGACGAAACATCCGAAAACGCCACGTGCCAGAAGACCAACACATGTACAAAGAGGAACTGCGACTACAATTCAGTGTGTGGAGAAACCATTTGGCAGCACATCCATCAACTTGTGAAGCACTACAAGTTGGGTCAATGGGTCTCACATATTTTGACTCCGGGCCAGAAGGCAACGCGGCAGTCGCCTGTGTTTATTTACTGTCTCTGAGCCATTTCTGGACAGGACGTTGACATGTGATAAAAAGTGGGTCCTATACGAAGCTCCACGGCGCCGTCGTCATTGGTTAGCATCCCATGAACCGATTTCAAAACAGCCGAAACCAGCACTGTTCCAGAAGAAGGTCCTTCTGTGTGTTTGGTGCATCGTGCATCGGGAACTGCTACCAGCTGGTCAGAGTATCAAAGCAACTGTGTAGTGTCAGCACTTGACCTGTGCTCAACAAAAACTCAAAACTCTGGAACCATCACTTCTGAATTGCAAATGGGTCCTCGTTTACAGAACAACCCTAAGTTCCACGTGGCTAGGATGACTCAGGAGACCATTCTCCGCCTTGGATGAGAAACAATATTGCAACCACTATGTTCCCCGGGTATTGCACCGTCCGATTATCACCTGTTCCATTCTTTGGACAATCACCTTAGAGGACGCAAGTTTAAATTCCTATTATAAGTCCAAAATGTACCTGATATCTTCTTCGTTTCACGGCCCACCAAGTTCTACCGCGATGGATTCCATGGCCTTCCAGAACGTTTTCAGAAGGTCGCCGATGCTGACGGGGACAATTTTTGATCTTCCAGGTTAGGTGACATATTGATGTTCGAAGGTGGAGGGTGAAAAAGCAACAAAACTTTTCTTGATTACCTTTATATTTAAATTTAAGACCTTGTGTACAGAACCTATCTACACAAGATTGATTTTCTTTGAAATTTCACGTTATTTCTTTACGGTTTCCTGACAAAAATATTTATTTATTATTCGTGACTAAAAAAACATAATTATTTTATTACACTGAGTAGAAATAAAAGACAGAGCGAATGAAATCCTAATTGAATAAAAACATTGTTTCTCACCAAATTTTCCATCCTCTATGTCTTTTAAAATACTTGTTAAAGCATATAAAAATACACTGTACTTACAAATCAGTTTAGTACTTTGTTTTATGGCTGTATTTGTAGTACCTTGTTAAGACGTTTGTCTTCAAACTGTCAAATATAAAACGCAGTAAATTGTGTAATCTGTTGTCACAAAAAGGTATCCTATTTTTCGATCGGTATAAGGAAGAGATACTATATTATTTTTCGATCGGTATGGAAAAACAATGTTTCTCCATATTATTTTATCGTAAATTATTAATTGTCAATAAACTTTGTTACTTTTAAATGAATGAAGCGAGATAATTTTACTATGATGTTTTAAAAGCTGGTCGTTTGGGGGGGGCAGGAAACCATTTGGGGGTGCCTGGCCCCGATGGGCCCCCCTTGGCTACACAACTGAATAAGGGGTACTTTATGGATGAATTACGTATAAATCAATCGTCTTATCAGGGGCTTATCGAAAACCACTAATGGGTGTATAAAGAGGTACCTCGGCCATAGATTCCTATAGGCTACAGATGTAAAATTGTTTTATGTATAGACCTACCTCACAAGGAGGATTTTTTAAAATTAAAATTAAATTGTCCACATGTTAATGGTTCCTATGTCTGGGTGACATGATCTATCATTAACTTGTCTTGTCCTCATCATCGTTATCGGTATTAATTAGGTGCACATAATGCTTCTATGTGGTATAAATGTGTGAAAATTGAATTATATTTTTGAGAAATTGAATTATGTATTTGAAGAATTATAAAATATTTGGTCTAGGAATTAATTCGTGCGGGTGGACAAGAGATGGCGCAACGAACGGAGCGTCCCACAGTTCCGTGTATCCACACATGTGTTGCAAACCCCTGTCATCGCGTATCGTTCGTAGTATAGGGCAGTGGATTAAAGCGTCAACAACACCAGTTTGTAGTGAAGTGAACATGGCGCAATTTGTGCCTGATAAAGTGTTTTTGCGGGGTGTCCTGCTGCATTACTTTAACATGCAGAAAAGTGCGACTGAAAGTCATCGTATTTTGGTGGAAGTGTATGGTGACCATGCTCTAGTTGAGCGAACGTGTCAGAAGTGGTTTGCACGGTTTAGAAGTGGTGATTTCGGCTTGGCAGACCAAGAGCGAGCTGGACAGCCAAAAAAATTTCAAGACGAAGAATTGACAGCATTGCTCGAGCAGGATTCGTGTCAAACGCAGGAACAACTTGCAGCAGCATTAGGCGTTGATCAAACAACAGTCTCCAAACGCTTGAAAGCCATGGGAATGATTCAAAAGATGTCACATTGGGTTCCACATGAATTGAAAGACAGAGACGTTGAAAGACGAAAAACCATTTGCGAATTGCTGCTTCAACGACAGAGCAGAAAGGGGTTTCTGCATCGAATTATTACGCTTGATGAGAAGTGGATCCATTACGAGAACCCTAAACGAAAAAAGGCCTGGATGAAACCAGGTGAACCAGGTCCATCACAACCAAAACGAGATATTCACTGTGCAAAGGTTATGCTGTGCATATGGTGGGATATGAAAGGTGTGGTGTACTATGAGCTGCTGCAACCGGGTGAAACTATGAATGGAGAACGTTATCGACGACAATTAATGCGTTTGAAGCAAGCTCTGGCCAGAACACGACCAGAATGGGAGAACAGACATGATAAACTTATTGTTCAACATGATAACGCTCGCCCACATGTCGCAAAACCGGTCAAAACCTATTTAGAAAATGTCGGATGGGAAGTTTTACCCCACCCGCCGTATTCACCAGACGTTGCTCCTTCGGACTACTACTTGTTCGATTGCATGAACAACGATTTGATTGGACAGCGGTTTACTTCTTCAGAAGATATCGAAACATGGGTCTCTGACTGGATCGCTTCCAAGGATGAGAACTTCTTTCGCCACGGAATCCGTACATTGCCTGACAGATAGACGAAAGTGGTGGCTAGCGATGGACAATATTTTTCTTAAGGTATTTATGTATTTTGTGTTTGTACTACAGCTTCAATGTGTGCGTACCAACCGCACGAAATAATTCCTAGACCAAATATATGTATTTTATAAGAGAGACGGACAAAACCAAAGAAAAGTACATGGAACAGATATGTGAAGAAATAATGGAACTTCAACGGCGCGGCAGATATGATCTGCTGTGTTAGAAAGAACAAGAATTAGAAGGGAAAGCTAACAAATACATATGCACATTTGGAATCGAAGATCAACAAGGTCAGTCACTGACTATCAAAGAATTCTTAGAGTTTGTGAGGAATATATAAAAGATTTATATGACCAGAACAACTGCTCCAAAGATATTGCGTTTGAAGCAGAGGAAGAGGTGGATGATGATGAACAAAGACCCAGTATATTGAAAAGTGAAGTAGTACAAGCCATCAAGGACATGAGAAGGAAGAAGACCACTAGAGACAACGACATACCAGCAGATTTGCTCAAGGAATTAGGAGACAATGCATTGAAAGTACTGACTTCCCTTATTAACAAGATCTACCTCAGTAGAGAATGGCCAAAGGATTTTCTTGATGTTACAATGATTGCATTACGCAAGAAGAAGGAAGCAACGAAGTGCAGCGATCGTAGAACCATTAGCCTTATTTCTCACACTGAAGATTCTTGCGCGCATACTCAACAGATGACTGGAAAATAAGATAGAAGAGATGTTGGAGGAAGATCAGTTTGGATTCGGGAAAGGAGAAGGCACCAGAGATCAGGGCCGTGCCGTGGAAAATCAGCGCCCGGGGCGAGAGTATATGACGGCGCCTCCATACATATATTCCAAGCATTTTTTCCTATCTTTTTCCCTTTTTTCTCCCGAATTTTTCGCTCCCTTACTTCGGCGCCCGGGGCCGGCGCCCCGCTCGCCCCCTCCTCCGGCACATCCCTGCCAGAGATTTTATTGGGTTGATGAGAATTATGTCAGAACGAGTTCTGGACATAAAGGAAGAGTTGTGTTTGTGCTTCATAGACTGACAAAAAGCTTACGACAGGTTCAATTGGACGAAACTTTTGCAAATACTTAAAGAAATAGAGATCAACTGGAGACACCGAGGGCTCATTCGCAACGTGTACATGGGACAACCAGTCAAAATGCGCTTGAATGAAAGAGAAACCAATAGTGTGGAGATTGGAAGAGAAGTCAGACAAGGATGAAGTATGTCACCCAATTATTCAACATTTATAATGAATGATTAATGAAGGAAGCATTAAAAACGGGAATTGGGTATTTCAGGATTGGAGGGCACCTCATTACAAGATCAGGCATGATACGGTTATTACAGCTAGAACCGAAGAAGGACTACAGGAGATGATTGACAAAGTAGTTGACACTAGGAAACTATATGGAATGGAAATCAACATAAAAAAATCGAAAATCATAAGAATATCACGTGGAAATTCGCCCTTATGGGACAGAGTAGAACAAAGAATACTTGAAGAGGTCGACCATTTCAAATATCTGGGAAGTATTTTGACGAAAGATATGTATTGCACTAGAGAAATCAGATCGAGAATTGCCACAGCCAAAGAAGTATTCAACAACAACAAGTCACTCTTAACTAGCAGCCTTAATATTGGACTAAGGAAGAAATTGGTCAAGTGCCATATATGGAACATTGATTCAGATTAAGCATGATTTGGAGTCTTGAACATTACCGAAGTAAGAAAAGAAATATTTAGAGAACTTCGAAATGTAGTGTTGGAGGAAGATGGAGAAGATAAAATGGACAAAAAGAGTAACAAACGAATACGTTTTAAAACGAATAGGAGAGAAGAGGACGCTTCTAGCCACTATCCTTTGTAGAAAGGCCAATTGGACTGGACACATCTTGCGAAGAAATTGTCTTCTTCATATCGCCATAAAAGGAAAGATGGAAGGAAAGCGAGGAGTAGGGAGAAGAAGAACACAACTGATTGATGACTTGAAAATTAGATTAAAATATTGGGAGTTGAAAGAGGAAGCTGAAAATCGAGAAACGTGGAAGAAATTTTTCCAGACCCAAACTGAAAATTAAGAAGAAAAAAGAAAGAAAACCTCATTAGTCCCAGGAAATGTCAATAGGAAGAAGAATACTTAATAATAATAATAATAATAATTATTATTATTATTATTATTATTACTATTATTATTATTATTATTATTATTATTATTATTATTATTATTATTATTATTATTATTATTATTATTATTATTGTTATTGTTATTATTATTATTATTTTCTAGGTTTTTGGGTAGGCACGTACCTATCCGGTCTACCCGCGAAACCCGCCGCTGCCAATGAACCACTCTCTTACTGCATAAATCAGCATGTACTAACTATGAGAAAACCGCAGATAATACCAGTTTCTGACATAACTAACTAACTAACTCTATGGCCTATGGAACCCGGAGGTTCAGTGCCGCGTTCACAAAAGCTCTCCACTGACTTCTATCCTTAGCTAATTGCATCCAGTTTCTACTTTGTATTCCTATCTCTGCAAGATCCATCTTAATATTATCCTCCCATCTGCGTCTAGGTCTTCCTAATGGTCGTTTTCCTATGGGTCTACCAGTCAAGACTTTGAAAGCGTTTCTACTTTCTTCCAGTTTCTGACATATTTGCAACTATTACGGCCATCTTGAATTATTTTCTTATGAAACATTTACATGTATAAATTCGTTTTCTTACGCAGACTGACATACTGTTTTTGAAATACCGTACTCTTACTAAAAATATCTACTTTCTCCCCTTAATGAAATGAGGGAAAAGAAAAACAGGATATGACACATACGTTCGTACGTCATTAGAGGAGAGCATTCAAACATCACAATGAAAGCTCACCTGTCACTGAAAAATCCCCTGTCATGTGTCACGTGCAGTGAGTCATTTGTATACTTTGTTCGACCTAGTGATTTATCTCCATTCCTTCTTCACGTCGAGTAAAAATATAGATTACATTAAAATGTGAATACCTGTATAACACACCATTTCAAGATCTATAATCTTAAATTAAGTTTTAAAAAAAAATCAGGGATAATCATATCGTCTTGCAAACACTAATACAGTATATATTGGTTTAACAAGTGTTTAATTAAAGTGTATTTTCTTTGATGTCCATTATGCATAAATATAAGAAGTCTGAAGTATGAGTTCCATTTTCACAGGCACAGGAAGAAATAGTGAGAAGAATCAGTATTTAATAATAATAAAATATGTATGTGCATGCGCGTGTGTATGTGTGTATCAGTCTGTCTGTCTGTCATCAACCTTTTTGCATAGAAACGAGTGACCTAGACCCACCAGTGATGGAACTTCATCAAATCTAATTCTGTACGAAGCAGTTTTCGATTTTTGGCTTAAACTTATGCACGTTTCTAGTTTTTTTTCTAATAAGGTATTGTGTATATGTAAAGCAATTACATCACAATTGTGTGGGCTTATATAACAGCAGGGGATAAATACCGGGTGATGGAGGGGGAAACTTACTTCTTTTCTTTTAATTGATGTTAAGACCCGACAACGACGAGTGCTTAACAGCTGGTAACATATATTACATGAACTGATTCACTCACTGACATAATATTACGGGTACTTCCGGTTGACACGGAAAGTTTAAATTTTGCATACTTATAGCGCTAGGAGAGGAGCCAAAAGGAAAATTGTCAAAAGTATGTTTTAAATTTACAGGAGGTAAAAAAGTGGAAGGAAAAAAATCTCCTTGGTAGTGAACACAGAATGTTATATTTTAGGTAATTGAGTTTGGTGCCGTTTGGAATAAAACTTGAAATTCGTTGTTGTAGGTTTTTGATAACGTTGTTTTAGGAAATCACCAACGATCTTTTTTTCCTCTCCATACTATTTAAATGGGACATCTTCTTCACTCCATAATTATTAGGCATTTCCGGAAGCACTAGAATGTTGACATTTCACATGTTTATAGACTCTAATCTGCGGACTAATCTTGACCCGGGATTAATCTACAAAAACAAAATGGCAAAGCAAACATTGTTAGTTTCTAGGAGGTCTATGGGGGACAAAATTTCCCGGTGTTGTTTAAATGGGGTTATTTTTTCATGAAAATCTTAAAAAAAAAAAAAAAAAAGCATTTTAAATTGAAATAAAAACTCAAACCTTGGCATGATC
Source organism: Thermobia domestica (assembly GCF_964235325.1). Lineage (NCBI taxonomy): Eukaryota > Metazoa > Arthropoda > Insecta > Zygentoma > Lepismatidae > Thermobia > Thermobia domestica. The sequence goes on from NC_137462.1 coordinate 66,277,719, forward strand.
GTAGATTTCTGAAAGTAATAAATCCAAGAAAATCGTCAAAAATGAAAAAAGTTCTGTTTTAGTGTGTTGGATTTTTTTTCTTTTAATCGACTGCATGCATTTTAAATAAGACTACTTCCACACCTCAAAATATTCAAATAGTTATAGCAACGACAGGATCTTCAGATTTTGTCTGAGGATTTTAGGTTTGTGGTTAGGTTTATGTGACCGAAAGGAAAAGTCTTAAATATTAGGTTTTTGGTATATAAGAGAAGGGTTATGAGATATCTATCTACACACACATACCACACAATATTTTTATAATATATATATATATATATATATATATATATATATATATGTGTGTGTGTGTGTGTGTGTGTGTGTGTGTGTGTGTAACGAATCTTGTTGACACGATAGTGTTCCCAATTTTGATCGTACCAAGATGATGTATGGTATGTGCATTTGCTTCGTAGACTACTTATTTCTTACTAGGAGAATTTTTTCATGCCGCTTTATCTACCATCCCAGTTCAAAGTGGCGGTCGTTTAAAAATATAAAAGGTCCGTATCTTAATATTTGGGCTAGAAGAAAAATGAAAAGTGTTTCTTAAACCTCTTTAGGGACCTCTACAATTTTTGTTTCACAATGTGTAAGTAAAGCGTCCCTATAGGCCTACTATGTACACGTTGGGCTGTACGTATACGCCCATAACAGATTTCCTATCTTGTAATTTTTATTCTGGTTATTATGGTCATGCAGTAAGATTTATAAGATTGTTCGTCAGTCCGTTACTCCACAGGATAACTTGCACGGAAACAAACTTTTAGATTATCTTATTCTGCAATAGATATCTATAGCGACTATCTCGGTCGAGTTCGACAATAGAATCAATCTGTTAAGGCAATAACTGGTAACGACGACTTTAACGGTGGCTATCTATACCCCCATTTCCATACATGTAAGCGATTTTTTAAATTTTACTTGTTGCAATAGATAGTTATAGCGATTATCCTGACTGAGTTTCGTTAATGGAGTAAATACGTTAACATTTTAACGGGTAATAGTTGTGGCTTTCTATATTCTCTAAAAGTAACCAAGAAAGTTCTGTCGCTTTTTCACCCACCACCTTCGAACATTGATATGTTACCTAAGACGTAATTGGAAGATAAACAATAGTACCCATCAGCAACAACGAACTTCTGTCAACGTTCTGGAAGGCCATGGATTCCATCGCGATAGAACTTGGTTGGCCGTGCAACGAAGAAAGTATCAAGTGCATTTTGCACCTCTACTAGGGATTTCACCTGACGTCCTCTAAGGTGATTGTCCAAGGAATGGAACAGGTGATAATCGGACGGTGCAATATCCGGGGAGTATGGCGGATGCAATACTGTTTCCCATCCAAGGCGTAGAATGGTGTCACGGGTCATCCTAACCACGTGGAGCTTAACGTTTTCCTGTAACAGGAGAATCCCTTTGCGATTCAGAAGTGTTGGCTCCAGAGTTTTGAGTTTTTCTTGAACATGGCTCAACTACTAGCAGTACACGATTGCATTGATGCTCTGACCAGCTGCTAGCAGTTTAAGATGCACGATGCCGCAAGCAATCCACCAAACACATACAGGAGGACCTTCTTCTGGCGCAGTGCTGGTTTCGTCTGTTTAGAAAAGCTTCATGGGATGCTAACCAACGATGACGGCGCCGTCAAGCTTCGTACAGGACCCACTTCTTATCACATGTCAGCACCCTGTCCAGAAATGGCTCCTTCCTCAGACGAGATAGTAAAGAAACACAGGAGTCTGCTCGCGTTGCCTTCTGGTCCAGAGTCAAATCATATAGGACCCATCGACTCAACTTGTAGTGCATTCTAAGTTGATGGAGATGCTGCCGAATGGTTTCTCCACTCACACTGAATTGTGGTCCCAGTTCCTCACATGTCTGGTCACTGTTCGCCTCAATTGCTGCCTGAAGATCTTCATTTTGGACATTTGTTGGTCTTCCAGCACGTGGTGCGCCTTCGAGTGTTTCGTCACCGTCCTTAAACTTGTTAAACCACCGCTGCACTGTTCGCGTAGTCACGACACCCTCACCACAGGCCTGACATATCTTCCGCCCTCGGCTATAACAGCGTTTGACTCCAGTTTGAACTCGTACAGCATACAAGCCCTTAGGACGTTCTGTGGAGGTCTCATTTTCACTCTATCTTTACGCAAGTTCTCCGTGTAACTGAACTGCCACAACCAGATAGTATGTTGGATATGCCCACACCAACAACTGACCTTCGCCTTATCTCCATTTGTATTCAACTCACGGTGTGAGGGGCAATTGAACACAGACCTCCACTGAAAGCGACGGAACTTTCTTGGTTATTTTTATATATGCATCGCGTGATCCTCTTTACGTATTTTTCAAAGCTTATTTCGTTCGTGTGTCTGTAAAATTTCTTATTTGTACACAGTTTGTAATGAGTAGCTAAGAGTTAACAACTTTGTACACTGTTTGTAATGAGTAAGAGTTAACTACTTCGTACACTGTTTGTAATGAGTGAATAAGAATTAACTACTTCGTTATTTACTTCGTACACTGTTTGTAATGAGTAATTAAGAGTTAAACAGTTCGTATACTGTTTGTAATGAGTAATTAAGAGTATGTACTTCGTACACTGTTTGTAATGACTAACTAAGAGTTAAGTTTAGCGTTAAATTTTCAGTTAGTGATTCTTCCTGGAGTAATTCATGATATATTTATTTATCTCTACTATAACAGTTCACTTCTTAAATGCTTTGTAATACAACAACTCTAGTCTTCCATAATTTAAGTTAAAGAAACAATTACAATACTACTTACAGACTTCACGTGTCCTTCTGTATGAAAGAATTTGATTGTGAAGGTGGTACGGTATCACAAAACCACTATATGTGCTTTCCTGTGTTTTTAATATATATAATATGATAAGATACCACTCTATTACTGATAAGAAGTTTGAGTTTAGATTCTGTTAATTTACCAGCGCGTTAATAGTTATCGATTCGTTGAATCATTTTTGGTAGTACCACTGACATCATAGAAGTGACGAGAAATCTGTGCATGAGTGCCAGATATCGCAAAACAAACCATTTTGAAAAATAATTTTCTTTTTAAAAGTTTTCTCTGTTATCACTTCTCGTAGACGATAAGACACCTGTCTTACAGGAACAAATTCAACAAAGGGCAGAGATGTACTTGCCTTTCAGATTATTTTTTTGTTTCATCGTACTTTAGCAAACAAATTGCAAGTATAGTTCGAGAAATGATTGTAACCATGTGAAGTTTAGAGGTAAGATTTACGCCAGGGAAAAACTTTGATTTTTGTTTTATATTTTTCTTCTTCTTCTTTTTCTTCTTCTTCTTTTTTTTCTTCTTCTTCTTCTTCTTCTTCTTCTTCTTCTTATTATTATTATTATTATTATTATTATTATTATTATTATTATTATTATTATTATTATTATTATTATTATTATAAAATATTGAAAGGAAACCAAATCCAACCGAAGATCGAAAAATATTATCACAAACATTAGGTCAAGTGGATGCAGAAGGATCGTCCGGGCGGGAAGGATCAACTCTTGGGCGGCGAATGTAGGGTCGACGTACGAAACACAAGCTTTAGATCAAAACAGAAGAAAGTTGTACAATGTATAATTAACAAAAATATACTGAATGCTTCCGTGAACTTGGGTAAGACTTGGAGAAAGCTGACCGAAAATTTCTAGGAATGATACAGAAATGTCCATAACTAGAGAAAGAAAATTGTCAGATCAAGTTCCGGATAAAGAAATCATTTTGTCGTTTGACCTGTACATTTCAATGATTTCATTAATGTGAAAATGGATGGGGTGGGGAACAAGGGTAACCCCACAGAAAAGTATATTCCGTGTGTCTTACACAAAATTACCAGAAGAAACCATTCATTCATTGTAATCAATTAATTGTCTCAAGTAGGAACATCTATAATATCGTGAGCAAGCTCGATGTGTGAACTTCACAAGACAATATGCAGGGTCTGTCAAACGAACCACACAAGCCATTCGCTAAATACAATACGGTCCAAAGTCAGCAGGACTCAGGCTCATGGTGCTTGATACTAAGGTGCATATGTTCATTGTCAAGACAGCTTTACAAAACCATAACGACGATAAAATAAAATAAGGCAATAGTTGTTTGCAAATCCATAAATGTTCTACCTTCCTGTAGGACCACACTTGTGCTACCCATATCCCTCAATCATTTTTACATTAATGGAATCTGCTGGAACAAATTAAGCTGTAAATCCATTTTTCATATAGCCTCGCTGCTGAACGGAAAGCTAAACCCCAACTCAACCAATCAACCAACGTATAAAGAATATAAATGTTAAACAAATAAAAAAATATACAGGATGTTTAAAAACAACACCGACAACGTTTGGGAGGTGATTCCTGACACCAAT